>NC_141090.1:15408402-15738402 GCF_041138505.1 Cibotium barometz | reverse complement strand
ATATATGTATATGTATATGTATATGTATATACATATATGTGTGTATGTGTCTGTTTACGTATAATATACCTATATGTATATTTAAAAGTGAGCACACCTTACCACCTTTCTCCACACATTAAAATTTAATCAAAATTAATTAAAATTATGTATGTGTGTCTGTATTTATATTTTTAAATACATGTTTATATGTATGTATAAGTATATGTGTCTATGTATAGGTATATATATCTAAAACATAATATTGTATATACTATATATTTACATGTGTGTGTGTGTGTGAGAGAGAGAGAGAGAGAGAGAGAGTGTGTGTGTGTGTGTATGTGTGTGTATGTGTGTGTGTGTGTGTGTATGTGTGTGCGTACATGTGTGTGTGTGTGTGAAAGAGAGAGAGAGAGAGAGATGGTTGTAGCGAGGGAACATATTCTTTTTTTGGAACCTTGGAGTAGCGGATTCGGTTGCCCGACGTGTTGGCACACTAAAAATCAATAGGGTTCTCTCTAGGGCAGTATACCCTCAAGAGTTGTCACAGGCTAGGGAGATGGCGACCACTCTATCCCACTCTTCTATGCACTCACACAAACTCAAGAATTGAATACAACACAAGAGCTAACAGGGATGCACAGAGAGTGACATGCACATAACACAAGATTGAAGTAGACAAGAATTGGGACAGCCCACAACGATGTATTGCATTCGGGATCTTCACACTCAGTACACCAAAGTCTCTCTTTATACAATGGGCATGGCCCCTTGGTCCATCATGAGCCAAGTGCTAAAGGTGGTCACTGAGATATAGATGTGTTGTAGGTGAGAGGCATTGAGCACAAGTAGGTGAGCACCGCTTTCTAAGCAGTCAAGTGGTTAGCCAATGCGACCCCTAAGTTTGTTGGGGAATGGGGTAGCCAAAGATTCCCCCTTATGTGACCACTGGGGTGAGCTGGTTCACATGTTGGTCCGGCATGTTGACATTCTTGGGCACTCACGATCTGTGGGGTGCCCGAACTTGGGGTTCTCGAACTTGGGGTTCCCGAACTTGGGGTTCCCGAATTGGAACCAAGGGCAGTGAGGGTGGCTACACTTGGTTTCCCCACAGCAACGCACGGGTCCAATACTAGTATCTTTTCATGGATGCAATCAACAAGTCATAGACATCACTTGTATGTTATATTAGCCAATTCCGACCAAACTGAGTTGATCAAATGTCTCCATCGGGCAGTCCACGATATGCATTAGGAAAAGAGCAATTTCAAGCACTCCTTGGCTTTTTTTCTTTCCACGCTCTTCCCAACCTCTGTTAGCTACGCATAGGGTTATATGTTGGTATAACTTTGTCTATACTTGATGTGTATCAAAGAAAATACAGAATCATTCAAGGAGTTTTATGGATGTTCAAAGATTGATAAAAGTAGACATAAAAAGCTAGAGATTCCAAAGCTAACTCCAGAGAAGGCTTTATACTCATCAAGCATTCTTTTGCAGAAATATTCTTCCGGTAGGAATCTTCTTCTGATGCAATTTGTAGCATGCCTTTACAAGAATCTTCTTCCTATAGTTATTCAATCATGTGTCAATCTTTGTCTAATTTTGGCCAACCAAGACTAACCAAATATCAATCCAAGTAATAGAAGGGAGGTTCTAGGGCCCAAATGCTCAGACATAGTTTTTTACTTCCATGCCTGTCAGATTACTATTTGCTCTCATACAATGATCCCTTATTATCCATACTTCATGTATATCAAACCTCCCATGATTTTGAGATCATATACATTGTTTTTTGGTAAACAAAAGTGGCCTCCCGTCAGCCTTGGCTTGGATACCTAGAAGTTTATCCACTTGCTCTGCAAAAGTTTAGTATGTCAATAAAATTGTAGTATGCCAGTATGGAGGCCTTTTAACACCTATGATTCACAAGTATATGCATTTATGGTTACCTATGATGCAAAAGTTTGCTAGTATGGAGGCCTTCTAACACCTATGATTCACAAGTATATGCATTTATGGTTACCTATGATTCACAAGTACATTTGTGGTTAAGTTCTGAAAATTCCAAGAAGCTAACCAAACACCACCTATGATAGATCAAGGGTATGCAATGGTAAATATTGCAAATTCTAGTCAGGAAAGCTTTTTTCTTTCCACTCCTGGTGAAAAGAAGGCCCTAGGGACCTCTGAAGCACACAACTTTATACATATGTTCACAACATCTCTACTCTATGCTTATCGAACCTCCACTGATTCCGACATCATCTGCATTGTTGTTAGGCCAGCAAAAGTAAAGATTTTGTGCTTGTTATTTCTGTCCACCCACTTCTTTCTTCTTTTTTGAGTGACGTTTGCCAACCATACACTGTGTACCCTGCTTTCCTCCATTTGCATGAGGTGTTGCATCCATTAGTTGATTTATTCCTCTGGGCTGAGCCTTTCGATCAGGGCTATTTTGAGCCTTGGGACAACATACTCCATTGGAACTATTGCCTTGGGCCAGAAAAATGTCAGTATGATCTTCTAGTTCTATGTCATTATTGAAAATGGCTATCAATAGTGTAGGTGTGTTATCAATAGTGTAGGTATGTTATGTATAGTGTAGGTATTTTGAGGCTTGGGACAACATACTCCATTGGAACTATTGCCTTGGGCCAGAAAAATGTCAGTATGATCTTATAGTTCTATGTCATTATGGAAAATGGCTATCAATAGTGTAGGTGTGTTATCAATAGTGTAGGTATGTTATGTATAAACATTTTTAAATAATCCACTCTATGTCTTTATGGTCCATAAGTGACTAAAAAACTATTTCCCTTTTAGTCATTTAAAATAACAAGGTATATGTAAAAAAGGCTTGAGTTTGCTTAAGGGTTTTAGGTGCAATGGCTAGGGTGGTTAACTAAGAAGTATGAGAGAAAAGGGTGTCCATGAAATCACCCATTTGCTTAGGAGATGAGCTTGTTCATTCTCAGCCTACTTTTAAAGAACCAACTTTTGTTCTTCAACCTTTAATTATGCTTCAACTTTGTACCTTTGAGCCAGCTTTCCTTCATCTTTAGGGATGCTTGCTCATATTTCTCTTTTACTCTTATGTTGTCTTTTTCTCATCTTCCTATTACTTTTAGAGTTGCTTTAAAAAACTTTCTCATACCTCTAGAATTTGTCTTTCCATTTCTTTACATTGGTCTGAAGAAAACTCCTTGTTGGCCTTGCTATGTTTCTTTGTAGCTCCTACTTCTTGTAGCCATTCCTTGAACTTTTTCTTGAGTCGACCTATGTCATTTTGAATCTTGTGCTTTTCTCGCACACCCAAGCTTCTCTTTTCTTCCTCCAAGTGTCCTAATAGGCTAGATATGTTGGTTGCTTGTGATTTAGATTCTTCCACCTGGGCTTGGAGTTCCTAGATGTGTTTGCTCATTAACTTTATGTGCTCCTTCTTTTATCAGACCTTCGTCTTTGCCTCTTTTAGAAGTTGAGATCAAACCCTTTGAGAGTGTCATGAGCCTATCATCTTGATCTTTAGAGTCACTTTCTTGCTCTAGAATGAAAAGGTTCAATAGTTGTATGCTTGCCTCCTCCATCTTTGTTCTTCTTCCTCCATTCTTTGCTTCTTCAATGGTCTTTTAACATCTTCAGGAGGAGGTCGGCTAGAGAGTGTTACTTGTCTTTAGTTAGAACTTTTAATTCTTTCCATCCAGAGCCATCTCCTCTTTCCATAGCATTTTGGCTTATTGAAACTGACATTCCTATCAAGATTGGTGCCACCTCTTTTGCCTTTCTTTGTGAGACATCTGATTTCTCTAATATGGTGCTTGCTTGTGAAGAGGATTCTTTAGTAAGACCTATTGATGTATGTGCCTTCTTAGTTTCTGCTTGTGACTTTAATGGTGCTTCCTCATTTGGATTTTGAGTGCCTAGGGTAAAACCTAGAGCTTTCCTAGATTTGTATGTAAAGAGTCAATGCAGTAGAAAAGGGATAGCCACTATCTCCCTGTGATCCTTGCAATATGTTTTTAAATCCTTGAAAAATTAATTAGCCTAGCCTTCCACAATTCCATGAGCCAGGACATATAGCTGGCTAGGTATTATCATATTATGCCTATTCATATACTTGATCTGTGTGTCAACATATTTTTGTGCTCGACTGCTCCAAGATAGCATCCTTTATGGACTCAAAAGTTACTATGTTGTGACATTGCTGCCATCCTTGGACATAAGAGCCAAGGTCTATATCTTCTAAACTCAGTTTGTTCTATCTATCCGCCGCGATTGGCACTCCTAGTGCTTTAGCCCCACCAACTTTTTAGTAAGCGTGCCCTTTACCAATTGTCCTTCCACTTTTGCTTTTCTTACATCATTGTCTAGATTAAAAGAGTTGAGGAAATTAATGATAATGAAGGGATTATCATTAAAGTCCATGGTGGCACAACCATTGCTCCGAGTCCTATCTCACTAAAATTTTCCATCACTCATAGGTTTTGTAAAATTTAATCACATTCAGAGGCATGGTAGACAAACACCGAGTTTTCTCCCTTTGACTTGATCTGACCACCCTGGCCTTTATCCTTTCCTCGTTATGTCCAGCCTTTCCAAGGCAAGTTCTTGTATAGTTATGAATTGTGGCCCACCCATTTGCATCCAAAAGGTTATCCTCCGAGACTTTTGATCTTCTTCTTTTGGGCTTCGATTTGCTACTTTTGATATTGCTTGCCTCTATGATTTGGATGACATTTTTTGTTTTGACATATAGTTGTTAGCCCATGTGTTTTTAATAGTGGTGAAAAACAAGTGCAAGATAATGATCCCAATGCCTTTTTACACTCCCTCTCACAAAAAAATTAACATCATGATAGGCTTAGTTTGAAAAATTTCCCACTTCCGTGGCAAGTTACCATGGCCCTTTACCTTTAAACTGAAGGTGCCATTAATCTTGAAGGTTGTAACCCCATAGGATACCCTCTCCCCCTACCTAAGCTAGATACACTCTTGTACCTTTGCCAAAAAACAAAAGTTGTGAAGGGAATTTACAAGTGGTACGAGAGTGACAGTGCTATATTGAGGGTGGTTAGGGTGCACTTAAGGTTAACTAGACATTGGTGAGAACAACTATTTTTCAAAAATTGGTCAATTTTAAAAGCGGCCAAAGTGTGGAGGTAAGCAAAGGGCGAGACCAAGAGGTGAGACTATATAGATAAAATGGCCTAGAAAAATGATCCCAAAAAACTAATGTGCCAAGAGACGCTACAAGAGCATTGGACTGGGCCTAGCTAGAGTGAGCCTATGCTAGGGGTCACAGAATGAGATTTTCATTGAATCTCATATAGAAAATGATGAGAGGAAAATTCAACCTAGAATGCATGTTTAGATATTATTTTGAGATCAAAATAGAATAATTTTGGTGTTTTAGACCAAAAAAGCCTACAAAAGCCTATATTATCTCCAAAAATGTTGCTAAACTTGTTGAAAATAGGTGAGACCTTGTGGGCCATGCCAGACTTATGATAAAAATTTGGCAACATTTTGGCACTAATTCATATTGTCTGAAAAAACATCTTTTTAAAACTTGAAAAATACCTCCCCCTACCTAGATCAAATTTTGGGCGAGGAAAATGGGAATGTTGCTTTTTTGTTTTTTTTTGTTTTCGGGGCAAAAACCATGATGAATTTTAGTAATTAAGTAATTTATGCTTAATTAATCATATAATTTTTACATAAAGAAGTTGAAAAAATTGAAGTGCAAGGGCATGCAAATAATGTATTATTTGAATTTTATTTTCATCAAGCATGAAAAATCAAATTTTTGGCTTACCTGGATCAAACTTGAAGCATAAAAATGCAAGAATTATGCAAAATCAGGTTTGATGCAAGCTCTTGAAGTAGGTGCTTGGTTTTTGGTGATCCATGAAGGTAGAAATCAGCCCACAGCCTCAAACAACCATCTGATGCACCAACAGCCTCTCGGGATGCCTCTCGGGATGACATAGTAACGATTTTGGACAAAAAGAAATCAAAGAAGCAGTAAGAAAGGGGGAAAGCAGCTCTGTAGAGCTTGTAAACTTCTTTTATTCTCTCTGTTGGTGAGTTTTTTTAATAAGAAACTTATATTTTGGCTTTAAAGGCTTATAAAAACCCTTTAAAAAACATGAAAATTTACCCAAGAATTCATAATAAAAGTTAAAAATTACTATTAAAAATTTAAAAAAAAGTCAATGGGAGCTGCCATCTGCATTGAGGAACTCAAAAAAAGCATTAAAGTAATAATTAACCTCATTATTTAGGATTACTTTACCCGATATATGCATCTAGTAGCTAAATTAGGCTTTCGTCCAATTGAAGTGAAACCTGGCGTGCTTGAAGGCCTTGAGTGATGAGGAGAATGTATGTGTAAAATATTAGCAACATCAAACTTGATGAGCCCTTCCAAAAATCCTAGTGGAGAATTTGTAAGCTTGTTGTGTATACTAGTGTCCCCATCGTGTGTTTTGGGAAGATGGATAAATATCATGTTGATGTGACAATGTGATATGAAGCTACCAGCCCGTAGGAGATTGGATTGGGAACCACCAACTAAATATGCAAGCATTATGGATCCATTTGGTCCTTTTGATATGATAGCTAGGTGGGAAAGGCAAAAATCCTTTTATGTACAATTTTCTTTAACAGAGCTGAAATCTAGCTTTTTGATAAAATTAGCATGTAATTGACTTTAGTTTATAGACCAAATCTTGTGTACATGTGAAAAATCATTGTGCAAAACCATATATTATTATGAGGTCATCCAGCCCTTGTAGGTGGGGAAAAATCACTATGCAAAGCTTTTAGGTTTTCAAGCCAACTATGATAAATCAATGCAACAGGCATACTTATGATGATTGGAAGATTGTGCAAATTCCATCTGTTTAAAGGGGGGGGTGATATGAGGCAATATAGGAACTAGTTAGGCTGGTTAGCCTCTGTGTAAACCCACCAAAATCTAAGAATGGTAGGGGCTTCTTTTTCTCAAGCATCAAAACATGTTTGCGTGGGAGCTGCCCTCTGCAAAAACTAAGTCCTGTAAATATGTTCTAGCCTTGTTTGACATGTCTACTACATTCAGATTGGCCCCATATTTGGTACCACATTGAATTGCATGTAGTGTAACAATTGTGCAAGTGCATGTATCAATTTGATATCTAGATGATTGTTCCATACCAAACATAGAAATTTGAGTGCTGGTCTATCTCCCATTGTAAAAACTTTTTTGGGGCTCACTACTACGAGAGATCGAAAAACATATACTAAATGATTTCATATTAGGTGGAGGTTTGATATGTATAATGTCCACATACTTCTTAACATCTGTATGTTTTCCCATCGGCTTCAGATCAAGGAAAGTGTTCTCAAGCGTGGAAAACTAGAAGCCCAAGTGGGCTAGCTTTTGTACTAGTTATGATAGTTGCATGATTTTTTTGGTTTTGAGCTTGATAGATTGACCTAAGATGCCCGAAATGGGAAATTTTTTGATACAGTAGACCTTTCCACTATTTAGAAGATTTATACTTGAGCTTGTGTCAATTCAGCTCCTCTAAATTTTTTCGGAGTTGTCATGGAAAATTTGAGTCTCATATACAAATCTTTGTACATTAAATGATCTTAAAATTTGAAACACATCAAATCTAGCATCAGTCAGCATATATGTGCAAGAATGTGAGACTTTGGTTGGTAGAAGGGCTTGTTTTTACCAAGCATGGAAAGCTAGATTGGCCCCATGTTGGTTTTACTCAGGAACTAATCACCTACATTGCTAGATGCCCATTGAATAGCCTACAACTCCCAATTTTGGTCAGGACTTAATACCTAGAATAACATGCCTACAATTGCTCAATGTAAAAATATTATCAGAAGGCCTTCTCCATAGCTGACATATAAATCTATGGATTTTTGAGCCAAGAGTGTGCTACACCTTTGTTGGAAGGCAAAAAATTCTATGTCTTAGGGGGCACATAGCTTGACTTGGATGAGGACCTATGGGCATTATGAGGCTAGGAATCGCTACCTTCATCTTAAATCCAAACAAAGTACCTCTTATCGACCTTTAGGATCTTGGAAATTGTATCAAT
This sequence comes from Cibotium barometz, assembly GCF_041138505.1. Taxonomy (NCBI): domain Eukaryota; kingdom Viridiplantae; phylum Streptophyta; class Polypodiopsida; order Cyatheales; family Cibotiaceae; genus Cibotium; species Cibotium barometz. Next base: position 15,730,315 of record NC_141090.1, on the reverse strand, counting down.
TGATATGTGCACACCTAGAGGGTTTAGAGATACAGGGTGTAAGGAAGTTTAAACATATTTGTCTTAGTTACCCAATACTAGAGAGAGATGAGGAGATTCAATTTGAGGAGTTGATTCAAATAAGATAATTTTTAGAACCCTAATGTGGATAAGAAAGTGAAGATGCATATGGAAAGATTAACCTAACCTTACAAGTCTTCTTAGTCATCACATACAAGTCATCAACCCGTGAAAGAGAAAAGCTAGTTGAGGGTGAGGATTACTTGCCAAATGAAAATGTTCACATTGATTCATAGGAAGTATCATTTGAATGTCAAGCAGAACAAACAAAGCAATGGCTACATAAGGTTCACTGGGTAATCTTTGAATTAGAGCAACTTTACTAGAGGCTACAAGTGAATATAGAAGTTGGGAATGGGAGGATCTTAAGTACAGAAGAATCCAAGAATGTCACGATTTCCTTGGTTTGAGAATTCTATGTTTAAACCAAAAAAAAGGATTAAAATCTATTCAATCAATTCTCATAAATTGACTGGCAAATTATAGATATGCAGGAGCAAGAGAGAGAAATGTGGCATAGCTGAAAGGAAGTGGCAACTAAAGAAATTGACAGCGTGGAACATTCATTAAAAATGCTTAGGGAGGAAAGTCCCTGTACTATTTGGGACTTTGGATTGGTGGATAACTATTTCTTGAAAAAAGCCCTAGTAGCACCCAAAAATGTGTACACTACAATAAGAATAATTATATGTTGTTTAAATGTTTTTGTGTTCACTATGCAATTGAACTTCAGGCATTATAAAAGGCTGATCCACATTTTCTTTTTCCTTATGTGATACATGTGAACTTGCTGAATTTTCAAAATGCCTAGCAATCTACCTCAACCTACCTGATCAAGGGCTTACAATAGACCTGCCTGCTGGCTAGAGGACTTTCATAGGCCATGAAGTGTGTGTGATTGGCTACTCATAATTTAAGGCACCCATCCGATTCTTTGCTTCAACCTCTATAGAATCATTCAGTGGAACCATCTCATGTCATCAAATACGACATCCCTACTCACTCACATCTCACCTATAGTGGGTTTATGACATTTAAAACCTTTTTGATCAAGGAAATAACCAATAAATATACATTTTTCTACCTTGAGATCAACTTACTTCTTGCCTCATGTACATGTATATAAGAAAAACACCCAAACACTTTCAAGTGTGCTCATCTTTTACTTTTTTCTTGTAAACTTTTTTTCAGGAGTCATGCCATGAACTGCAATGGGTGTCATGTTTATGATATAAAACTATAGTTGCTACTACTTTAGCCTAAAAATAGCGAGACATCTCTTGCTCATTTATCAATGCATGGGCAACTTCTACAATATGTCTGGTTTTCCTTTTTGTAACCCCATTATCTCATGCTCTCTCAAATAGTCATTAAATTCATTAGAGAAATATTCTTCCCCATCATCTGACCTTAGACATTTTATGTATATACCTTTGTCTTTATTTACCATAGCTTTGTTTAAAACAACCAACACAATAGGGTATGTTGTATCATAAAATATCTCTATATTACTTGGTTTTTTTTAAATCCCTTAATTCTCTTAACTAAGTGTGTCATGGCTACTCATGTGGTTAGGTGCACCAAAATCAACATACCATACATCACCTAACTTTGATGATGCATCTACAGTCGTGGAACTAAACATATGTTACATCGCAAATAAATGCTCACTTCCATCTTCATCTTGCTTACTTGATGATGCATAGTTCCTATACTCTATGATTTCTCACTTTTTATATTATTCTACTTTTTATAGTAGTCTTGCTATATGGTATGTTTTTTCATAGTAATAGCACTCTATGTTATTTCCACTCTATTTTCAATTTGATTTCTTTGCCATTCACCTCGGTCTCTACCACTTTGATTTTTTAATAATCTACCTCGACCTCTTTGGCTCCCCTTGCCTCTAGAGTAGCCTCTTATACCTGTTTGTAATTGTGAATCGTGTTATTGTTGTTCATGATTCCTGTTTCCATGTCGGCCTACACCTCAACCTCTAGATAAAAATATTCCTCTACATGTGTTAGAGTAGAAGGCATGTCTTAGAGGAGAAGGCATACTCCTCTATCTCTACCCATGTTATAGTAGAAGGCTTGCTGATCCTACATATTATCGAAGGATGATTTATTCCCAACATTCATCTTCTCCACTAATCACAAGAGCTATAAAGTTTTAAAAGTTTAAGAAATATTCCTGAGTTAGATGTCTAAAACTGGTCATAATCTTTTTCAAGCCCATCCAAAAATTGGTCATAAAAGCTTTACCAAGCCCATTTAGTGTAACTGACACCAAGTCGTCATCAACCTATCGAGCTGCTCCAATAGAGGCGACGACATCTACAAGCCCTTTAATTTTCAATGAGTAATCGATACACGGCTTATTCCTTTACATATTATACAGCTCTTGCTTCAACTCCATTTTCCTAGTCTTGTTATATAGCCCACGCATGGAGTAGGTAGACTTTAATGTTAGACATGATGTCTTAACATCAAGTGGTCCAAGGTTATGGAGGTTGGAAATCTACAGAGGCATAGCAACATCTACTAGTGTTCAGCAATGGCATCGATTATGACTATGGGTGTATGTGGTCTAATAATGGCCACCTCGCATATATAGCTACCAAGCCCTTTTCCATATCTTGATATTGATTCCTTTTATCAACCTTGTCTCTTTTTCCATAATGATACATGCATTTCATGATATATAGGTTAGAATAATCCATGGCTTTAAAAAATATGAGGTTATGATTGTTCACATCATTTGTTGTACTCCAAATCTATAACAATTGATTTTTTTGTTTATCTAGGCATTTCAATGTTAATACATGAGTAGAGGGACAAACTATAGAAAATAAGGTTTCTCTAGACTTGTACCCTTACATATTTACCAACCCCTACGATTCCCAAGGGGGAATAGTTGTGTAAACCCTCATGCTCACCCAATTAGGGGCATTGACCTTTGTGTTGTGCTTTTACATTGTGGTTTACATTCAAGAGTTTTGTATTCAAAATTTAATGATTTGGATCAAAGCTCATTTTTTGTGGATTAATCATACATTGAGTTTTGATTCTATTGATATTGGAGAAATTTATAGATTAATACTAATAATAAGAGGAACATTTATTACCGGTTGCTAGTTTATCAAAAGTGACTTCTTCTTAGAGGCCATATAATCATGAATGAGTGAGAACTTTGACACATGATGATGACAGTGATATTCAAAAGGAATGCCCAAGCAATATTTTAGGCTTGATCACTCCACATCATGTTTACAGCCCTTCTTATCTCATAACTTTTGTGGCTAATATTGATTACACGAGGGAGTGTTGGCTTGTTTAGTGCAAACATATCTTGATCTTGGGGGTTTATACATATGCCCCCTTCTAAGCTAAAATTTTGAGTGGGGAGGGGAGGCTCTTCGACAATGAGCATGCGTGGGGGAGATTCCCTCTTTTTCTCGAGGCCATTACTGGAACAGGCTAGAAGGGGTTGATGTGAAATAGCGACAAACTATGCACCCAATGTTGGGGTTGCTTACTATAGCTATGTATGCACTCATGTGTTTAATCTTTGAAAGCATTTTTTTGATGTATTATTTTTCATGTTAGGTGGGAGCAATGTTTAGGAACACCTGCAAACTATATACAAATGGACATGCAACATTGTTGTTTTATTTTCTTAAGTTTGAAAAATATGCAAAGCTTAAGGCATTTTAGTTATGTTATACTAAAAAGTCAAGAAAAAACCTTCAAAAATTTTAAGGCTCTTGGTTAGATGAGGGGGGCTAAAAAAAATTATCCGTAGAATTTATATTTTCCTGGACACCTAGAAATGCGTATTAGGGTTTGTCTGTGAAATGCCCAACTCTCGCTTGCTACCGCCTGCTCACAGAACGCCAGCCATGGATCTTACGAGCATGGAGACCAAGAAGCGGAAGCTGGAGGAGAATGGAGTGGGCATCCCGGGCGGGCCTCTGCCGGTCGTAGCCCCGATCACAGTGGCCGATGGAGCAGCAGAAGCAGCGGCAGCCGGGCCTGCCGTCATGGCAGCCGACGCAGGCGAACCGACGGAGACCAACGGCGCTGGCGTGCCTTCCCACCTCACCCGCGACGATGCCCGCCTCATGGTCGACCTCCTCTCCAAAGAAGAGCTTGCCAACATCGTCGTTGACTCCACCCTCCGCCACCGCGATGTCCTTGAAGACGTCCGCAAGCTCGCCGATCGTGACGCTTCCCGCCGCAAGATCTTTGTTCGCGGCCTTGGTTGGGAAACCAACACTCTCAGCCTCCGCAACACCTTCGCCGAGTTCGGCGAGCTCGAAGAAGCCATTGCCATCATGGACAAGAACACAGGTAAGAGCCGTGGCTATGGCTTTGTCACTTACAAACACATGGATGGTGCCATCAACGCCCTTAAAGAACCTAGTAAGCGCATTGATGGCCGTATCAGTGTCTGTCAGCTCGCCTCTGTAGGCCCTGGCTCCTCCCAACCCCCCCAAGACCTGGCCGCGAGAAAGATTTATGTTGGGAATGTCCCCATGGACTGGCCCGTCGACCGTATGCTGAGCATCTTTGCTGAGTACGGTGAGATTGAGGAAGGCCCCCTTGGCCTTGACAAGCAAGCAGGTAAAGCACGAGGGTTTGCCCTCTTCATCTACAAATCCCCCGAGTCTGCCAAGCGTGCCCTCGAAGAGCCTGTCAAGAACATCAGCGGGCATCAGCTTTTCTGCAAACTAGCAGTGGAGGGCACAAAACAAAGGGCAAATATGCATGGCCAGCCTGAAATGTCTGAGCTAGCCATGGGGCAGCCCGGTGGAACAGGTCCACCACCTTCAAACATGCCGTATGGAGGGGCACAATATGGTGCGGCACCTCAAGGCATGATGACGCAGGGTGTTCCCTACAGTCAAAACGCTAATCCCAGCATGAATGCAGGTTTGAATCCAGCACTGAACCATGCCATGAACCCTAATATGCATCCCAATGTTGCGGGAATTCAAAGTCAACCTGTGGCCAACAACCCATCCATGCCCTCATCCATGAACCCTACTCATGGGCAGACTGTGAATCCAGGGATCAATCAGGTGGGAACTCCTATAGGCTTGCCGTCTTATGGCACCCATGGAGTGGTGGATCCCTATGGTCAGCAGGTGGCATCATATGGTGGACAACATGGGGCTTACCCTGGTGTTGGAGCTCCAACATCTATGTACAATGCAGCACCAGGATCTGTGGCCTCCCAAAACCCAGCACTTCAAAGCCAGTATGGTATGCCTCCATATCAAAGCCAACAACAGCTATCGACACCTTACCAGGGTCAGCAGCAGATGCCATTATCTTATCAAAGTCAACAACAGGTAGCTGTATCATCTGCACCCCGGGTTCAACAGACAGGAGGAATTGTGCCATCAATGCCATATTATGGAATGTAGCAAAAATACGGTGAGTGTTCTGCCCTTTTTTCTGCCGAGTTGCTTAAGTCATTTTCTAATGCTGCTTTAATTTTTTATTATGGTATTAGGTATCTCAAGATGTAGAGCAATAGTTTTCTGGTTTTTTGCAACCCGTTTCTTCCCTTTTGTTTCTTTCATCTGCCTATTTATGTTACTGTATGCCTGATTTTTTTTTTGTTGTTGCTGTGAGCGTCCTTGTTTTTGGGACTGTTTACCTAACCTAATTGTATTTCTGACGGCTCTTATTTATATTGTCTGTGTTACACTTCAATTGCCAGCTGATTTCAAGCTTGCTGTTTTCTAGGTGCACATAACTCCTAATCTGTATTACTGTCTTCCGTTATCTCAATGCTGCTGGTTTGTCGTCAATTCCAGGATATGTTTGGTCCTTGTTGAAGCTGTCTTGTGTTGAGAATGATATGGACCACTTGCAATCAACATGGAGATCTTATGTTTTTTTGCAAAGGCTGAGTTTCTGTGAGATAGAAGAAGTTTATTATTACAGTTGCACTGGTTATGTTTCACAAAGTCTTTCTAGTTTACGTTGTTGTATTGAGATGACATGATTTAAAGTACACTACCTTTACTTCTTTTGGCATCCTAGAAGGTCTCTTGGATCTTGATATTTGAAAAGGATGATGTTCTTTCGATATTGGAAGTTTACTGCAGTATCGATGTTTTCTACTGGACTTGTATTTGGAGTGTCCACTGGGGCCATGTCTGCTCAGTTAACCTTGTTTCTACAGTTTGTTAAGGAAATTGAGGAGTTGAATGATAAGCTTTTATGGCTAGAAGTAGTCTTTTGGTCTTGCAAGCACAGAAAGTGGGTTGTTTCTACAGTTTGTTAAGGGTGGTCTTGCAAACACAGAAAGTGGGTTTTACTGTTGTTTTGTGTGAAGCTAGTGGTTTCTAGCTCTTTTTTTTGACACCAAGAACTTGCTGGTTATCAACATCAATGCCCCTGGTCGCGTCAGCTCTGCAAATGAGGAAATGGTGTTGGCATATTGCTGCATTGGCATGTTTATCTTGTTCTTTGATGTTTATGGCTTGCATGTTGACGAATCTGAGCACTAACAATCAACACATGGAAGCTATAGTTAGTTCATTTGTAGAAGTGATTTAGATTGGAAACTCTAGTGGCATTACTGTGCTTTGGTCATGACCGGGTCTGGCCCACCTTTAGAGCTGTGACATAAATCTACCACCCACTGCCAGAAAGAATAGGAAGGCGTAAGGAGTATTATCATATTTGGAACATATATTTACTTTTGTGCATGTGAAATGTTTGATCTAGTGCATTGCCCTTGGGTGGTGAGTATCCTTAAGTTTCGATGTGCAGCAGTGAAATTGCTGGTCTTGTCATTGTTTTTATCAAGTCTTTTTGAGAATCATTTTTTCAGAAAAGGATTAGTGTGCACATGCATGTAGGCTGATGGTTGCAGATCTTCACTAGCATTTTAGCTGACTCTTCAGGCCTTCACATGTCTAATTTTTTACTCCAGGCCTCTCTTTGTTGATGTGTCTGTTTGTCTTTGTCAAGCTTACTGTGCCTGTACATGTCTTTTGCTTCAGTAGTTCTTGTGTGATTAGCTGCCGTTTGCTCGTGTTTCTGCTGGGAGAACATATCTAAAACTTCAGTATTTGCACTGTGCTTGTTGTCTTCAATGTTAAATTTGGTGCTAGAAATATTTTTGGAACTATTGTCTATTTTACAAAAGTAGCCTTCTATAAACGACACTTTCTTTGGAAGAGGTGGTGAGTGGGCTGATGTAAGCACACTGAAGGAATATGATGGCGCCATTCTGGTGGTGAGTGGGCCCAGATATCAATCCTCTGTAGGTTCAGTATTTAGCATGTCAAAGGGGTTGGCACTATCAGAGAGTTTGAATTCAGTAAAAGTAGCCTTCTATAAATGACACATTCTTTGGAAGAGGTTGTGAGTGGGCTGATGTAAGCACACTGAAGGAATATGATGGCGCCATTCTGGTGGTGAGTGGGCACAGATATCAATCCTCTGTAGGTTCAGTATTTAGCATGTCAAAGGGGTTGGCACTATCAGAGAGTTTGAATTCAGTTCTACTTCCATGTACTTGGGAGGAACGATGTGTTCCAGGCAAAGGTTGTAACACTTGGCAGTGGACTTGAGGCTCTTGGGTCACCCTACAATTCTGCAAATGGAGAATCCGTGTAGTGGCAATGTCTTCAATGAGATGTTCAAATACAGGCTGTTTTACAGCATGACATGTGCAAATCTGCTCACCCTTTACACCATAGAAAGAAAACATTTCCTTTTCCTAGTGTTGTTCGTACTAAATGCGGAAATGTACAAGAATCTTGATTCTATCACTTACAAGATTCAAATTTTCACATTGGATAGTTAGCATGATTTTCTGAAGCTGGCATTTGTATTTATGTTTGCATGATGGATATGAGCATCCTCAATTCAGGTTTTTCTGATCTGTGGTCCTTGTTTGAAGGCTTAAAAAGGACCATAGAACCAAACTTACTACCATTAGTGTAATGCCATATAAGGATAGAGTCATAGGAAGTTCATGCTGGCCTGGTTGCCTGGTTATGTGGAAGCTTTGGAGTGGAAGTGATCTCGTGGTACATTTTGAAAGCTTTGCTGTGACTGGAATAACAAGTCCATAGTTTGAGTCTTCCAGCAGTCTCTAAATGTAATGTAGTGTTTGAAGATTCCTTTCATTTCTGTATGCTTTCCAAATGTAAAAAAGAAATGTGAAGTGTGTTGTGCAAGTCGTAGTGGATGATGCTCACCACCATTGAACAAGGCCTGCTTGGCTTATTAAGTGCATGAGAAGATGAGTTTGATGAGAGGCAAGGGTTTAGTGGTCTAAGAATCTAATTTCTGAAGGTCACTTAGAACTTCAGATTTCAGATGGTGAGGAGGTTCTACATCTTTGCTATAAGAATTGGCTTGCAGAACAAGAATTATGAGTTTGTAGAAGGCAAATGTGAACTGAAGTGCCCCTTGTCTATCATATCCTTGTGCACTTATTCCTTCTGGAGTTTGGGTGTATACAGAACTGTACACAGCTGTTTTTCCCAGGTATCCCGCTTGCTTGCCTTCAACTAGCCTAATCTATTACTTGTCCTTCCCAGCTATCCCGCTTTCTTGCCTTCAACTAGCCTAATCTATTACTTGTCCTTCCAAGGTTGGTTTTTTTTACCTTTAACAGCAATAGTAGTTATCCTCGTTTTTGTGTCAATCCTTGTTTTTATTTACACATTTTATTTCTGGCTCATAGATGTGCACACATGGGGCCACCATTAAGAACGGTAGCACATGTTGGGTGAATCAAAGCACCTGTCCTATGCCAAGCCTCCTCATAAGACGGCTCCCTTCACCTAAATGAACTAATCTGTTTATGCACTAAGATAATGGCAAGAGTTCTGGGTCTCATTGCTAAGCTGCCGATAAGACAACTCTCTATGCACAATTAATGTCATTCCATCCAACCAAGGCGAGAACACATTGCCTCCAGAGGGGCCTATTGGAAGGCCCTTGTAAGTGTAAAAGGCTAAGATGCATGCCCTAGCAGTAATAGGCTTTCTTAGTCGATAGCAAGAGTCTTTGAGTATGCACGTGTAAGAAAGGTGGTGTCTAGTTTTAACCCCACCAACCAAGGCAATAGCACAGGAGATCAGAACTATTGAAAGGATAATTACCATAAGGGGTTGGCATCAAGCAAGAAAAGGTTAATTTGTTGTTTTTTGAAGTTAACTCAATTTGCGAGCCATAATCTTTTTGTTGTAATTATATCTTACTTTGCATGAAATCCCAAGCTCATGATGTGAGAAATGAGAGAAATTCAATGATGCAAAATGAAGAGATTGGATTAAAGAAAAACACCTTGTACAACTAGATCATAGTTTAAAATCTAGAGTAGTTTAATCAATGTTGTAAAGAAGCAATTCAATTTGATTAGACGCCAACATGTTAAGAGGATAATTTTAAAAATGGGGTCTTATTCCTCTAAACTTGTAGAAGCAAGGAGAAAGGGAAAGTTAATCTCTAAAATGTTGAACACAAGAATTCCAACATAGCCTTGCTTGAGAGCTGTCATTGAAAATTCCAGGAGGAGGATGAGCATAAGTGTTGTCAACCTCTGAAATCCCTTTTGTTGGTGGACCAAATATGTTGTGTACATTGCCATCACTACCACTCTAACTCATGTTGTCCATACCCTAAGCCACTACTTTTATACTGTAATAATTACAAAATTCTAGGTCATGACCCCTCACATGGCTCCATCCACTTGCAACAAGTGCACAAAGGTTCACCTCAAGTCCTCGTTGCATCCCAATCCCTTGATGATAGGTGCATCAACTCTTGCATCATCGACTACTAGCACTAACATGAACCAATCAATGGGAGCTAAGCCTCTCCGAGTAGTGGGGAAGGATTGTTGAGAATGGAAAACATAATTAGTTAGCCCTCATGCTACAATGTTATGTCCTCAGAACCTTAACAATGCTCCCTAGACGCATTACTGTGCTAGTTACTGGTGGGGAGTATATTTGAAGTCTTGGGCTATTTCATGTAAATTGTTCTTATAAGAGGTGAAATTGTGGAATGGGATTTTGACGTAACCTTTGATGCACTTGAGGGTGAAATCATCCTTAGTTGATCAATCCATCATTTAGTCGGTGGCATCTAGATGGGTGAAACTATGGAATGAGATTTTGATGTAACCTTTGATGCACTTGAGGGTGAAATCATCCTTGGTGGCATCTAGATGGGTAACGCATTTAGTTGATCAATCCAAACAACTTATTATCTTAGAAACTCCTAAGGAGATTTTCACAATGTTCTTGTGCAAAGAGGAGCCTTAAAAGAATTAAAACCTCCAATGCTTGAACCTAATCAAAAGCTTCCTAGCATCAAAGCTGGATTTGAAGTGGTCATGGAAATAAAAATAATACAAGCTCAAATCTACCCATGACATGAAGTCAATCTCATGCACTTTGAACTATGAGATTTATTAGGCTAACCTCCACTGCAAGCTCACATTCCTTTCACTAAGGACATGTATATGCCATGCTTTTGGACGAAAAATTTAATTTTGGGTGGGTACGAATGGATTGTTGCTTCCAAAGTTGAAAGTTCACAACATGGAGATGGTAGTACCATTTTTTGCAACAAAGAGAATCCTACGCTGAATAATCTCTATGATGATCACCGCAAAGGCTACTAGCTTACTCCCGTGAAAGCTCCTTTTATTGAAGACGTGCCTTCTCCATCAAAATCTCTCTCTAACAAAGCCTCTACTCCTACTCCATCCTCTCTATCAAGGATCAATATTTCATTTCCATAACCTCTTCGCCGAGAGCATGTCCCTCCAATTTTGTTGACAAAAAAATGGTCGAATCTTAGTTTCATAAAGGTGGGTATGAATGGATTTTTGCTTCCAAAATTGAAAGTTCACAACATGGAGATGGTAGTACCATTTTTTGTGACAAAGAGAATCCTATGTTGAATAATCTCTATGATGATCACCACAAAAGGCTACTAGCTTACTCCCGTGTGACAGCTCCTTTAATTGAAGACGTGCCTTCTCCATCAAAAGCCCTCTCTAACAAAGCCTCTACTCCTTCTACTCCTTCTACTCCATCCTCTCTATCAAAGGATCAATATTTCATTTCCATAATCTCTTCAATAGCATGGCCCTCCAATTTTGTTGACAAAAAAAGGGTTGAATCTTACTCTGACAAAGGTGAATCTATATAATTGAACCTAACATCAATATACCCTTTTTCCAAGGATATAGCTTCTTATTGATAATCAAGGCATATTCTCTAAGTTGACAATTTTCCATGATGAAGCCTCTAGCTCCCTTTAACCAAGGCAAAAAGGATTCTATTGTTGGAAATAGGGCTGTAGGAACACACACACACACACACACACACACACACACATAGTGGAGAAGCTCAAGGGAGCACACAATGAGATGATAGATAGATAATGAATGCGTGATGTACAAAGAAGTTAAGTATACTCCAAGATGGGTGCATATTAGCACAGGGAAAAAAACCTCCTAAAGAGGGAAAAAGTACCCCGGCTGGTCCTAGTGTGTTCACACACATCACGACCAAATATGGCCCTATGTATTGATCGAGGAGGGGAATATGTCTATGGAGTTTCATGCATACATGGCTGATAATGGGATAAAACATCAATGTACTATGTCCTACACACCTCAGCAAAACGGTGTAGCTGAACGTAAAAACTATACAAAGCTAGGCTTTCTTGCAAAGGGTTATGCTGCACAAGAGAAAGGCATTGACTATGATGAAACCTTTGTGCCCACATGTCGTATGACTACCATGCAGACTATCAGCACATAAAGGTTGGAATTTACGTCCGTTGTTGGATACCATAATTGCTTTCTTGAATAGAGATTTTCATGAGGAGGTCTATGTATCTTAGCCTCGTGGTTTTGTTTAGAAAAGTCGAGAATTTAAAGTATATAGATTGAAGAAAGCTTTATATGGTCTTAAACAAGCTCCTAGAGCATGGTATGAAAAGATACATGCATACTTGATTGCACAAGGTTTTTGCAATAGCCCAATTGACATTACTCTCTATATGACTAAGGATGTTTTATTAGTCATCGTGTTATACATTGATGACATGATGCTCACAGGCCCTAAGGATGATCATATTTTAACTTTTATATAGCTGATTTAGAGGTCTTTTGAGATGTAAGATTTTGGACCGTTGCACTATTGCTTGGGCATTGAGTTTTGGCAGCGTAATGGTGGCATTGTTATGCTGCAAAGGAAATACATAGATGCATTGTTGAAGAGGTTCAATCTTGAAGACTGTAAACGTGTGGGTGGCTACACCTCTGGAGCCAGGTTTACAACTAAGTCTTGAAGATGTAGGTGACTCTTTTGATGCTGGCTTGTATCAAGAAGCTGTTGGATGCCTTATCTTTTTGTGTAATACCAGGCTTCACATTCAATATGTGGTCTCAATATTAAGTAGATTTCTGCATAGCCCAGGCACAAAGCATTGGCAGTTTGTCAAACGGGTGTTCTGTTACCTAGAGGACACTAAGCACTTCCGGTTATTTTATTTCAGGGGGGTAAATCACAATTGCATGCATTAATAGACTTAGACTGGGCTGGATGTTATGACACACAAGTGTCCACGAGTGGTTTTTGCTTTTGCCTTGGTGATTCATGTATATCATGGCTCCGCAAGAAGCAACCCACTGTGGCCACTTCTAGCTATGAAGTTGAGTACATCACAGCTTTTACAGCTACAATTGAGTGTATTTGGCTTAGGTACCTTATTTGGGTATTGGCGAGTCCTTAGCCACTACCATCTTCACTTACAGTCAGAGCGCCATGGCAACGAGGAATCCAGTTTTTCATGCTCGCACAAAGCACATTGAGGTGCACTCTCATTATGTCAGGGAGAGATGCTTTGCAGGAGAAATCAGCTTGACTTATATTTTAAGCTCTCTTAAAAATATTATTCTACCCTCTTAGATAATTTGAGAATGCTTGGATTATCTTTGAGTCAAGCCAAACCATGTTAATATCATGGGTGATGCCAGTATAAATATTAATACGTTTGGTATACATTGACGTATGGTTGGGACCTCCAATGTTTGTTACATTTTGATTTGTATGGAAGGGTGATTCCTGGGTTACTTACGCCTAGCAAACATGTGTGGTTATGGTTTGTATACTTATGAAAAATTTGTTTACTAATTTATTATTGGTTAATTTATAGGTGAAGAGGATTTAGAAGATTGAGGAGAATTCACACATTATTATTATTTGGCACATATTTTTGTAAACAAGCTTTATATATATAGATTTTGATTTATTTTGGAAAGCTTTGGTTTATCAAGCTTAGACTTGAAGTTTAATATTTTTATAAAGCGTAATATGCTTTAACCCTAGCCTCAATTTATGGACACTCTATTTTGAGCATAAGAGGGTGTCGTGCAAGTTAAAGCACCTTTTTGTGTTTTTGGGGGCCATGGCCTATTTTGGAATAAAGATTTACATAAATAGTCATGTGTGGGGAGAGGCCACACACATGAGGGGGGATGATTGCACCCAATGTTTGAGTCATGATCTTGAGCTAAGTATTTAATTTGTTATTCACTCAAATCTTGAATATGTTGAATTTGTGGTCTTTTGATAAGTTATTTGGTTTGAATAAATCTATTTCTTGCAAGTTTGTATTTTCTATATTTTCCTAAATTTGGATCCATGTCAGTGGTATCAGAGCTATATGGTCTAGGAAGATGGAGGCAAGATTTGAAAGTTTGAAGGCTTAATTCAAAGCTTTAAAGAGTTGCAGTCTTTTAACCAAAGGGCAAAGACCAAGAGATAAAGGGGGTGACAAACCACTCTGCAAAAATCACAAAACCACCTTTCTCTTGAAAAATGGTTTTTCCAAATTCACAGTCTCTCCTTGATCTAACCGTATGGACGTATGGACAAAATTAGCTTTTGAAGGAGGTGTGAGCTCAATCTTCAAATTGCTAAACCACTGCTTTTTTTGAAATTAATAAAAAAAAGAAAAAGAGCTTATGCAGCCCCGAGTTTGAGAAGTGGTAATTTAAATTTTATTATCGTCTACCTTTTGTCCATGGGCCAAACAGGGCCTCTACTCAAACAACTATCCGGATGATCGGCCGGTCATCGCTGGAGGCGATCACCTTGCCGTGCAGATCTATAGCTTGGCAGGCGGCCCATGTGTCCCCGATCACCTCCTTGCTTCTGCCCAAGAATGCTAGGTGATTTTCTTGGGCCGTGCCAAAATTCTGAACATGGCTATGGTCAGTGTTTCTTTTTGCATATGTGTAGCATGCAAAGTCTGCCTATGACTATGGTGGGTATTTCTTGCCATGGCTTGTATTACACCTTGGCCAAAGCCTTGGCAATGGCCATGGGGAAACTATTGTGACCCATCTTCTTGCCAACAATCATGAGACTTGGAGGAGATCATTAAGCCTAGACACAACATGGCTTTGGAGATACTTGTCTTGGCTTAAACTGTTGCAACAAGGCTTGAGAGACTTTAGGGAAACCTCAACCAAAAAGCCAATTAGATCCTTTGTGTCCTCTATGTCCTCTCACACAAAACTCAACCATCCACACAATAGGCTCAAACCCAAGAGGAGGAGGGGTCATATGAGGAGTCAGAAGCGTCAGAGGAGGGCAGGACTCAGAGAAGGCATTAGACACTCAAATCCCTTGCTCCAGAACCCTATTGATCATGTCAACATCCACTATGCTGACTACCTATTAACTCCTGTCGGATTCAGCCTTGACTCAATTGACTTCAAACCTTCCCACTTATGTGTCCTTTGACATAAAACTCAACCATCCACACAACAAGTTTAAACCCAAGAGGAGGGGGGTTAGAGGAGGAGTCAAAGGTGTCAGAGGAATCAGAGGAGGGGTTAGAGGAGGAGAGGTGGAGGACTCAAAGGAGAAGTCAGAGGAGGAGTCAAAAGAGTCATAGGAGGAGTCACAAGAGTCAAAGGATGACAGGACTCAGAGAAGGGGTTAGACCCTTAAATCCCTTGCTCTAGAACCCTCTATAGGGATGCCCTCAAGGAGACGAAAGGAATTTTTTTACTAAGAGGGGACATGTGTTGGCACAAATTGCCAAGCTCGAGTGTGGAAAAGAGTTTTTTTTAAAAAGTGATCTCGTACCAGGGCTAGGGTGAAAAGGCTAGCAATTTGACTACTTTCAAAGCTAGCAGAGATTGCTCGAGCACATATCTCTAACTCTCTTGACGCATTGCATTCTTTTTTTAAAAGTAGGTAGCAACATAATGCTTGTTCACAATGCAAGAAATGTAGGCTCCTTGGCATATTGGCTGGTGGCGGGTTTGCTATGAGGGACACAAATTCTGCCATCCAACAGAGCGTTCTTTATGTGGATCCATCATCATGTGTACTGGTCCCAATTGACTAAGTACACCCTACAATTGTACGCAATGTTAGAGACGGGCTCACATGTAGTAGCCGCCTATGCATGAGAACAATGGACTCTGGAGTAGGTATCACACGGATGCCCTGAAATCTTATAGGAAGTCTCATTTTAAGAAGGCATTCGTAAGGTAGAAAGGACAAACGGGTGCCACCTTGGATCATGACTATCAACCACACCTGCCGTGCACAGCATGATACCTCTTGTACAGGTATGAAGTAGCACAACTCGTTTCTTTTCACCTTACATGGTGGAGAAGTTGTCATTCATATTATATTGGTTTCTTAGACTTCTTTAATGTTTTTGTATTAGGTGGTGGAGAAGTAGTGTATGTGATTGGGTCTACATTCCCGAGCACCCTTCAGACGCATGGGTGCTGTTTGAGATAGAGGAGACATGATTGTACCCCGAAGAGTGGATGGACGAGCTTTGGGGCAAGGACACATGGATACTTTACCCATGGTGGTTAGACTACCCAAAGGGGGAGTTTCCTCCAGAGGAGGCAAAGCAGTTTCAGAGTACGTTTCCTTGTGTACAATATTTAATTTGTATGAAGTATGAAGCTTGTTTTTTTGGAAATTTAAAGTTCTAATGTTGGTTGAATGCAATAGCCATAAAGGGCAAGAAGTCTACCACCAAGCAATAATTGGACCCCGAGAAGAAAAAGGGTAAGAAATCCACAAACGAGGAGCCTCCATCGTCCCAAAAAAGGTCTCGGCTAGAGTGGGAAGGGGATGACCTTGATGAGGAATTTGAGGACAGCCATTCCAAGGATGATGAGCATGACAATAAGTAGCAGTCCCATGCATAGGGCAAAGAGCAGGTGACCCCTTCACATGGTGAGAGCAAAGGGTAGGTGTCAGAGAGTTTAAAAGAAGACGAGGCAGACCTCTTGGGATCTAGTAAGTGAACTTACCATGTTTGAACATTCATTAGTTCATTTATTCATCAACAATAATAACATGTATTTGGTGTTATCTAAATGAAGACTACCGTCCCGTCGTTGGTGAATCCCGTACACTTAGTTTTGAGCTCCAACATTGATCACCTCCATCTCGCGCTGGAAAAGGACTTATGGAGGATCAAACACCAAAAGAGCCAAATCCTAAGCTTGAGAAGGAGGCCTCCACCTCAAAGACTACTCTTAAAACCACAAAACTCACGGGTAAGACAGGGAACAAAAAAGCAAAAAAGACAATTCGTTCTCATTGCATGGGCAAGAATAAGGGAAACCTAACGATCTAAGGAAAGTTAGAAGATGAAACGAGTTCTAGTATGTCACTTAGTGCAGATGAAACACGTTTCGACTACTAACCCAATTCTAGGGTTAACAAGATCTACCTCCATTATCTTACATCAAGGAGTCACATAGATACACCAAAGGGTTATACATATGAAGCAATAGTATCCAAAGCTACAACTTGGATGTGCGCTTGTAATGGTGTGACGGAGTATTTATGGCAATTCTCGCTTAAAGAGCATGTGGTAGCAAGTTAGGATGAAGTCCTAAGTGATGTACTTCATGGATATATTATGAGAGTCGTCATTGTAATAGCATTAGGCCTCTTATGAGCCTAAAGTGCCCGGTCAACCACCGCAGTTTAAGTAAGTGTGAACACTTATGGCCATGTATATAAGTGAATATCTCTCATAATATAAAAGACTCTCCCATTGTGCAATTGAGTCTTGCTCTTACTAATCATCTTGCTAATCTTTCTCCCTAATGCATGCTAGTGAGTGTGTGTGAGTGAAGTGAGGTGAGAGGAGGGACGAGTACCCGTAGTGAAACACGACGGTGTGACAACGCTCGTGGGAGGCGCGGTGGTGGAATTGCTTCTCAAGGAGTTTTAGAGCTTGGAGTCTTCATCAAGGGTTACGAGCTCAGCCATTGGAAAGATCCTCACGACAGTTGCGGTTCACCAGGTAATCTCTTTTTGGATGTGTTCTAAGGAGGGTTTTGGCACTGTTGCTAGGGAGCCATCCCTTGGCTTTTTCCATCATTTTTTCTCTAATCTATGCATTACCCATTTTCCATTTTCATTAATGGTTTTCCATGAAAAAGATGTGGATTTGATGCTGATTTGTTTGTGATTTGGTGTAGAATAGCTCTCTTTTTTGTTTTTGAAAAGAATGCTTTTTGCTTAATTTTTTGTTTTTGTTGTTGTTATTGTGGTTTTTCATGCTCTTAAGGCTTTCACATAGTTTGTATTAGGCTTAGTTTGCATCCATTTCATCAAACAATGCAATAGAATGCAAATTTTAGTGAATGTTAGCTCTCTTTAGTGTTAAATATAGAACTAAGATCATTAATTTTAGTTTAATTGTGTGTTTTTTGTTGAAATTAATTGTGTTAGAGTGTTAGTAAGCATTAGGAGTAGGTTAATCTTTCAAAAAAAAAATTTAAAATTATAAAAAAATCCCTGAATTCAATTAATTTCTCTTAATGGACTGGTTTTTGTCATTAAGAGTGATTAATCTTATTTAAGAGATAAAAAATATTAATTTCTTTATTAATTGGAGGAATTTGACTCTCTTTGCTTAGTTTTGCCTTAGTAGAGGAGGATACCAAAATTAAGAGTCTAATTAATCTCCTATTTTAGATTAATTTACACAATTGTTGATGCACATAGATTAGCATTGCCTTGCTCTATCCAATGATGTGCTCAATTGTGTGAATTAATTAGTGGTTAATTAGAGTCCTTGATTAGTATAAAAAAGAGAAAGATTAGTGAAAGGATTAATCTTGGATTAATTTTTAATCACTTTTTTTATATAACTTATTAAGGCTAATGACCAATCAATAAGTGGATGCTCATGAGTTGTCAAATTGTTCATTTTGGGGGTCATTTATGAAGGGTGTAAGAGGTGTCATAAAAAGGTTGGGGCTATTTTAATTCCCACTTACCTTTTTGGAAAAATGTCCATATCTCCTTAATTTTAAATTCAAAAAATATCCCCCCCCAAAAAGAAATTCGTATTTCCCACTATACTTTGAAAAAAAAAATCGAAAAATGGTTCGGTTCACGCCGTGAACCATTTTTGCAAGTTCATGGCCTAAGGTTTCACACCCTAGGAGTCCGGCTAAAAAAATATAAATACATAAATAAAATCGAATTTAACTTTTCTGTGAACTCTGCTTCACGGCGTGATTCCCTTCATTTACGCAGCGGTAAACAAAAAAAAATTCCAAATTTAACTTTTTCGAAGTCCGCTTCATGCCCCTGAACTGCACCCTGCTAGTTCACGACGTGAAAGGGGGTCCGTAGGCAAAAAAAAAAAAAAGACTCTAGAAAACACCCTTGTTTAGAGACTTGTATCTCCTAAAACCGTGAATCCGATGAAGGTGCTCTAGGGCTCATCGAAAAGCTAACATCGAGTTCTTCAACTTTGGACCCGACTGTCCGAAGTTAAAATCGATCGTTTTGGCCTCCGACACCAGCAGAACTGACGATCCAAAGAAAGTCAGATGATGAAACAAGTTCTAGTACATCACTATTGAGGATGAAACAAGTTATGATTCGTCACTCAGTGCACCTCTCAGTGCACCTCATAGGTTAATCAAGAAACTAGCACCCACCCAACTACCCCAAATGGAAAATCATGATCATATGACATATGCGAAATGCAAAAAGCAAGCTCAAGAGTGCATGCTTACCTTGGTTGAATATCTTACAGGATCACCGATTGTGATTGAGCCTTATAATGCCGATCCTAAAAAAGTAACCAACATACAAAGCCCAGAGGATTACCGCTTCCTCTTTTAAGAGGAAGACATACTCTCTACAGAAGAGTCATTTGAGACAGATTGTACGAATTATACACTTGAGAAAGCACGTGAAGAATTCGATAATTCCCTTACAAAATTAAAGCAGTCTCTCAAAACCTCATTTGGAGGAATGCTCTTCTCTCATGGTGGTGAAGCCAGCATAACATTAGCACTTACAACTTTAAGGGCTCAACATGAGTTATATCAAGACATAAAGAACTCCATAGAATAGGACTGTGAGGATTCGCAAGCTTCCAAATAGACCTCATTTAGAATTGTCAGAGGGCCAAGTGTGCCAATGTACACATTCGGTACTCTTAAAAAAGCTGAGAGCCAAAATGAGGATGAAAGTGAATGGGAGTATGAGACAGAAACGGGATCTGAAGATGAAACAAAAACTGAAACATGCATGGTTCCTTTGGAAGATTCTATCATGGTATGGTTGGATTTCCCTACAAGCAATGATGTTAAGCCTTACGCGTATTGATTAGCCCTCGAGCTAGTCATAACATCATGACAATAGACACTTGGGTGTCATTGGGACAGCCTAAACTCGTCCCTATAGACAATATTCTTGCAAGAGGAGCCAATGGACAAACGATTGAAGTCCCAAGTTACTTTAGCTACACTACTCAAACAATCGATGGAGATATGGAATTTACATTCCATGTTACCCTAGATTTCCTTGAGTATGATGTCGTCCCTAGTGGAACTTGGATAGGTGAATCGTTGTATTCATTAGATGAATCCATGCATATAGTCACCTTGAACACTCTTGCAGACATTGTACAATTGCTTTTATGAGAGAACGAGATCATAGAGGAGTTATAACTTCCAACATATCTTAGTGAAAAGATCCCTAGGATTCTGGTTGGATTGGAAATTTTAAATAAAATCACCACAGCTCAAGCATAGCGTTATCCAACATGAGAACACAATCTCATGACTCTTGAGCTATGGGATTTGTTAGGTCAACCAACACTCACTGTACATCCTGAAAGAATTCCCTTTACACAAGACTTAAACATGCCATGTTTGGGGTACTTCAAACATACAATGTATATTGAAACTAACCCCCTTACTTGTAAGTTTTTTGTGGTTGAGTATGTGTTGGAAGCAGATTTGATCTTAGGGCATAAATGGACTATTGCTGTCCAAGCACCATTGGGCTTTGCTAGCGATAGAGTCATCATGATGGTCAACGACAAAAAGTTATCAATACCATACTGCAAGGAAGAGGATCCAACTTTGATGGATTTCTATGATGTTGAATGCAAAAGTTTACAAGCCTCTTCCATAGAAGCCCCTCTACACAATGACCTTCCATCTGCATCATTGACCGGCTCCGATAAGGCATCTACTCCTTCAATCCCATCCTCACCAATGAAGTTAGATGCCAATACCTCGCAATCAACAGCTATTCTTGATGAAGTTCCCATAGCGCAACCATCTATCTCTAACAAGGAACTCAAAGGAAAAGCCCCGGAGTCTATGCCTCCTCATCGACAAGCTCCACCAAAGGAGACAACCACATGCTCGAAAGCCTCATCATTGATAGCCATTCCACGAGAGATTCTAGCCTCATCATCTCGTCAATAATGCCCATGAGTTCCAAACATGTAGCGTGAGTGCCAACCAAGGTCAAGGAGGGCCCCAAACCTTCCACATCAATCCAAAAGAAAACTCCACCAAGACAACCAAAATCAAGGTATCTTAATAGTATCAAGATGTGGGTGGAGAAGCAGCTACTTGTAGCTCAAGGCACTATGAAGGTGCCAATCAAATTTGGGTGCCTGGATAATCAAAGCCTCTTCCTCAATGTAGCACTTAAAGGCCAAGGAAAAAGAAAAGTACTCCACAAAATCGTCTATAAAAGCCTATGTGAGTTCCTCAAAGAACTCCACCAAGTCGGCAAGTGTGGGTACCAAAAATATTACTGCAAGCACAAGGGTACTACAAAAGTAATACCAAAACTTGGATTCCCAAATGCATCATAAAGTCCCCTAAGCTTGCACAAAGAAGGAAACCTCAACACCAAGTGCATCAGCCACCAAATTATAATGTTCATCAAAGATGGGTGCCTATGCATGTGCTTCAACAACAAGGATACTATGATGGTAATCCCATCATATGGTTGCAAAAATCAAACAATGTGAAGAAAGCCTCACCACCCACTGACTTCAACCCCAATAACTTCACCTAAAGTTTGACAAGAATAGAGGCCCAAACAACACCAAGCAAGGCACTCAATCACTCTCGTACATTAAGCACCTACATAAGAGCTTGTGTGTTTAAACAACCCCAATGGTAACTAACCAACAGTCTTATCTACTGCCTCAACAACATGTGAGCCAAACATTCAAGAAAAAATTCCCACGTCTGCAAAACAGAGACTTATAAGCGCATCAAAGACAAACTCACAATGCTCTTGTCACCCCTGCGAAGAATATGAAGCATAAGTGCACAAGAACCTGTTGCTCACATGTCATGTCCTAGCTGACCCATAGAATTATTTCAATAAAAAATCATTGGAATCAAAACCTGCAACTTCACGGGGTCAAAACCTGCACTTTCACGCAATTCCATCTCACAAAATTACCCTCCCTTCACGGAATTCCATCTCACAAAATTACCCTTCACAAAATTACATTTCACAGAATTTCATCTCATGGAATTACCCTTCACGGAATTCCATCTCACAGAATTCGAGCCCACGGAATTATCCTTCACGGAATTACTCTTTCACGGAATTCCAGCTCATGGAATTACCCTTCACGGAATTCCATCTCACGGAATTACTCTTTCACGAAATTCCAGCTCACGGAATTATCCTTCACGGACTTCCATCTCACGGAATTACCATTTCACGTCCTGCACTTTCACAAAAACACCATTTCACGAGATTAGGCCATTTCACGGAATATCCCTTCATGGCCAAAAAACCTGCAATCTTCACGAGTTCAGGTCTCTCACGAATTAACAGTCTCTAGCTTAAGAACTTGCACTTTCACGATTTAAGCCACATCACGGATTAAGTCATCTCACGCATTAACAATTTTCCAACGATCTTCAATAGCCATTATATATTTGTTAAGCTTATAGATTTTCTATTCCTTTGGCTAAATTAATGTAGCAGCTGCTCCATGAGTACATATCCATACTCATGCACTAGAGAACATTTGCACTAAAGCCTCACCATCAACAACTTCCAGGTACATCTATGGGGAGGCCATGGTGGGTGAAAGCCTAGTCAATGGTACAACCCATTGCCCGGAATTTTCCTTCAAATTCCAAACCTAATCCTCATCCACAAGTGGCTACTTTAACAGAGAGTAATTCAATAAGAGTCTATATGACTCAATTCTTATACTTCATGTATATCTGCTTTATAAGAGCACTTAAATATACATAAAAACATAAAAAGCACATGGGCAGAAGAAAGCAAGAATAGGTCCTACTCAACAACATTTGACAAGAATCCTGCCACACAAAGGGACATCATCGAAGGCCAATTTCTTCAAATGATGAATGTCTTCAATGAATCAAATGAGGAACTGAGAATCACCACCATCTCATTTTGATGATTAAGTCTACATTCCTCTAGATCCTTCCCTCTCTTCTCTCCCATTATTAACATCTCTTAGCATCCCCACTAACATAAATCACATGTAACATTGCTTATGATTGCCAAAAACAAAGTGTGCAAAAAGCCAAAAATAAAAAAACATGCTCACACAAATATAAAAATGCAATCATTCGTAAAAACCAACCCCCCCACCCCATTAGGAGTTCCTAATAAACCACTAACCTCTTCATTCATTAACTAGATTTTCTTATTCCTTCCGGAGGAACAAAGACCATTGAACGTCACTCAACATCAAAGCCATCGACAAAGCTTGTCCATTTTCTCCACACAAAGGTCTTTGAAGCAATCACGTGGACGCGATCGCCATCAGGAAGGAGGGGATGTTAACTCAATTCTAGGGTCACCAAGATATACCGCCATTATCTTACATCAAGGAGCCACGATAAATACACCAAAGAGTCATACATTCAAGATATGAAGCAATAGTGTCCAAAGCTACAACTTGGATAGGCGCCCGTAATTTCGTGAGACGGAGTATTTATGCGATTCCCACTTCAAGAGCATGTGGTAGCAAGTGAGGATGAAGTCCTAAGTGATGTACTTCATGGATATGTTATGAGAGTAGTCATTGTAATAGCATTAGGCCTCTTATGAGCCTAAAGTGCCTAGAGACCATAGTTTAAGTGAGTGAATATCTCTCATAATACAAGAGACTCTCCCATTGTTGAATTGAGTCTTGCTCTTGCTAATCTCTCTCCCTAATGCATGCTAGTGAGTGTGTGTGAGTGAAGTGAGGTGAGAGGAGGGGCGAGTACCTGTAGTGTGCAATGCGGCGGTGTGACAACACTCACGGGAGGCATGGTGGAATTGCTTCTCAAGGAGTTGTAGAGCTTGGAGACTTCAAGGGTTACAAGAAGGTTGTCCATTGGAAAGATCACGATAGTTGCGATTCACCAGGTAATCTCTTTTTGGATGTGTTTCAAGGATGGTTAGGGTGAGCCATAACATCAACTCATCACTTAGTGCACATCAGAGTCCAACAATAAAGAGACTAGAATCTACCCAACCACCCCAATTGGAAAATCATGACCAAATGGCAAGTGAAGAACACAAAAAGCAAGCTCAGGAGAGCATGCTTAGCATTGTCCAGTGTCTGACAAGATCACCGATGAAGCTTGATGTCAAACCTAAAAAAGGCATTGAAATACAAAGCAAAGAGGAATATCGCTTCCCTTTCCAAGAGGAAGACACACTTTCTGAAGAAATGAACTCCTCATGCTACAAAGGAGTCATAAAAAAACACTAGTGATGTGGCAAGCTTGACATCCACTAGAAATACAAGCCAAGATTCTGAGGAATCTCTCATGAACATCAAGAAGCCTCTTAAAAATACTTGTTGGAAGAAGCACTCTTCTCTCATGAAGCCACTAGAGCTTCGATCCTTGACCCCGTAAGTAAAGGCTAACAATGAGTTGTATATACAAAGATATGAAAAGCTACATAGAAGGATACTATAAGAATTTGAAAGTTTCCAAATAGACCTCAGTTAAAGTTCTCAAAGGATCGAGTGTGGCATTGTACAAATTGGGCACTTTTGAAAAAGCTAAGAGCCATGAAGAGGATGAAAGTGAATGGAAAAATGAAATTGAAATGGGACTTGAAACTGAATCGGATACGTGAACATCCATGGTTCCACTTGAAGATTCTATCATGGTATGGTTAAATTTCCCTATGGGAAATGATGTTAAGCTTAAATGTGCATTGATTAGACCTTAAGCTAGTCATAACATCATGACAATAGACACTTGGGTGTCATTAGGACAACAAAAAATTATCCCTAAAGACAATGGTCTTGCAAGAGGTTGCTTTAGGCACTCTGCTCAAACAATTAGTGGAAATGTGAAATTTAGATTTCATGTTATCCTAGATCCCCTTGAGTAGGATGTCATCCTTGGTGGAACTTGGGTACTGCATGACTCAAATCCATGCAAACGGTCACTTTGACCACTCATATAGGTATTTTGACACTGTTCTTATGGGAAGAAGAAACCTTGGAAGAGTTGGACCTCCCTACATATCTTACTCAAAGTTCTCCAAGAATTAAGATTGGATTTGAACTCTACATGAAAATCAACATAATCCAATAACAACTTTGTTCATAGCATAAACACAACCTCATGACCCTCGAGTTATGGGATTTGTTAAGCCAACCTACACTTAAATCTCATCTACATAGAATTCCTTTCACAGAGAATATAAACATGCCATGTTTGGGGTTTTTTGAACATAAAATGTATATTGAAACTAACCCCTTATGTGTAAGTTTTTTGTGGTTATGTGTTGGAAGTAGATGTGATCTTAGGGTGTAAATGGACTACTGCTACCCAAGCACCATTGTGCTTGGCTAGCGACAAGGTCATCTTCTTGGTCAATGCCACAAAGCAAACAATACCATAGTGTAAGGAAGATAATCCAACCATAAGAGATTCCTATGATGCTGAACGCAAAAAGCTACAAGCCTATTCCTCGGAAGTCCCTCTACATGAAAACATAACTTCTATATTAATAGCCAACTCGGATTTACTATCTACTCCTCTGACTCCATCTTTACCAACAAGAGAAAGAGCTTCTATTTTCAATGTCAAAACCTCTCCATGGACAGCCACTCTAAAAGAAGTTCCTCAAGCATTCCACTCTCTTACTCTAACAAGAAACTCAAGGGAAAAGCCCCGAAGCCAACGCCTCTTCATCAACCAACATTGTCAAAAGAGTGGGCTGCATGCTCAAAAGCCTCATCATCAAAAGCCACTCTGCAGCAAGAGACCCAAGCCTCATCACATCAACAACATCCAACAGTCTCAAACCCGCCGCCTTGGTACCACCAAAGTCAAAGGGGGTACTAAACCTTCCCCTTCATCCAAAAAGAAATCTCCATCATGACAACCAATGCCAAGATATCTCAATGGTATCAAAATGTGGGTGGAAAAGCGGTCTACTTGTAGCTCAAGGCTACCACAAAGGTGCCAATTCAAATTGGGTGCCTCGCCAAGCCACAAATTACCGTGAGTAGTATGTCATCAACGTATAGAATGATGACCAAAAATATGTCCTTACTCCTCTTCACATAGAGGGTACTCTTTGTTGGATTGTTGCAAAAATCATTTGCAACCAAGTATGCATGAATCTTCTCATACCATGCTCTAGTAGCCTGCTTAAGGCCATAGAGATCCTTTTTCAACCTTCATACTACTTTAGACTCTTCTCCTTTCATAGCAAAACCAAGAGGGTGCGATACATACACCTCCTCATGCAAATCACCATTCAAAAATGTAGTTTTAATGTCCAACTAATGTACATTCTACCCATGATGTGCTACCAAAACAATGAGTCACCTAATGGTAGTCATACGAGATGTAGGTGCAAAGGTCTCATCATAATCAATGCCCTTTTGTTGGGCATACCCCTTTGCTGGCCTTGTAGCGATCAATGCTACCATCTTCTTTGTGTTTTAACTTGTAAACCCACTTAGTATCAATGGCCTCCTTGCCATGAGGTAGATCTAACAAATACCAAGTGTCATTCTTGAGTATAGAGTTATACTCATCTTGCATAGCATAATGCATCCAATGATCATCATCCTATGCTTCCTCAAAGGAAATAGTTTCCTCATTATAAAACATAGAAATGAGAACATGGTCCACATGAGAATAATCTGCATAATGAGAACCTACACGATCTTCAATAGCCAATATATTTTTGTTAAGCTTATAGCTTACTGTTCTTTTGGCTAAGTTAATGTAGCAGCTACTCCATGAGTACATATCCATACTCATGCACTAGAGGACATTGGCACCAAAGCCTCATCATCGACAACTTTCCAGGTACATCTCTCGATGGGGGAGCCATGGTGGGCTAAAGCTTGGTCAATGGTAAAACCCATCGTTTGAAATTTTCCTTCAAATTACAAACCTCTCTAAATGAAAACTAGAGTCTTCACAACACATTGATCTCTATTCCTTAGTGAAGATGTTTATGATAAACTTGCAAGTCAGTGTAATTCTTTCATGCCTCGCCCAATCAATGGTTAATTTAACAAGCAATAAGCTTAATAAGACTCTATTTGGCTCATTTCATGTATATCTACTTCATAGAACACTTAAATATACATAAAAGCATAAAAATCACATGGGAAGAAGCATGCAGGAACATGTCCTACTCAATAACATTTGACAAGAATCCTACCACAAAAAGGGACATCATCGAAGGCCAAATTCTTCAAGTGATGAATGCCACTTCAATGAATTAGATGAGGAACTGAGAATCACAATCTTGTTCTGATGATTTTGTTTATGTTCCTTTGGATCCTTCCTTCTCTTATCCCCCATTATTAACATCTCTTAGTTTCCAAACTAACACAAATAACATGTAACTCTGCTTATAATTGCCAGAAAACAAAGGGAGCAAAAAATATACCCACAAAAAAAAGAGCTCACAAAAATATAAAAATGTAACCATCTCACTAAATAAAAATCCACACCTTGTTAGGAATGCCCGCTAATCACTAACCTTCTCATTTAATAACTAGCCTTTCTCATTCCTTCTAGAGGAAAAAGGACTGTTGAACGTCACTCAACACATCAAAAGCCATCAACAAAGCTTGTTAATTCTCCCCACACAAAGGTTTTTAACACGATCACGAGGACACGATTGGCATCAAGAAGGGGGGAATGTCAACCCATTTATAGGGTTAGCAAGAGCTACTGCCATTATCTTACATCAAGGAGTCAAGGTAGATACACCAAAAGGTGATACATTCAAGATATGAAGCAACAGTGTCCAAATCTACAGCTTGGATGGGTACCCGTAATGGTATGATGGAGTACATATAGTAATTTTCACTTCAAGAGCATGTGGTAGCAAACTAGGATGAAGTCCCAAGTGATGTACTTCATGGATATATTATGAGAGTAGTCATTGTAATAGAATTAGGCCTTTTATGAGCCTAAAGTGTTCGGCCGGCCACCACAGTTCAACTGAGTGTGAACACTTATGGCCATGTATATAAGTGAAAATCTCTCATAATACAAAGAACTCTCCCATTATGCAATAGAGTCTTGCTCTTGCTAAGCTCTCTCTAATCTATGCTAGTGAGTGTGTGTGAGTGACAATGCTCACAAAGAGGCCCGATGGAATTGCTTCTCAAGGAGTTGTGGAGCTTGGAGACCTCAAAGGTTATGAGCTCGGCCAACAAAAAGATCCCTACTATGATGGTTGTTGCTTGCCAGGTATGCCACTATTTGATGTGTCTAGACAAGGGACTGAGTGAGCCATAACATTTGACAAGCAACCCTACCACACAAAAAGGGACATCATCAAAGGCTAAATTCTTCAAGGGATGAATGTCGCTTCAATGAATCAGATGAGGAACTGAGAATCAGAATCTCATTCTGATGATTTTATTTGCATTTCCTTCGGATTCTTCCTTCTCTTCTCCCCCATTATTAGCATCTCTTAGTTTCCAAACTACCACAAATAACATGTAACTCTGCTTATAATTTCCAAAAACAAAGTGAGCAAAAAATATACCCACAAAAAAAGAGCTCACAAAAAATATAAAAATGCACACTGAATAAAACTCCACACCCCAGTTAGGAATGCCTGTTAAATCACTAAACTTCTCATTTTATAACAAGCCTTTCTCATTCCTTCCGGAGAAACAAGGACCATTGAACATCACTCAACATCAAAAGCCATCATAAAGCTTGTGAATTCTTCCCACACAAAGGTCTTCAACACGATCACAAGGACGCGATCAACATCAGGAAGGAGGGAATGTTAACCCATTTCTAGGGTGACTTGACTACTACCATTATCTTACATCAAGGAGTCAAGGTAGACACACCAAAAGTTCATATATTCATGATATGAAGCAACGGTGTCCAAATCTATAACATGGATGGGTGCTCGTAATGGTCCAATGGAATACGTATGGGAATTTCTACTTGAAGATAATGTGATAGAAGGTTAGGATGAAGTCACAAGTAATGTACTTCATAGATATATTATGAGAGTAGTCATTGTAATAGCATTAGGCCTCTTAAGCGCCTAAGTGCTTAGCCGGCCACAATTTAAGTGATTGTGAATACTTATGGCCATGTATATAAGTGAAAATCTCTTATAATACAAAGAACTCTCCCATTGTGCAATAGAGTATTGCTCTTGCTAATCCTTGTTAACCCAATTCTAGGGTTAACAAGATCTACCACCATTATCACAATAAATACACCAAAGGGTCATACATTCAAATATGAAGCAATAGTGTCCAAAGCTACAACATGGACGGGCGCTCGTAATGGTGTGACGGAGTATTTATGGTGATTCCCACTTCAAGCGTGTGTGGTAGCAAGTTAGGATAAAGTCATAAGTGATGTACTTCATGGATATATTATGAGAGTAGTCATTGTAATAGCATTAGGCCTCTTATGAGCCTAAAGTGCCTGGCCAGCCACAATTTAAGTGAGTGTAAACACTTATGGCCATGTATATAAGTGGAAATCTCTCATAAAACAACATACTCTCCCATTGTGCAATTGAATCTTGCTCTTGCTAGTCCTCTTTCTAATCTCTCTCCCTAATGCATGCTAGTGAGTGTGTGTGAGTGAAGTGAGGTGAGAGGAGAGACGAGTACCCGTAGAGCAATGTGGCGGTGTAACAATGCTCGTGGTGGGGAGGCGCGGTGGAATTGGTTCTCAAGGAGTTGTAGATCTTGGAGACCTCAAGGGTTATGAGCTCGATTATTAGAAATATCCTCACGACAGTTGCAGTTCACCAGGTAATCTCTTTTTGGATGTGTTTCAAGGAGGGTTAGGGTGAGCCATAACATTTTTGGCACCGCTACACCGGGGAGCCATCCCTTAGCTTTTTCCATCGTTTTTCTTCTAATCTACACATTATCCATTTCCCATTATCTTGATTAATGGTTTCCCATGAAAAAGATGTGGATTTGATGGTGATTTGTGTGAGATTAGAATAGCTCTCTTTTTTGTTTTTGTAAAGAATGTTTTTTGCTTAATTTTTAGCTTAATTTGTTATTTTTGTTGTTGTTATTGTGGTTTTTTATATTCTTAGGGCTTGCACATAGTTTGTATTAGGCTTAGTTTGCATCCATTGCATCAAACAATGCAATAGAATGTAATTTTTAGTGAATGTTAGCTCTCTTTAATGTTAAACATAGAACTAAAATCATTAATTTTAGCTTAGTTGTGTGTTTTTTTGTTTGAATTGTTTGCATTAGAGTGTTAGCAAGCATTAGGAGTAGCTTAATCCTTCAAAAAATTTCTTAAAACTATCAAAAAACCCTTGAATTCGACTAATTTCTCTTAATGGACTGGTTTTTTATCATTAAGGGTGATTAATCTTATTCAAGAGGCTTAAAAATTAGAAAATATGTTAATTGGAGTCTAAATTGATCATGTGAGTAATTGAAATTAGTACTTTTAAGTGTTTGGAGAGCATCTAGATGCATCAAAACACCTAATTACATCAATTTCTTCATCAATTGGAGAAATTTGACTCTCTTCGCTTAATTTTGCCTTAAAAGAGGAGACCAAAATTAAGAGTCTAATTAATCTCTTATTTTAGATTAATTTACACATTTGTTGATGCACATAGATTAGCATTTCCTTGCTCTATCCAATTATGTGCTCAATTGTGTGAATTAATTAGGGATTAGTAGTTAATTAGAGTCCTTGATTAGTGTAAAAGAGAGATTAGTGAAAGAATTAATATTTGATTAAATTTTAATCACTTCTTTTTACATAACTCATTAAGGCTAATGAGCATTCAATGAGTAGATGCTCAGGAGTTGTCAAATTGTCCATTTTGGGAGGTCATTTATGAAGGGTGTAAGGGGTGTCATAAAAAAGGTTGACTTTTTTTTATTCTCACTTATCTTTTTGAAAAAATGCCAATATCTCCTTAAAATTAAATTTAAAAAATATCCCTCCCAAACAAGGAAATTCGTATTTTCCACTAGACTCTAAAAAAACCTCAAAAAATTTAAAAATAAAATAAAAAATTAAAAAAAAGCATTTCACAGCGCCAAGAGTTTCACGGTTCCAAGCCATTTCATGGAATTACCCTTCATGGAATTACCCTTCTCATGGAATTACTCTTCACAGAATTCCATTTCACGGAATTACATTTCATGAAATTACACTTCACGGAATTCCAGTTCACGAAATTTCCCTTCTCATGGAATTACCCTTCACGAAATTCCATTTCACGGAATTCCATTTCACAGAATTAACCCATTTCACGGAAAGCGGTTCACGGCCAACCGTTTTATGGATTAAGGGTCTTAAATCTTAAGACCTCACACCATTAAAAAAAAAAGACTCTGGAAAACACCCATGTTTGGAGGCCCGTATCTCCTAAACCATATATCTAATGAAGGCGCTCTAGGGCTCATCAGAAAGCTGACATTGAGCTCTTCAACTTTAAACTTGGCTGTCCGAAGTCAAAATCGATCGTTTTGGCCTCCGACCAGCAGCCTCAAAATTTGACCCAAAAATCGAGGTAAAAAACAACCCAAAAACCACAAAAATTTATTTAAAAAATAAGTACGAAAATGACGACGACAAAATCACGGACGACTATGGAAAACAAAGTTGCAATACTCCAAAAATACTACAACCCTCTCATACAGAGTTTTTCAAAATTCTTTTTTTAGAACACCCTAAAAAACGTGCTCCAAAATAGAGAAAAAAATTTAGAATTTGTTTTTGTCTTGAGATGGTGATGGAAAATAGGTTTTAGGACCTCCTCTTCCATTTGGGAAGCTACTAGCACTTTTTCTGAAAAATTATCTTTAAGAGGTCGTTCACATGCGCATAACGCCTAAGCTAATTAGGGTGAACGGACACTCGTTTTACCCAACGAAGAGTACGCCAGGCCTCTTGAGGCTGTAACTGGCTGTGAGAGAATATAAAAAGAAAAAAGAAAGAAAGAAAGAAAAAACGTGCTTGCTCATTAAGGAGAATTTAGGCAATGTCACATGGCAATAATAGAGGGATTTGCGAAGGATTACACAAGGACTGAACCCAATGGGTGACATCTTTGAGCCATTGAGATCTATGTCCCAAATGCACCTCCCAATACCATTGGCCATGCCTATAACAAGTGTGTCATCGGGTTTTACACCCCCTGTCACTTCGTTTGGTTCCTTACCTAACATTCCCACCAATCTTATAGGTGCAATTTCCACTAAAACATTAAGACAAGAACATAGACGAGTATGAAGAAAGGCTACTCAACCTTCAGGAGCTGCAACTGGCCAGGGAAGAAGCTTTGGACCACTACATCCAACTAAGCAACAAGAGAGCTGAGCTTTTTAATGAGAAAGTGAAAGATAAAGGCATCAAAGAGGGATATTTGGTACTGAGATACAAAAGCAAACTGGATAACACTTTTCAAACCAAATTTCAAATTAAGTGGGAAGGTCTTTTCAAAGTTGTACACAACTATGTGAATGGTACCTACTATCAGCTTGCTGATTTGGATGATCAGCTCCATTTGAAAAGAGTTAATGGCTATACATTGAAGCCGTATTGATGTAGAGTCAGGACAATTCAAAAAAATTCAAAGACATTGGATGAATGCTTATCTGTTGATGAAGCTGCTGCAGAAAGGGATGACGAAGTTTGTTGGGATCTGAATACTTTTTTTGTAGAAGATTGTTTCAAGGAGACCATAGCATCTGGTTGAGCATAAATTCTCTAACCAAGGGGGGTTTTGTCAAAAGATGATAAGATTTTTTTGGGACCAAAAGGTTATGTCCAATGGAGATGCTCACCCCAACCCCAGGAAAAGAAATAATTAATTGGATATGGTTAGGGAACTTAGGAAATACATGATTTTTGCATGGGTATCTACGTATTTGTAGCTGGTTGTAATTAGCTGCTGTTAGGAATATTGCATGGTGAATAGCCAAAAGGATTGGGTAGAGTAGGTAAGGGTATGCATGATTTTTGCATGGATATCTACGTATTTGTAACTGGTTGTAATTAGCTGCTGTTAGGAATATTGCATGGTGAATAGCCAAAAGGATTGGGTAGAGTAGGTAAGGGTATGCATGAAGATAGAGTGTAGCTGTAAGTTACATGCTCACACAAATAAAAAAATATAATCATTCACAAAAAAGCCCCACCCCATTAGGAATTACCAAGAAACCATTAACCTTTTCATTCACTAACTAGCTTTTCTTATTCCTTCTTCTAGAGGAACAAAGACCATTGAGCGTCAATCAACATCAAAGCCATCGATAAAGCTTATCCATTCTACTCGCACAAAGGTCTTCAACACAATCACAGGGACGCGATCGCCATCAAGAAGGGGGGGATGTTAACCTAATTCTAGGGTTAACAAGATCTACCACCATTATCTTACATCAAGGAGTCACGATAAATACACAAAAGGGTCATACATTCAAGATATGAAGAAATAGTGTCCAAAGCTATAACTTGGGTGGGCACTCGTAATGGTGTGATGGAGTATTTATGGTGATTCTTGCTTCAAGAGTGTGTGATAGAGCAAGTTAGGATGAAGTCCTAAGTGATGTACTTCATAGATATATTATGAGAGTAGTCATTGTAATAGCATTAGGCCTCTTATGAGCCTAAAGTGCATGGCCGGCCATAGTTTAAGTGAGTGTGAACACTTATGGCCATGCATATAAGTGAATATCTCTCATAATACAAGATACTCTCCCATTGTGCACTTGAGTCTTGATCTTGCTAATCCTCTTACTAATCTCTCTTTCTAATGCATGCTAGTGAGTGTGTGTGAGTGAAGTGAGGTGAGAGGCGGGCTCAGTACCTACAGTGCAATGCGGCGGTGTGACAAAGCTCGTCGTGGGAGGCACGGTGTAATTGCTTCTCAATAGAGCTTTGAGACCTCAAGGATTACGAGCTCGGCTATTGGAAAGATCCTCTCATGACAGTTGTGGTTCACCAGGTAATCTCTTTTTGGATGTGTTTCAAGGACGGTTGAGGTACGCCATAACATCCTCTTGCTAATCTTTTTCTAATCCATGCTAGTGAGTGTGTGTAAGTAAAGTGAGGGGAGAGGAGGGATGAGTACACATAGTGCAACGTGGCAGTGTGACAACGCTCGCGGGAGGTGCGGTGGAATTACTTCTCAAAGAGTTGTGGAGCTTGGAGACCTTAAGGGTTACAAGCTCGGCCAACAGAAAGATGCCTACGACGGTTGTTGCTTGCCAGGTATGCCTCTATTTGATGTGTTTTGATGAGGGGCTGAGTGAGCCATAACACATGGAAAAAAACCCAAGAGTGTGTAAAACTCATGCTATAAATAATGCATGTGGGAGTGCGTGTGTTATCTCACAATCTTTACACATGGTAGGATTACATTGACAGTCACCCACATTCTTTCACACGAGTGATAGACATGTGTCACTCATGCATTCGATCATCCATCATTGCATGCCACATGCACTTAACACCATTACTTTTGACGTCATCATGCAGCATCACATTTACTTAAGGTTCCCTTAATTGTTAAATTAAGTAGCAAGCTCTCCATAAATAGCACCTTCTTTTCATCGATTTTTGTTGGCGTGATCTACTCTCTGTCGTCTATGCCATCTCATCCCTTTGTGGATGACATCTTGTTGATGAGTAAGTGTCCATTTCTCAATCCAATGTTTATTAACTTGCACCATGTCTTCCTCTTCCTTTTCTATGTGGACTCCCGAGAGATTTCTAACCAAAAAAAACACTTTAATACTACTCTCCCTGTAGTATGATCACTACAACAACACGAAGACATCACACTTATGGGATCTCGTCTTGTGTTGTATTGATTGTTACCAGTACTTGTAAAATAGGTGTTTAACATTTTTAGAGTTTCTTTTATTATGAAGTCAATACAACCCGATATGGGGTTTTCAAAGTGTTGGAAGTCTTCCCATCACGTTGTAGTGCATTCAATCCAAAATTATTTCCTTGTTGATCGTTTGAGCCTATTTTACATTTCTTTGATTGTGAATGTAGTACAACGCGATTTATTGGTTTGAATATGTTGTTTGTTTGCATATCGCGTTGTATTTGAGCCAATTTTTTTGTGTTGGAGTTTCTTTCATTATGGATTCAATACAACGCGATATGGGGGATTCAATGTGTTGGATGTCCTCTTATCACGTTTAGTGAATTTTATCCAAAATATTTTCTTTGTTTGTCACTTGAGCCTATTTTGCGTGTTGGAGTTCCTTTGATTGTGAATGTAGTACAACACAATATGGGGGATTCAATGTGTTGGAAGTCCTTTTATTGTGTTATAGTGAGTTTTGTTCAAAATTTATCCTTATTGTTTCTTTGAGCCAATTTTATGTGTTGGACTTTCCTTCATTGTGAATTCAATACAACGCGATATGGGGGGCTCAATGTGTTGGAAGTCTTCCCATCGCGTTGTAGTGAAATTTAAAAAAAAAATTTCCCTTATTTTTGTTTGAGCCTTTTTTGCGTGTTGGAGTTTCTTTGATTATGAATGCAATACGACGCGATGTTTAGGTTTGTGTGTGTTCATTGTCTACATATCGCATTATAGTGGTATTTATCTAAAAAATTTCCAAGTTAGTCGTTTGAGCCATCCATCTGATTCTGTTTATAGATGGCATGAACAAAGAGGACTGTGAGGGCCTCCTCATCAAAGGATCCTAAAATAGGTCAAAAAGCTAGACCAAGAAAGAATATTTTCAGCCTTTCGGGGTCAATGAGGACTCAAAGGTACGAGCAACATAGGTCCGTTTTATGTGAACTGTGAAAGGTGCAGAGGCACATGTAGTGTGCAATTCTGAAATTCCCATTCTAGTGCCTTGTTAGATCCATTTGTGAAAGGAACCACTATGGTATGCGTTGGCAAGGCTCAGCACTGGGTTTCTTGTATAAGGCTACCAAAGGATTGGCTCATTGAGCATTTTCAAGATAGCTACGTTCTAGCTATCCATGCATACAGAGTAACAGTAATGTCAAAGGACATGTACTCACTATGTGGCTTCTTAGATTCAAATATGACAAGACCACCCTAGAACTAGTGAGCCTCACTGACACAAAGATGAAAGATATCCTGGAGATCCTCCCCCTAAGGCAAAGAGGTACTGTCACTAAAGAGACAAAGGCCAATCATTCGCATGACACACGGCACAACGCACAAAAAAAGAACAACAACAACGAAGCCATAAATAGGGAGGTTAATGCGGAGGGTATTGAAAGGGTGAGGAGAGAAGTAACCTTTTAAGAATTGCATAATTCTAATATCCAAGCTTTGAGGTATTTTTCCCCCTCCTTTGTTGTGAGGTTGCCAGTGTGTAAAACACTCCTCAATATTTCCCTTTCAAGGTGGAGAAGATTGATGTGTTATCCATAATGGACAAGGAGCTCAACAACATAGTTATGTAGGCTTATTTAAGCTTTGCTATGTCCATGCCCTAAACTTTAATTAAAGTGTTATTCTTTCTCGAAGGAATACGATGTTAATTATCTGTGCAGCCTAGTTTTATCAAATCTGCCATGGGAAGCTTAGCGCAGGGTATATATTTTGGATTCTCTTATATCCCCATTTTTGGTTTCAGAGGAGGTTTCCTACGTGGATATATGTCCATGGTTTAGGCATGTAGATTTGGACCAAGCCCAAATATTTGTAATGGCCTACCATGAAGCCTAAGTGTCATGTGACCTTAAGTATACTTTTGGTATTCTGACATGGATACTAGATTTACCATCTTATACTGTTTATTGACTTTTGTACTGGACACTAGAGTTCCATTGTTATAGATACTGAGTCAAATAAATGTTATCTTGCCAATTTAATTGCAGGATTTCATGGCAACGTGAGGTAGTAAGTCCACACGATCACTTTTGATATTAGAGTAGAGTAGAGTAGATTAGTTTATTATCGTCCACCATGGAAGGCCAAATTATGACCCATGGGACCTTTCCAGATATACAGTGAGTCTCCTCCCCCATGGTAGGAAAGGGTAGCTACGGTGAGAACGATCTATGTAGCGTGGTTCTCCCAAAAGCGTAACATGCGGGTGATGAGAGCCCCTAACTTTGATATAGGAGTAGTGGTCAGAAACTGGTAAAGTGGCCCCTGTAAAGGGATATCAAAGTCAGCCCGTATGTGTGCATATGCTGGGCATGTCATAATCATGTGCTCTGATTCTACACTCTGTAGTCCACACAACTTGCATAACCTCATCTCTCGTGTGCCTGTCCACTCTATGCACCTGTCTCGATCAATAAAGTGTGTGATCGAGTTCGAAGTCGTGCAATACTCTGTCTAAATATGCAATACCACTGAGAGCGGGTTGGCTATGTATGGCTGCGTGTGTGCCTCTGCCTGCATGTAGGATTCCCAACATGAAGGATAGATATGCATACTGTAATAAGCAAGTTTGCCATTTGCTCCCTTGCTTTGATGTTTTGCTTGATACGCTCGTAAGAGGTCTAATTGAAATGTGCCCATGCATATATCTTCTGGTGCCATATCTAGATATCTATCTACTCCCCACCCTTTAAACCATTTTCGCATATCCAACACCCATCCTGTTGAAAGCACTTTACTTTTCCACGTTTTTTGTAGGCCTATACTAGCATCCTACCTTTCCAATGCTTCTTGTTAGAATCACCAATATCTTTTTATTTTACCTTGAATGCTCCTCCTGGGTCTCATCGTGATCCCTGAACCGCTGAGGGATCCAGCTACCATCAGCATCCTTCTTGTTGAAAATCTCCACACTTTCAATGTTGCATATGTGTTTTCTCCTAGAGCTCATCTACAAAGGGAAAACATAATATTATTACCATTTCATTGGGCTCAACAATCTAAATAACGAAAATAAAACTTTAAAGAAATGTTGTGAACCTTGCACTCCATTTTCCTTGTAGTCTAGTTGAGAAATAACTCTATAAGTTTTCACAAATGACATCATGGTCAGAAAGATTAATGAACATAACAAAGAAAATAAAATCACAAAGAAATCATGATTAGAAAACATAGCTTAACTAAGTTTACCAGACTATTAAGATGGAATAAAAAAGAGGTTGAGAGAAGAAGAAGAAGAGATGAAGCAAATATGGCAGAAATAAGTGACACTGTAAGAGAGGCGGGAAACGAAGAGAACTAACTTCAAATTGTGGAGAAAGTCTTCAATCAGACTATCTTTTAATCAGTCTGGCCTCTTTTCCTGATATTCCTTCTGAAATATATCTTGGTAGGTGGTATTTAGGCCTGCCATTCTTCTATTTTTGAGTTTTATGCCAGTATATTTTATTCCTCTTTTTTGAGCTAAAATTTGTGGGAACCACTCTGACAAAAAAGATCTATGTTACATGGATCTAGAATCCAAGCACTCTCATTGGCTTGCCTTATATTATGTTAATGAGCTCTAAAAGGGCCCATTTGGAGCTCGAATTTCTCCTAATGTAAGAGAGAATGTTATGGGAATATATTTTAATCTCTCTTAAAATGATTATTCTACCCTCTTAGATCATTTGGGGATGCTTGGATTATCTTTGTGTCAAGACAAATCATGTTAATATCATGGGTGATGCCATTATAAATATTAATACGTTTGGTATAAATTGACGTATGGTTGGAGCCTCCAATGTTGGTTACAGTTTGGTTTGTATGGAAGGGTGATTCTTGGGTTACTTACACCTAGCAAACATGTGTGTGGTTATGGTTTGTATGCTTATGAAAAATTTGTTTACCAATTTATTATTGGTTAATTTATAGGTGAAGAGGATTCAAAAGACTGAGGAGAATTCACACATTATTATTATTTGTCACACATTTTTGTAAACAAGCTTTGTATATACATGTACTAGCTTGTGCACACTTTGATGTATTTTGGAAAGCTTTGGTTTATTAAGCTTAGGCTCGAACTTTAATATTTTTGTAAAGCATGATATGCTTTAATCCTAGCCTCAATTTATGGACACTCTATTTTGAGCATAAGAGGGTGTCGTGCAAGTAAAATCACCTTTTTTATTTTTTGGGGGCTATGGAAAATTTTGGAATAAAGATTTACGTAAATACTCATGTGTGGGGAGAGGCCACACACATGAGGGGGGATGATTGCACCCAATGTTTTGAGTCATGAGATCTTGAGCTAAGTATTTTATTTGTTATTAATCAAATCTTGAATATATTAAATTTGTGGTCTTTTGATGAGTTATTTGGTTTGAATAACTCTATTTCTTGCAAGTTTCTATTTTCTTAAAATTGGATCTATGTCAACAATAACTATATCAAGAGTCTGATTGACTGACTTTCATGCACTTCATTGGATATCTACCTGTAAGAGCACTTTAATGCACTCTCAAAACACTCAAAAGATAAAAATGTACATGGAAAGAAGAATGCAAAGATAATCTTCCAAAAGTTCAGGTGATAATACTCCTATAACGCTAGCAACCAAGAAGTTGATTCCGCAATGATGCTTCAATATATCAAATGAGAAATTGAGATTCATAATCTCATTTTGATGATTATGTCTACGTTCATCCAGAATCCCGTCTCTTCTCCACCATTGCTTAACAAGACTTAAATTTTGGCTAGCCTCAAAATAAAACATTGCAATTCTTCTTGTGTTTCCAAAAAAGAGAGCGAGCAAAAAACAAACAATACCATAGAGAAAATCACAAAATATTAAAAAATGCAAATTATCACTCCTAGAGGTCTCCCACCTTGTTTAGGTATTCATGCCTATCACTAACTTCCTCAAACTTATGAACCAGCCTTCCCTATTCCTTCTCGAGGAACAATGACCATTATATGAACATTCAATTGAACTTGATGCAACTACATATAACAACTTTTCTATTCTCCCCTCAACAAAATCTTCCACTCCATCACAAGGGGATGCGATCAACATTAGGAAGGGGGGAATGTATGGATGGGTGTGGTGGAGTGATTACGATAATTTTCGCTCCAAGAGCATGTGTGCGTGCATGCGTGGAGGAGGGGGGAGGGGTGGGCAATTTGCTTTCTAATGTATATATATATTATATATATATATATATATGTATGTATGTATGTATGTATGTATGTATATATGTGTGTATATATATATATATATATATGTATATATGTGTATATATATATATATATATATATGTATATATATATATATGTATATATAAGAAACTTATTCAATGAGAAAATGACTTGATGGTGGGCGACAATTAATTCTGACCCCCAATGTATCTAGCCATGTGGGAAAGAAACCCCCAAAGAGTGTCTTCTCTTCTCCTTTCTCCTTTTCAAAAGTTATCCCTTCCTTTCTCCACGTAAAGGCTTGGTTTATATGTAGGAACCCTTGCTTTATCTTGTATAAATATCATTTTGGCATACAAACCAACTTTTCCAGAGCAAGTGTAGAAATGCTGTTTTTGTTATGCAAAATTTTGACTAAGTGTTCACCTTGGCCTATCTAGTGCATGGCACCCTTTTGCTACTCCTTTTGAGATCAAACTTGGTAAGCTTGAAGATCCTATTGTTAAATATGTGTGCCAAGCCTTGCCAAATTTTGACTTCCAAAAGGCCTCCTCCCAGACTAAACCAAGAAAACTTTAGTTTAAACTACCTAAAAATAGCCTTTGATCCATAAAACGTCTTGTGTCTAACACACACAATTTGAGTCATAGTAATTTTATGTCATGGCAATACTCTATGCCAAACCTTGCACCGTTCTACCATGGTTAAGACTTCCAAAATGAGGACTCAAAAATTAAAAAAATTCTTAGTTGGCTAAAAATAGTAGAGGTAAATGGTGGAAAATGTATCTCGGGTAGTATAAAGGCAAGTTCATATACCCATTGTGAAAACCCCAGTTTAAAGATTTGACTATTAGGTCTATTTTTTTCTTGAACCAAGAAATCCAGGTTTACCTTTATAAAACACATCGTCTGGCTCGTGTGACCACCACCTAGGATAGACCTTGACTAAACTTATCAAAATTGAAAAAGAGTTAGATTCAAGTTCAACCACTTCCAAATTTGAAAATAGGTAAATAAGGAGAGAGTTATTACCAGGCATGAACATCTAGACCCTCTGTAACCTTGCTTTGCCAAGGTCATATCTTGAGTTCTATAGCTTGGCTCAAGATGTTCAAATAGTCAAAAATCATCTACAAAAACAAGATTTCATTCTAGCATGGTTTAGAGCCATTCTAACCACCACATCATAAGTTATTGCATTTCAACACAAATTCTTAGTTGTGTCTAGTTAAAATTTCCCAGTTTGCAACTTTTATGAAGGGTACTTTGGTTGTTAAAATGATGGTGCTTGCCATTGTCCATCAGTGATGATGAGCGCAAGATTTGATATTTTTGAAATGCACTGTATTGACAACATGTATGCATGGCCTTGTTTGAAAGTTGAATTCATTTGACCCTCCATTTTATCAGGCATGGAAAGTAAAAAGTAAATTTTGATAATTTTGTTGAGAAAGTCGATCCATAACTCCAATCAGGGCGATCAAAGAGTAAAAATGTATCTACAAAAAAAACAAGCTTTCCAATGATGCTAAAATCATACAATCTGGGCACTCTAGCAAAATTTATAACCCTTCAAGTAAAAGCATCCATGTATTGAATTGCCATAAGCGACCCGAAAAGAAAGTGTTGTTGGAAACATCAAGTATGGAGCATCCCAATGCTTCACTCTTGACACCTTGTTCATTATTGTACTTTTATTCATGTTAGAGGGTACTTGAACACCTAAACCTAGTCTCGATGTAAAAGGTAAAGCCTTGATTAGCTCATCAATTATCTATAAATCATTTTGAGATAACCCCTTTATGCGGTGTGATATTCGATCCACTTGTTATTTGAAAATTTTCCCTCTACCATTACACTACACTTTCCCTTTACGACCTATTTTTGAATACTCTGCATTGGTGTGGAAGCTAAGATAGGGTTATATGGTTTATTTAATGCAAGCAAATCAGATTATGTGGGATTCCATATTTTTTTTTTTTACCAGAAGGAACCCATTGATTAGCTGATTTTGCATTATGTAAGCATTATCATAAGAGCATTATGTAAGCATTATCATAAGAGCTTTGAGATTTAGTATTTTTAGTTGTGCTGCTCTCTTGGGGGTAATTTTCCAAATAGGATTTTCCAAACAAGAGGTGAGGGTGATTTCATCAATGCTGGAATCCATTCATCTTGTTTAGATAATTTGTGCACTTGGTTCTTTGGATATGTATGCAGCCCGGATATAAGGGATACCTTAAATAATGTCGTTTGGACTTATCAAAAAGATTCTCAAAAAACTCATATTTTTTTATGTGAAGTCCCTATTTCCATCTTTTTCATACCAATAGATCAAGTCTTAGATTTGGATATACTCAATACTTCATTGTCAAGCTCTCTAGTACAATAGATAGAAGTATTGGTGGTGGATAGGGTTGAGTCATCTTTAATGGTCCTAGCACTCCCTCTATCTCTTGTTATGTTTGCCTAACCAAACCTTGAGCTACCAAAAGGCATTA
Source organism: Cibotium barometz (assembly GCF_041138505.1). NCBI lineage: Eukaryota > Viridiplantae > Streptophyta > Polypodiopsida > Cyatheales > Cibotiaceae > Cibotium > Cibotium barometz. The sequence goes on along the minus strand of NC_141090.1, from coordinate 15,687,878 downwards.
CTTTTCCTTAATAGGGTTAGGATATTATGCTAACTTTTTGTGAAGAGCTTGAGGGTTTACCTCGATCTCTTCACAAGACTACTTTCAATCGCTTTCTTCATGTAGTAGCGTAAAGTTTTGTTTGCAGATATAGAAGGTAGAGAACCTACATAAGGAGAATCCATTCCATCCAAGATTTTTTTTGTCATTATTGTCGTTTCTTGTTTTAATTTCCAAATCAACCACCACTGCATCCTCTAGATGATGATGTGCCTCTATCTCTACCTGTATATGAGTAGAAGTCCTATTTATGTGAATTTCTAGAGAATGAACCTCCCCTAATATTTCTCTCCTTATCTCCTCAAGGATTAATTCTTGAAAAATCAAGAAAGTTCTCTCGAACTCCAATGGAGGTTTGAAATTGATTGTTTTATTTAACATTCCATTCAAGGTTGCCGATTCAAGGTTGCCGATACCATATCATCGTCATCTATTAGTGATCAAATTTAGGGTTTCTTTTTTAGAAGCGTCATGCTTGTTTTAAGGCTTTTTGACCGTAAAAAAAACCTTTTTGTTAGTGAAAAAATAGACACTATTTCTACTAAACCTGTGATTTTGAAAGATGAACCACCCCATCAAAAATCATCCTTGTCAAATATAAGTATGATTTGGGTCACCCTTCAAATGACAAGTTTAGTATAAATAATGCATGTTTTCCCATAGTTTATCTTATTTTTTGACACGATCACTCAAAATAAGTGGCTGTATTTTACAACTAAAATGCCCAAGAATAGGCATGATGCCTATAAAAAAGCAACCTTGGTCCAATGTATGTGCCTTAACGCATCTAATAATCTCCAACCAACAAGACGTACAACTTGATTTAGTATGAACCACCACTTCAACAAGCAAAAACCAACTAAAAAAATATCATTCAAATGGGTACGATGGGATGCACTACTAGACCACGTACATAACTCAAATAGTTCATGACAAATAGTTGAACCGTCTGCCATTCCATTGCAAAACTATAAGTAGCTAGTTTCCTCTTGTTTTTGCTATGTCTTGTTTGCAGTCCTAATAAAACCAAACTAATTTTTTTCACAAGAGCCATCATTCTCTTTAACAAAATCACACCCCCACCACAAGCCCTTACAATCACACTTGGTAAATTTTAATATTTTTAACACTAACTAGACATTAATATAAGACTTAATGAACCTATTAATCATAACTTAAGCACAATTAGCTGTCTTGTTTGTAGTCCTAGTGAAACCCTACCATTTTTTTTCACAAGAGCTATCATTCTCTTCAACAAAATCACACCCCCACAAGCCCTTGCACAATCACACTTTTCTACTAACTTTGTAAATTTCATTATTTTTTACACTAACTAGACATTAATATAAGACTTAATGAGCCTATTAATTATAAATTAAGCATAATTAGTGATATTTTCCCTTGTTTATAATTTTACACCATCACATTGTTTCACTTTGCGTTCTACTAACATTAAAAAACATACTAAACTATCTTAATATATAACTTATACTTGATTAACCTATTATTACACATGAAGGGCTCTCTTAAGGCTTGCTTTTTAACTCTCTTGCATCATAGCAAGGCTTTATATTAGCCATGACACATTAAGCATCAAGTTGGAGTATTCCAATTCAGAGCTCAACAATTACAACAATGGTGGGGAAGTCTTCCCCCTCAGCCCTTCTCTAAGAGGCCAAGGGACTTCTAGAATCCTACCTTGTGGTTGAGCTTAGGGATAAGCTTATGGAGGAGTCCAATGGCACTAATGCAGAAGTGTGATTTCCTTGAAGGTCCCACTTTCACTATGTCTATTTATAGCTCATAGGGTCTTCTAGAGTAGAGGCAGTCTCAAACCCAAATCCATGATGGACTGAGCGAGGTTGTGAAAGAGTGATCAAGAATGTTGTTACATTTCTTTTTTAAATCCCAAAATAAAGTAAACACCTCTAGAAGCATAATCTAATAAAATGATATATCTATGTATGTATATTATATATCTATGTATGTATGTATATTATGTATGTATATTATATATCTATGTATGTATATTATGTATGTATGCATGTATATATATATATATATATATATATATATATTACATTTTTCAATTTAAATATTATCAATAGGGATATATATAGTGTTATGCATTACTTTAACAAGGCTACACCTTGATATCAATTTTTAGTGATTTAAAACTTAGAAAAGCCACCAATTTTAGTAGGATAAAAAGGTGATCTAAACAATTGAATTTTGAAGTTCTAAGTGCAGTGATAGACACAAAATTCGAAAGCCATTTGATCTAGCTACAAATTTCATACAATTTTGTGTCTAGATGCAAAAGTTATGGCTACTTTGAGTTTTTCCTTAGGATAAAAAAGGAGGCACATCCTTCTTGGGACCAAGATCATGGGAACCCCTCCTTTTGGTCCCAAATAATCATAGATTTTGTGTTTGAACTTAGAATCGGGTCAATTTTGTAGTCAAAGCAAATGACTAAGGAATTCTACATCTATTGGTGCACTTAGAACTTCAAAATCTTTAAATTTTAATTGCTTAAAGAAAATTCATAATATTATTAACTAAATCCTTTCCCAAAATGATGTGGGGATAACAACACTATCTTCTATTTTTTTGACTACAAGATTCTTAATTAAATCCTTTCCCAATAATGTGGGGATAACAACACTATCTACTATTTTTTACTATAACCAGTGCCTTTGTATAAGTTTTAAAATTCAACAAATTAATGGGGTTGAAGCTTTGTGATATACGAATATTGATTGTTATATTCACTTTTGAAATTACATTTATCACGTAATACATAATAAATACTCGCTTTTAGAATTAAATTTGTTATTATGTAATACATAATAAATATCATATTTGATATTGATATAAGTATGATATCTTTTATAAAATATATTGACATAATTATGAAAACCATGTGCATTATAAGTATTTCTATTGTTATTCAAAGATATATTATGTAGATAAATACATAATGTTATAAAGATATCATACATATATTATTAAGAATATAAAATATTTAACAATGGGGTTATTTTATTTTGGGTTTTTCAAAAAGTGAGATAATAAACATATAAGATTAAGGCTATAGTTGTTTTGAGTCAACCTATTACAATCCTTAGCAAGTTCGATCAATCAATCATTGTGTGATTATGGTCCTTACTTAGCTGTGTTTCTCGGAGATTGGAAATCCTTTAAAGGCCAAAAGTTAAAGAAGTCATCATGCATGGTTATGGTCCTTACTTGGCTTTGTTTCTTGAAGTGGAAATTATTTAAAGGAAAAAGTTAAAGAGGCCATCATGTGCATCAGATTAGGAAACATGATTTTCTCACTCCCTTGGGGCATGGATATTCCTTCTTCCCAATGCTGCAGAAGGGTTTTGAATACAAGTATCTCAAGCCACAACTAGTACTGCTAGCACGTGTGCCTTGCATCTTGTCTCACCACCAACATAAAGTATGTTGGAAATATGGTGCCTGGGCGCATGTATGGGCATGTGGAGTAGACGAGAAACCTAGGGTGTTGGATGACGAGTCAAGTTTATCCCATATGTGATGTTATGGCAAATGGGTGTATAGCTATGTATAAAAGGGGCATTCCCTAATGTAATGCAATCAACTCAAACTTTGTGTAGGTATTTCTCTCTTGTGCTCTCCTTACTTTAAGTTCATCTAATCTATCCTACTCAAAGCGCTGCACTCAGTATACCATGAGCCCCTCACACTTTGAGCCACCATAGCATTCACCTCTTCCACCATCTCCACCATAGCCATGGTGAGCTTTCCATGCATGTTAACAAAGTCCATGGATTTCTACAACAAATTAAATGCAAACATGGTTCATAGAATCCATAAGTGGCAATTGCTCTATACAAAGATCTAGATGCCATGCATCAAGACCTACAATTGCAAGATGTATAATCCACTATTACTGACCAAAGTACTCTATCACACCTTGGGTTTTGAGATGCCACAACCAAAGAGGCTATGGCATAAAAATGATATGTATGAGGCCTTGGATGACCAGAGGAGCAAGGAGACAACATAGTTACTAGCAAAGAAATCCCTTAAGAGGTCAATTCTTATAGCCACTCAAGTGGAAACAGATGTCACAAGACCCACCATAGTGGAGACAAATGATGATGTAGAAAACAATGAAAGTGCAGCCAAGAAAATCAAGAGTATTGATAACTTTCAATGACATGTTTGATTTGGAGAATTTGGAATCACTATATAGACCTTCACACCTCTGAAGGTGTTGTATGCAAATACTTCCCAATTCCAAGGGAAAGCAATCCAACAAGTGGATACACTCTTCGATAATTCTTAGGCTTATGGGAAGAATGTCAAAGATGAAAGCTACAAAGCTAAAGATTATTAAAGGTTAATGGATTAACTTGTAGAAGCTTAGGATTGAGGGCACCAATGACATGCTCAAGAAGCATCAACACATTGCAAGGGTACTCCAATAGAAGTTTGAAAATGCAGTAGAGGAGATGGGAAGAAGGTTGCCAAGGACTTTGAAGACCACCTTGCACACAATCCCATTAACACCAAATCACATCACTAAGCTAAGAAATTACACCAATCCGTATACACACCCACTTGTTGTCGTGGCCTTTTATCATGGTGATATCACATTATATGCAATTATGTGATGGCACCTCAAGTTATGACTATTAAATCAAATCATAATTAGCCCAAAAATCATGTTATACAATCAAGGAAGTGTTGGGAACAAATGCAATTATGTTATGACTCTATTAAATCAAATCATAATTAGCCTAAAAAATCATGTTATACAATCAAGGAAGTGTTGGAAACAAATGCAATTATGTAATGGCATCTCAAATTATGACTATTTAAAGCCTTGGTCACACAAGTTATGCTATTCAATCAAATCATGAGTATCCTAAAAAATCACGTTATATAATTAAGGAAGGCAAGGCAAAGTTATTATGCTTTTTTGCAATTATGTGATCTCAAATTATGACTATTTAAAGCCTTGGTCACACAAGCTATGCTATATAAAATAGATATGTAGGACACAAACACATCCAACAACACTTGAAAGGGTATTGAGAAAATAAAGATAACAATTCTAAAAGACGTGGTAGTTATGACGTCCCCATATTCTTCCTCTTGTTAAAATTGATTATTATCACACTTATCAACTGGGAGTACACAAGAGCCTCTTAATAAGCACAACCACACTAGAAAACACAAATCTTGCCAAAGGGTGCCTCAACCTATACGAGATTCCACCATCTTAAGATTGGGGGTGCAACTTAGCAATGCTAGACATAAAAGAATAGTGTTGACTATGATGTGCAAGAAGTAGGGGTTGGAGATCATGCTCATCCTAAAAAAGTTTCTATAAGTGCTATGGGTGTTCCTCGTGCTACCAAATATGCTGATGTTTGATCATCCAAGTAGCATATTGGACAATGGCTCAAATCAAGCATGAAATTTGACTAGCCACACACTTGCACACACATAATACTGATTAGATGGTAGACCATGTATAACACAAGAAGAAGCTTTAGTAATACATTACAAATCCCAAAGGATGGTAATACATTAGAAAGAGCAGGAGTAGATTGTACTTTTATCTCCAAAGGATGGTAGTACACTCTTCTCCTTCTCCTCCTAAACTAGTAATAGCAGTAGCAAGAGTAGGAGTACCAACACTTCTAGCAAGAGCAAGAGCAAGAGCAAGAGGTAGTAATTGCAAAAGCAATAGCGATAGCAAGATCAATAATAATGGTAGCAATAGTAAGAGGAGTAGAAACAACAAGGGCAATATTGACAATTATAGTAATAATAGCAACAGTAGTAGTAGCAAGGGTAACATCAACAATTACAATAACAATAACAATATGAGTAGCAACAATATGAGCAAGAAGAGCAACAATAGGCGGACAAGGAGCAATAATAGGAATAAAAAAAAAAAATAGAAATGCATGTTGAGTTCAATGGTGTGTAATCTCACATTTTGTAATTTGCAAGTGTTGTTTCATTTCAGCAAATTGATACACACTTCCTTGTAAACACACAATTAATATAAGTGTTTTCTAAATATATATATTAATACACATAATATATAACCACCTTTTCATGTGGGTGGAGAGTTGACACACTCTCTCCAAAAATTAGAAGACCCAAAAAACATGCCCTTCCTCGATAGAAGACTTTTGTTCTTGTAAACATAGTACCATATATTTTTGAGTTCGATTTGTGTAATTGGAAAAACAGTGATGATCCATGTGGATCTGGCAGTACCCAAATGAGCCTCATGATACTTTCAACAAGGCCTACCACCCAATGCCAACCTTGCTAGGAGCATATGCCATAGATACGGAGGGAGTGTCGAGCTATTTTGCTAGGAAAAAAAAGTTTTTTTCTATTTTAGGCACGATAAATGGAATTAAGGAGAGGGTTCTATTTCTTTCATCCCACATAGCTACATGCATAACAAGAGTATAAAAAAATAGTACAAGTGAAAATAGCAACAATACTAGTAGCACCAATAATAGCAAAGACAAAAGGCACAATAGTACTAAAATCTTGTTCTTCCACAAAGTTCTACTTCTATTCAAGAATAAGAAGATAAAGCAGTTCTTCTTCAAGAACTAGACAACAACTAAACAATGGTTGCCAAATCAAAGCGAGTGAGTATGAGCTAAGTGAGCGTGAATATCGCGCGAGGAACATAGCAGGCCTTACAACCTTCTTATCCTCAGAAGTCCGAGTCTCAATAAGTTATCTTTAATAAGAAAATTATGAACATTGGAGTTATCCGACTAGATGAATGGAAATTTAAGAGCCCACATAGCTAAACCTAAACCTAAAGAGGAGGATGAGCCGTGCCACAATGAGTGCTCTCCTTTCATAGCCAAAAACAAAGGATGCCAAAAGTGCCCATGAACAAGCTTGAACACTACTTCAAAAGTGATGAAATGAATGTCGTATTACCTGTCGTTTATAAAGGAACGACAATTTCTTCAATCTTGGATGGTGGTGTTTGTGTTAGCATAATCACCAAAGATTGCTCGTAGACTTGGGAAATCTCCCCACTTATAGGCACAAGCTTTCGGACAAGAACATAGCTAAACCTTTGGGCATCCTTCATGATGCAAAGATTGCATACAAGAACACATGCTCATTTACGTGAACAATTGTCTAATATACTGAATTTACATATTGCATCATAGCTTTGTTCTAAACATTGGGTGAGGCTTGCTCTTTCTCTTGGGAAGGTTACTCTCCAAAAGGAAAACCTTGCTCTTCATGAGACGATGATGCTTGCTCCTATGCGGGCCATTGAGGGGGTAGCGCAGCTCCCCCTTTGTGGTGGTCATGGTGGAGGGGGCACAAATGCAAAACTAGTCGAGTACTTGAAAAGCAATAATATCATATTTGCCTGTGATGCAATGTGCACATGGATAAATGTAGCTTGTTCATGCTTATGGACGGTTTACAATGATGAATTCATGTAGTTTCAATCTTAAGTTATGCTAGGGCATATATCAAGTGTATGTAAATTTTGGAAGATTACGAGTTTACTGATGGGATAATTTTTTGTTTTCAAGTTACTTTGCAAGTTGTGTAAAGGTTCTCTAAACTTCCTAATCATAGGAAAATCATTGCAATATAATCAAGGCACAACCACTCCTACACCATATAGGGAGTATATGAGTCAATATTGTGCACGCTCAGGTGATGATCAGTCTATGCACCAACCAACCTATTAGCAAGTACCACGCACCCCTAGGCAACAATGTAGAGATCTCTGAGCATATAAACTCAACAAGCTGCATTCATTTGGCAGCTACACTAGTGCATTAAAATACCGTTCGATATTGTTCTGCGAAAGCAACTAAAATCTAAACAAAAAATTGGACCAAACGCATGCCCGTGCATTTCAACATTGACTTCATTGAACAATTCCCAGATTAAATGTCCCTGCTAAAAGAATGTGATAATGAGACATCTATCCCCCAATCAAAACCAGATTGTGCACAATGATTGATTGAATTTTGAAAATGACAAACCCCTAAAGAGAAGTTTTGAAGCTCCAACACATGAAACAAGTGTGAAATAATGGCATCTATGTCAAACCAATGATAAGTCAAAATTATTATTTGTAGTACTGATGGGGTTGCAAGCCCTTGCAAATTTTTAGCGCTATCCAATCTCCTTGGTGTATTATACAACTGTAGAAATTAGAAGAAAAAATACCAATCGTCAATCAACATCTTAACCTTCACTTGTACACAGATGGATCTAGTTTGTCTCTTCAACATTCGAACAGCTCACCTTAGTACTGTTCCTACCACAAAGAAAGTGATAGCCACAAAGTATGATGCACAGCAGAGGCACATGCATAATTGCATTACAACTATGGGTCGATATCAAAGGGACCCAAAAAATTGAGAACTTTGATAGTTTTCAACTTTACAAGCTGGCCCATAAACGGTTAAGTGCTCAATAAGCAACCTTGATTTGAACATTCTACAAGAAAGAGAATGCACTTGCATTGCAGTCATCAGTGGCATAGCAAATACAGGCCACCTTAGAAGAAAAAATCTATCGATTTGTTAGCAGCAAGATAGCTGGCAGAGCAACCTCGGAACTAAGATTTGATACACACTACGAGAGCAATCCCGGAAGAAAAAAATATAAACACGAAAAGCAGCTATCATTGCAGCATTTTAAGGGAGCACATGAACGTATGCATCTAAGATATACAGGTGCTGAGAATGGCCCAGCACAGTGTTCAGGCCATCAAGGCAGTTCAGAACCCAAGCATGAAAAGATTTTTAGACTTGCTGTGTGTTCCCAAAATGTCTTTGAAGAAATGGAGTGAGTTCTTTTTGGCATCTCTCTTGGTAAATGCTTATGGAAAGCATTCACCGCACCAACTACCCCATCTTCATGTTCCATAGCTTTAGCTAATTCAACTGCCCTTTCTTTCACCTGAAAAAAGAAAACAGCAAATTATGGTAAAGGGCATGGACATGGGCACAACTTTTCTATCGGTAGACCAACTTGCTGTCAGAAAGATCCCAGGACTTACAGATCAAGGTGCCTCAGAAAAAGAGCATCATACCTGAGGGTCCATCATGTACTTAATTGCATGGACAAGCTTATCAAGAGAAAACTGTCCCACAGGTATAGGAGCTGGACCCACTCCCTTTGCATGCACTCGATCACCCCAGAAAGGCTGGTCTCCAAAAAAAGGCACAATGGTGGTTGGGCACTACAGAACATACAGATGAAAACAAGTTAGAAGCCTACACACCCTATTTGGTCAAGCCTACACACCTCTGTAGCTAAAGACCAATTTCAAAAACGATTGAAAAATGCAATTTGGACAAGAGCAAAAGAAACAAGCATCTATTCTTGAAGCCTTTCTATCATGATAACCAAAAATAAATAATTCTCTGTTAACTTCCAAACCTTGAGACCTGGTACCAATGTCATGTGTGCATAAATCTTTATAAGTTTAAATAATTAATTTTTTTCTTGACTCAAATGTAATTTAGAGCATCAAAATACTTGTTTGACAATAATTGTTTTTTGCAAAAATACCCGACACATGATCTTTGGATCACCAGTAGAGGCATACTTGTAACAGGCCTCCCGGGCCTGTCTAACCAAGATGTCCAAAACAAGATTAGAGAAACCAAATACAAGGAGAGCAAGCAAGCTCACCACCCAACCATAGGATCAGAACTTCAATCCACCCTTGAGCCAAGGGCTAAGTCTCCACTCCGCAGATACATGCAAGTCATCAGCACTAGCATCCCAAGCATGCCCATAGGGGCCCTCGGCAAGACTATCCATGATCTGCCATGTCCACAACAGGAGTAGAAACTATGGTCCAGGCACAAGCCCATCAGAAGTGCACTACACGAGTGACCACATAATAATAACCCAAGGCATCACTTATATAGTGGTAACTACCGCTATAAATAGCCAACCTGATATAGATAGCTAGTAGCCTACTTTTATTAATTCCGAACCTTAGCCCTCTACATCTTCCTACTATCTCCAAATCCTAGAGTTCCTTAACCTTGTTGGATTACGCCCACTAATCTGAGGATTAGCTCCATACTTCCCCCCCTCAGATGTTTCCATTCTCAGAAACAAAATTTGTCTAAGCAAGAAAACCGGGGAACCTATGCTCTAAACTATCAACCGTCTCCCAAGTCGAGTCCTCTGTCCTAAATTTTTTACGTAATTTTATGCTCAGGGATCAACCTATTTCTAAGTTTCCTTTCCCTGAAAGCAACCACCGTTTCCAGTTCATGTGGAACATAGGAGAAGTCTAACCTCAACAAGCTCCTGGGGAGTAACAACGCTATCCTCTGCTCCTAACATCTCTTTCAGTCTACTAACATGAAAGAATGGATGAACTTTCACATTCAGAGGTAGTTCTAGCTTACAAGCTACCTTTCAGATCTTTTAAAGGATCCGGAAAGGTCCATAGTACCTAGGGGATAACTTCCCAACCTTCCCCGTCAGTAATGTCTCTTAATTCTTGGGTATTCGCAAATACACCAACATTCCCTTGGATAATTCCCTTGGCGAACGTTCTCTATTAGCATATAACCATGCTCTATCCTGAGCACTCCTAATAGAATCCCTAGCTCTGGCTAGCATCTCTTGCATATTCGCCAAGAAATCCCATCACTCTGAATACCCTAAAGTCCCATAGCTACCGGAGATCTAGGTTGGTATCCATGCATCAATATAAACAGAATGTAACCAGCAACGGCCACATGCTTTGCACTATTATGGGCAAACTCAACCATCAGGTTGTACCTCTCCTAGTCTGATCGTCACTTGGAGATGTATGCACAAAGCATATCCTCCAAAATCTGTTTCACCCTCTTCGTTTGCCCATCGGACTGAGGATGATCAAACGAACTCAAACTCAGCTTGGTCTCCAATTTCTAGAAGACTAGCTGCCCGAAATGTCAAGTAAACTTGGAGTCCCTATCACTCACTATGTCACAAGGTAAAACATTTAACCTAAAAAGCTCTTCAAGAAACTACTATGCCAATTCAAGAGCCAGAAACAAGTTTACAATCTGTCATGTGAAAACGCTCAAGGAGCTGCTCAACATATCTACACTAAGATAACATGATACCCCCCTCAAAAGGTATAAATTGTATGCCCAAATAGTAATGTAAATGCCCCATGTTTGTGACATCAAATGCACGCTGCAAATCAGCTTTACAAGCTGAAATATCACCCTCTTCAGGGCTAGTGACGAGCATGTCATCCATATAAAGAATAAGGATAAGTGTACTCTCAGCTGAACTATTCTGAAACCCTTTGGCATCAAGTATGCATGAATTTTGTGGTACCAAGCACGAGGAGCCTGTTTAAGCCATACAGTGCTTTATGTAAATGGCATACTTTACTTACTGCACCTTTTTGAACAAAGCCAGGAGGCTGAGACACAAACTTCCTCCTCCAAATCGCCATTCAAGAAGGCAGTTTTGACATCCAACTGATGTACATACCATTGTTTTTTTTTTTTGGGTGAAGATGTATTTTTATTAATAATAAGAAAAGAGTACATATAAACTGTGGGATAGTCTTCTCAAACAATCAAGAGAAGAACTACCCATAGAAACTGCTCAATCCAAAATCCTCTTAGTGAGTAGTTTCATTGCATCCATACACCCAACAAAACCGAGTGTAGTCATCAATGAACGTGATGAAGTACAAGTGTCCTCCAAAAGATGCAGCCTTCATGGGGCCATAAAGATCACTATGAATGAGCTGTAATGGACGGACAGCCCTCATAGCGCCATCTTTAGGAAAGGAATTCCTGTGCATCTTTCCAAGGATGCATCCCTCACATACATGCTTGAATAGAACCTGCATAGGAGGAAGCTCATGCACCATACCTTGCTTCTACAAGCGTACAAGAGATGGGAAATTCAAGTGACCAAACTAAGCATTTTATAACTCAGTGTCACTCAACACACAAGAGGTGGATGCAATCATAGCATCATGAGAATGAGTACTCCTATCATACATGTCAAGCTTACACAAGCCACTGCATAATGTCTCAGAAAGCATAAGAGAAGCTGAATCTCTGCTGTTAGAAAACTGAACCTTAAACCCAGATAATGGTCAGAAAACTGAACCTTGAACCCAGATAATGCAAGGACTGAAATAGAAATGAGATTCTTCTTAATGCCTAGTACATATAAAGTGTCACAAAGAATAAAACCGTCCCCATTACATGCTGTTAGCTCCACATTGCCAATGCCTTTAATGGAGTAAGCATAACTATGCCACCTAGAGGTGAATCCTGCAAATTGGCAAATAGATCTCTGCAAAAAGTGATGTGCTTAGAAGCACCACTATCAAAGTACCAATCTTCAACTACGATAGACATACAAGAAGCAAGTAAACTGCATGTAACCACTAATGCATAGCCCTCATGAGCAAAGCTAGCCTCTTCTTTAGTGTCCACAGTAGCAGCCAAGCCTTGTTGCTTCTTTTTCTTTTACTCTCAATGCGCTTCCTACATTCCTCAATAAGATGGCCAAGTTTTCTGCAATAGTTGCATCTCTTCTTTTTCTTGGTTTCATCCTCTTTAGACGAGGTAGAATCTGAATGGGCATGTGGTTTGCCCTTAGGCTTACCACTAGATGCAACCCCAGATTTACCTTTGATTCGATCAAAAGCACCAAATGCCTGATCAGCAGAAAGCATAGTAGTCTTGTTAGAACGAGACTGCTGCTCCTGCAATAAGAGAGTCACCAACTCATCAAAGGTATACAAGTTTGGATTACCCTTCATGAGTAGACAAAGAGTAGTAGCAAAACCCTGATAGGATTCTGGCAAACCCTAAAGCACTATAGATACAAGTGAACCATCTGGAATGACCTCATCAATGTTGAGGAGCTGCTCTCGCAAATCCTTGATGTGGGTAAGGAACTTGTCCATTGAATCACCCTCATCCATATGCTCAGACTCAATCTTCTTGCGAAGATAGGCAACACGAGCCTCATTGCGAACCTGATACAAAGAGGCAAGTACATTGTCATGTGCACAGTGTGTATCTACCGTGTGCTACATGTACACAAGACTAGCTTCGAGGTTTGGGGAAGCTTGGAGCTAGGCAGGTTGATTGGCGAGCTGAGTTAGGGATAGACTAACGGACGGGCACCCAAGTATGGACGGGCGGGCGCCCAAGTGTGGACGCCCGATGACCGGCCAAGAGTCTATAAAAGGGTGGCCAAGGTTAGTCATTAGTTCATAGAGTCTCGGGTGTCTTTGTGAGAGCTCTATGGTCGGGAGCCTGGATCTAGTACAGACATGCATATGCTTTATGCAAGCGAGGCCGACAGCAGTCTCGAGGCCCGCGAGGGTAGCTTCGTGGCGGTATGGGACGTCACGAGGTAGAGATTGGTTGGTACGTCCATCTAGTTAGCTCAGCTTATGGCTCGGTGGGGACAGCCAAGACTAGTGGGCTTGCCCACGACTGTCAAGGTTGGGAGGTGAGTCAGGCCTGCACCCCCTTCACGTTTGTTTGGTTTGTTTGTAGGTTTCGAGTCTTGTACCAAGAGCGTTCTACAAGGAGATCCTATGGGGATTTGACATACATCCCATGCACCCTTTGCAGAAGTGCATGAACGAATGTGTGGTATAACCTGCCTTTTGCATGAAAGGGCAATCAAAGCATGTGCCTGAGCATCCTTGGCATCCCATCTGAGCTGTTCTAGAGTGGGTGGCAAACGTGCATAAGATGTAACACGACCGGAAGATACATCATCACCTACATCAATAGTCCCTAAAGTACTTGCAGCTTACAATAGGCCTGGCATCAGCCCTTGATACATAGACCCACAAATTCTTTGCAACTAGTACATGTTTCATCATATATGCCTACATAGGATAGTTCCATCCAACTTATCATCAATGGAGAGCATACCAAACAAATCACTAGGATTCCCAGACATGGCTGTCACAAATGTGTACAAACAAGTAGTATGACTGAATCAAGGTAAAAATCTGCAATCCAATGCTGAGACACAAAAAATTGGGGGAAATGTCCCAATTGTGCCTTTATCACCTGTTCCAATGCTGTAACACCCAAAAAATTGGGAGAAATGCCCCAATGCCAAAGCAATGTACCTATAATACCAAAAATGCCTGCAAATATCTCTGTGAGTGTCGAGGGCTCTCTGCCCAGGTAGTCTCCCAAAATATGAATAAATAATATGTGTGCTTTGAGTTAGTCTTGATTGTAGCTCACTCAACTTGAAGAATTTGGTCATTTCCTCTTAGGAGCACTTGGAGCAAAGTATTGGGAAGCTAACTGTGGTTCTCCGAGAGCTTGGACTACCCGGCACCGAATGGGTGTTGCCGTGGAGAGAATCCCTTATCAGATTTATCACAAAGTACTCTACTTAAATCTGAAAATTCACTTACTTGTGGATGGCACATGGAAGACTAATGCCCACGTGAGAGCCTAGCTGCTGGAAAAGTACTCTACTGATAATGAATGTACAAAAGTACAATGAGTACAAAAATATAGCTTGAGGCAAAGTGGCCCAACACACATAAGTGTGTTCACACGGGGAAAAAACCTGTGTCCAGCCATAGGGAAAAAGTGCCCGTGAGTAAGCTGTGTTCACACCTGAACTAGCTGGGAGTGGTCATGACCAACACCTCCTACTTGCAAATCACACGGACTTGAAACCTCCAATTTTTTATGGAAAAGAAAATGATAGAAATAAGGATGCTATCCATACCTTTCTCAAAAAAAATCAAGCGATTAAATTTAAAAAAATAGCCCCCTAGTGCATAGTCACGTAAAAACGTGGTTTTCCCCTTCGAAAGGGGATGAAACAATTGCAAACAAGTGTTGTGGGTGCTCTTCCTTATAAGACTAAAGAACGTTACCTTCCTTGGTAACAACATAGTATGTTCAGTTGGCGATTTTGGGTTTTTTAATATGAGTTGAGCACCTTGAATTTACTAGTCATCGATTAGATACTAGAATATAAATATATATTTATATTATACCACGCATTTGTGTGAGGGAGTATTGGCACCCTTTCTCTCCAAAAAAATTATAAGACCAAGGAACATGTGAAACAAGGTGAAGTTTCTTGCCCAAAACGCTGTTTTGCCCAAAGTTGATGTTTTAAAGGAAAAAAAAAACAAGCTTTTTTTTTTTGGCACAAAACCTTAGTATGCATGTATCCACCAATGCTAGTGCACCCCTCCTTACACCTCCACATCTACCCATTGCCCAAGACATGCACCCATTGCTTGCATGGTGTACATGCGCACATGCATCTCTAGCCCTTACACATTCCAGCCCGGTGCTTTGTCCTGCACGCTCCAACCGCTAGCCCCCCCCTGACTTCCCTTACCTGACTTTCTTCCCCTTTTTCCCTCTTCCCTTCTTCTCATCTTCTCTCCCGAGTCAAGATTTTCACAGTTGCACTTCCAATTACAAAAATATTCCCCAATTTCTCATTTAGCTCTTCAATTGCACACCCAACACTTTCTATGTATGATAAGTATCACTTTGAGACCTTTCCATTTCATTTAAAAAATATGAAATGAAATAAAACCTTTAAAACGATGACAAAATGTTTTTTGTTGACTTTTGTGGTTGAGTTTAAAAAAAGCAAACTGCTAGCTGGTAACCTAGGAGGAATTTGAGCAAGCAAATGTACAAAGAGTTCTTGCTAGAGAATGATCGATAGCGTACTTAGACTGCCTCGGATGAAAGTAAAATGTATGGATAACCTCTAGGCCAATTCATTGCCTCTTTTAGCAAATGCATTTGTGAGCTTAAGGGCACTGATGACTGCCAAAAGGTTGGGGGAGATTTTTTATTTATTTATTTATTTATTTTTATTTTTTTTGGGGGGGGGGGGGGGGGAGACTTGAACTGAAGGAGTAATGTGAAAGGCCCGAAAGGGTTCACACCAGAGGAGTAATCGGCCACCATGGCAAGCCTCGAGCAAGGGTTGTGGCTTAGCATGTGAAAGAAGTCACAAATTGTGAAATGCTGTGACTGGGGCTTCTAGAAAAGTGTCGTGCATGAAGGAAAGACTACGCCATGGTTGGGTTGGAAAAAAAGTGAAGAAGCCCTCTGCTGATTTTAGGGTTTTCCCTTGTTTAAGCTAACCTGCTGTAATCACATAATTGCTGAAATTACAGTTCATCAACATCATACCTGTGATTTGAGAAGCTATTTGATACAGACAGGGAGTTTGAGCCATGAGCCAAGCATGTTTTCGGCCACAAAGACCATTCTACACTGGACCATATCTTTACATTCAAAGCTCATCGTTGAGAATGCAAAACACAAAAGCTATATTCGCTGCTTTATGGATTTCTGTGAAGCCCTTTAACAATTCCAATGGCCAAACCGATAAGCTGGTTGAGACATGCAGATGTGCACCATGAAGAATGAGATCATTTGAATCACATAGCACAGACATACTCTACAAGCAGGTATTGGTTGTGTACACACAAAGTAGAGCCAAGTACACAGCACAATATTTGGAATGAAACAAGGATGCCCCCTATCCCCTACACAAGTCGGGCTCTATATAAATGAGCTAGCAGATTTTATGATACTCTAGGTGGAGATAATTTTTATATATTCTCTCTTGTGAACAAAAACTCATCACACCTCCACAGGCTGGCAAATAAAATGGGCAGGCAACCATCCTTAAAAACATTGTAGAAACATATGAAGTCATTACTTCTTGGAGCACTAAGGAATAAAAAAGATAGTACATTGCTAAGTGCATTTAAGTACAGATTGACACAGCTCACAGGGAGTTTACAAAGCATGTGAAATCATTATCCACCTTATTATACTAATAGCTACAAATTCCAAAAAAAATGTAAAAGATCTTACTGCTGCTCTCAAACCAGCTGCTGTCGTCCCTGCTCCTCCATGATGAACCTGGTTCAAATTACAAAGAGTTAACATGTTGAGTATTTTAATGTCTTCCTTTGCATGATTCACACTCCACAAGCACAGCTGAATTTAAGGCTTTCATAAATATAGTCATGATTTGCACCCCCTCCCTCCATCCCTGCCCAGCCAGTCCCCCCAGCCTTCTTAGCATCTGCTTCTCTCCCACCAGCTAGCACAGCTTGTTTCCCGCCTTCCGCCTTCATTCCCCCTTTTCCCTCTTTTTACACTCTCCTCACCCGCTTTCCCCCCCCTCAGCCAGCTTCTGCCACGTGTGCTTCTGCCCCGGCCACCCTTCCACCTCTGCAACCTCTGAGTCCACCTTCCACTCCCCCCCACCCCCCGCCCTCTCCCCAAGCGCCCTTTGCTTTTGCACGTCTTCCTGCTTCTTCCACTCCCCCCTCTTACTTTCTCACTTTTCTTCCCTCAGTTTTGTATCACTCCAGTGAGATAGTTTTGTTTTGTTTCTATTTTATTTTCCGTTCAATGATGAGATATGCCATGGACATTATTGTATCACTTTGGTCTCATAGGCCCATTGGGTCTTTAGTAGACGTTTAATATATCTATCTATCTATCTTTCTTCTCTCCCCCCCCCACAAGCGTGTCCCATGCCAAGCGGGGAAAGTAGAGTTGTTGCTGGCATGCGCTCAGCTCCTGTCCCCATTCTAGGATCCTTCGCAAGTCACCTAGCGCTTCACTCATAGGCCGCTTCCTTAGTCCCTCATCCACCGTACCGGAAGCTCACCATTTAAATTGAATAGAGGCTGGTCAAGACCTTGGCCGACCTTGCTACGCGAGACATCCTCCATTGCCTCTCCGTCAGCTGTTGCAACTTTATCAGATTAGTTCTCCACGACCTCATTCACAAGACGGTCAAAATGCTTCCCCAGCATTCTTGACATAAAACAATCACTTTAAAAACAGGTCATAAATACAGTTTCTATAGCAAACTCTCGTCTTTCCACATTGTTCCACATCAATACTGCCCGTTGGCTTCACTCCATTGTGGATGCCCGTCGTAGGGCCTACCACCTGTCCTCAGCCATATTCCCTAGCTTGAGTCAAATCACAACCTCTTTCCGTTTTTCTTTTCCCCACGAAAAAAACCTTCTATTAGTCAAAAAAGACGAATGCATAATGCAAACTACAATCTGCAAGAGAAGTAACAAAATACAAATGGTCCCTTGTGCAAGATCTAAAGAGACCCAAAGATCAGAAGGCAGGGAGGGACTCCCTCTCTGGCTAGCCGCTCTCAGAGAGAAACTAAATCAGGGGAGGGGGAAAAGCCACACAGGGGGCCTGTTATGCACACACACGCACCCCCACCCCCACGCAAGTGAACAAGGGGCCCATACTTTTAAGTGTGCAAGCAAGCTGCGTGGCACTGCAGCACCCAATCCGAGTGGTGCTCCCACTGCCCCAGAGGGCGTGGATGATGTCCATCCAAATGAAGGAGATAGTCTCTGCCTGGAAGCATAACAAATCTGTCAATGGCCTCGTTGCATTTCACATGCCAAATGTGCCAGGCAGCAACGCTACTGATGAGCTCCCACCTCTCCTCACAAGAGACTGTGAGGTCCACCCGGGGACTGGAACTGAGGAGGTAGGGATGGCCGAAATCCAAAAGTGAGTGGGCTTAAGGGCAAGACCTATGCCCATTTCCATCCTCCTCGTACTGCAAAGCCGCTCCCATCTGTGGCCCAAGCAATCGTGCCCAAGGTGATGAAGCGGGAGTGCTTGGTTCAAAGGAGATAAATTAAACCTCAGCCAAGGGAACCCAGGGTAAAAATGGCATTCTTTGCATTGATGACTGCAACCATGGAGAACCTTGCAATTGAGACTCTCGAGCTTCTTTTGTAGTTAAAATTGCATTTGATCTGATATGGAAAAAGACTACTGTTTATTTGGGCCTGCAATTGGTTTTGCAACGACGACTGTATTTGTGAGGATTTGTTAGATTGCAATTGTGTTTTCATTTGAGACATCAATGGTGAATCATGCACCATAGATTTGGGAGAAGATAACATCTCTGAAGCAAACAACTCATCTTGGTTAGTTGGTGCAATGGTGAGAGCCCGACTCCCGTATTCTACTACTTAAGAAGATGTGGATAGGATTGAAGTTTCTAATATCAGCAACTGGAGCTCCCCCTGACTGCACCTGACCTCGCCATCGCCAGCCTTTTGCCATCGCCCTTTCCTCTCACCATCGCCCCTTCCGCCTGGTGTTCCCATCGCCATCGCCATCACCATCACCATCACCTGCCCCTCTCGCCTTGCTCCCCTTCCACCTGGTGTCCCCACCTTCTCTTTTTCCGCAAAATGAGTCCCCCGCCCCATTTCTCATGGCCTGCGCCTCAATGCAGCCTGCCCTGCCTTTGCCAGCTTCCTGCCCGCTTCCCCCATCCAGTCAGCTCCAGCCCTTTTTCCTGTTCTGGCCCCCTCTCCACTAGCCCCTTCTTCCTGACCTTGCCCACTCTTTTACCCCCCGGTCCCCTGCAGCGCATTGCCCTAGCCCTTCCCTCAGGTGTTCTCTCTTTCAAGTGTTCTTTCTCTTGGTAAGTGTTGGCAATTTCTTGTCTCGAACCTCCAGGCGGACTCCATGGCAGCCACTCCAAGGCCGCCGTCCCTTGCCTTTCTTTCCAAAGGCGGACCTCTAGCTCCTCGCCTCGACAGTCGCATCTCTGGAAGCCTCCAGCTCGGTCTGCAAGATTGTGGGTAGCCATGCGGCATGTGCACAGCTCAACGACCTATTGCACGCAAGCTTGGAAAGATCACTGCTATTCATACCTTGGGGCATGGATACTACCAGGTAGAGTTTGATTTGCCTACAACATCGGCGAGAGCCGTGTAGCTGAGCCCCATTGCACTGCGTATGGCCGAGGCCTTCTTTGTGAGGTGGCGGCACACCTTCGTCCTAGCGTCCGACCTTATGGCTGGCCTCTCGAGCTTTCCCATGACAATTTGCTTTCCTCGTCTCAGGAAGGAATACCTTCCTCTCCTCCCGGTGATAGGTGGCGTTATTGGAAGAGTGATGGAATCACCCCTCCCCACAGCTGCTTCAGTTCTAGCTCGGACGGTCAGGATTCCATCTCTTCGTATCTGCATAGCCTCTCCAGAGTCATTTCCTCATGCCATATCGCTTCCTTGCCTCTGGGGAGCTTCTATTCTGTAGAGAGTTGAGTACTCTGGCCTCCCAGGCCAATGCTTCATTTGCCGGTAGATGGGACACCTTGCTAGAGCTTGTCCTCAATGTCAATCTAGAAGGGAGCCTCCAATGGTCCCCCCTGTAAAGCTTCCATAGGACCACCTGATACACAAGCTAACAATTAAGGTTAGTACACATAGAAGGGTGCAAGCAAACTCACCTCCCAACCATAGATTCCATCAAGAATCAGTCCAAGGGCTAGGGTTCCACTCCCCACACGCCAAGCCAATCAGCCCTGGTGTCGCGTACCACCACAACCAAACCTAAGGGACCTTTGGCAAGACCGTGTGTGAGCCACCATGTCCGTGGCAAAAGTCTCGTCCAGGCATAGACCAACAACCAACTCAATGATTGAAAGAATCACAATAACCCGTAAGTCACTTATATAGTGACTACTACCACTATAAATAACAATCCAGTTATAAATAGCCAGTAACCATGGATTACCACTAATAATGAACCCTAGCCACCCATAACCTGCATATGGCCTTCCCCCAATCCCAAGGCTCCCCAACCCTGACCAGATTAGGCCCTAATCTTGAGGATTGGTGTTAGGTACATAGTACTTCCCCTCCTAAGACCTTTCCTCTCTAGGAAACGAAATCAGGGAATCTTTGCTCTAAACTAGCAACCGTCTCCCAAGTCGAGTCCTCCGCTGCCTTGTCTTTCCACTTGATCTTATACTCAAGGATCAACTTATTCCTAAGTTTCCTCTCGCTTAAATCCAGTATAAGCTCTGGCCCATGTGGAACAAAGGACAAGTCCTCAATCTCTACTAGCTCCTAAGGTGTAACCACGTTATCCTCAGCTCTCAGTTTCCCCTCAAGTCTCTCACATGAAAAACTAGATGAACTTTTACATTAGGAGGCAATCCTAATTTGTAAGCCACCTCACTAATCCCTTTTCAGGCTCTGATAAGCACACTAAGTGGTGGCTCTTCTCTGGAGACAGTATATCCAAAGTCCTCAATGCTCACAGCGCAGCACACGTACGAATAGATAGAACAGAGTGGAACACAACACAAGTGACAAGATTGCAAGAGAAACAAGAAGGCTGGACAACACTTGCACTATTACATACCCTTCACTGTACCGTGCACACTCAGCAGAGGTCACACTGAGTGGGGCAACACACAGGCTCAAGCTGATGACAAGTGACTACAGCACCCATGCTAAGGCTACAATGTAGTATGAAGGATGAAGCATGAAGGATATCCTTCAGGATGAGTCGAGGGACCACATAAGCATTCTTGTAAGATGTGGTGGAATCGGTGGCATCTCCTATCTTTGGTAAGGCCTCTGGTAGAATTCCCTATCTCTGGAAGATGCTCGCTAGAGTATCGGTGGTGCGGTGTCTTCAATACTGGTGCGTACACCTCTCATGTATCCGGTGGTGGTGCACCTCCACTTCTGGATAGTCCACCGAATGCTCCGAAATGGTTCCTCTAGGGTTGACCCACTATGGCGATGTTACGGTGTGGCAGTGTGACGCTGTTGCGGTGTGATGCCCAGAGATGGTCCAGTCTAGTGTGGACACCCTTGGTGGCTACAATTCACCCACTACTAGAGTACTCACCGTCCTCAGTGAGGAAGATAGGAAACATTTTACAGTGAAAGATTGTTACATATGAAAAGATGCATTATGCATTGTGAAAGATGGGTGCAAAATTGAAAGTACTGAAATCATTAAAAGATGGTATATACAATGAGAGCATAAAATCTAAAGATGTTTCTCATAATGGGGGTCCGAGGAAAGCTCTAAGTGCTGCCCGACGTAGTACTACGTGCCCTAGTGGATGAAGAATTATGAGGGCCAAAGAGAAGTGAATGGAGAGGGTGGAGGGACTCCCGAAGGACATCCAAGTCAGTTGCTTGGACCTGTAAAGAGACAAGCTCCTGAGTCTGTTGCACCACCAAGTCATGTAACTCCACCTCCTCTATATTGTGGGAAGAAGATAAGAAACGGAGGTGGATTAGCTCTGACTCCGCTTCCTATAGGCGCTGCTCTAAAGTAGACACCTGAGTCTAACGACCTCGGATGGTGAAACTTATTATTTATAAGCTTGGTCATAGGCCAGATTTTCTCATAATATAACATTTTATAGTGCCATTTATGACACTTATTATAAGTAATCTCTCATATGTAGAGAAGAGATGTTGAGCTAACCCAAAATGGGGTTACTACATGGCATCAAATGAGGTGGCATGCCATGTCATCAATGATGAGGTAGCATGCTATATCATCAATGATGAGGTGGCGTATTGAGGTGGCATGCTATGTTATCAATGATGAGGTGGCATAATGAAGTGACACATTGAGATGCCACAATAAGGTGGAATGTATGTCATGTGTAGGTGACATGTCAGACACGTGGACACATGCATGGCCACCTTCGGGGTATCCACCTAGTCTTGGTACATTACCTAGCCTGGGTTATTAAGCCTAGCTAGGTTGGAGTTTAGACTTGGAAGGGAAGAAACTACTCAAGTAGAGCTATTTTCACAAAAAAAGGTGAAAATAGATCTTTTCTTACTCAAGTTAAACCAATTGTTTTTCATAGATTTACCATGATTATCACTACTATCTCACATAAAATTATTACATAATCACATAAATAAAATTTATAATTAATTTACTAATTATGTTTAACTGCTTTGAGACTTTGAAGTAAAGTTCCAATAGAGATCTTGAAAAATTTAATCATTAAAATTGAAATTTGACCATATGGCCACATTGTCCTTATAATTACCTATTCTTGTGTCATTTAATCATGAAGTTTTTTTTTTAAAAATGTGATAAAGATGTGCGATATAAAAAAACTATCTTTTTGCATACCCCTTAAACATATAATAAATAGTTAAATGCAAAAAATACTCAATAAGTAAAGTTAGATCACGATTACATATTTTTATGGCATGCAAAGTGGGATAGCATTGGATTTAAACAATAAATTTGGCGTTTGAAATTTTTGATTTTTAATCAAATCATATGTTTAAGTGTACGATAAGGGTGTGATGTTTTATTAGAAGGGCTCAATGTAAAGTTCCGGATACGGGATGCTTGTGGGGTGGACTAGCAAGATTAGTGGGGTGGTGGAGAGGTAAGTGGGATAGGGGGCTTCTGTAGACAATAGGTGAGGAAGCATACAGAGGGCCAACTAAAGGAGGCTTATTAAGTTGGGTCCGAAACCGGAGGCAACAGAGGCGGAGTGATTCGTATAGGAGATAATGGAAGGGAAATGGGTGGCCTGTACAAAAATAGTGAAATGCCTCTGTGTAATGGATGGAGACGAAGGGCAATCGAGATGTGGGGATTTCTCAAAGTAGGAGATAGTAATGGAAGAAGACATAGAGATGTATTGTACTGGGGCTAGGGAGGGAAGGGGTGAGAGCCAACATAGCGATTGTGGCGGTAGAGAACTCGGTTCAGGGAAGATCAGTAATGTGAGTGTCAGAATGCCGATGGAGGACTGAACTCTCGGGAGGGCCAATTAGGTGGGCAAGGTAGGCGGATGTGAGGTACTGCCCGTTGGGCATCACCGGAAAGTTGGTGAGGGAGGCAACGCAAAGGGAGGCATCCAAATTAGGCAAAGTCGGAATAGAAGCCGGACCCTAGAGGCCCAAGGTGGCAAGTTCACTTGGAGGAATTAAAGTGATAAGCTGAGGAAGCTGGAAGGGGGATGGGTCGATGAAGTTAATGGTGAAGGAAGTGGTGCGGGAGGTAGAGGCAGGCAAATGGAAATGATGGATAGAGAAATGGGAAGAAGCTCGAGTGTGATATAAAGGCCACCATTGTTGTAGTGGCTAAGGCAGGAGGCGGTGGTGCTAGCACCCGACGGGGTAGCTGCTGTCACAGGCACGGTGGCAGAAGGATGCTACTAAGAGGGTGGCACCACCTGTGAACAGTGATATCACCCCACCAATTGTAAGAAGCGAGCGATGGAGTGCTTGTATGGCATAGGAGTGTTGGATAAACCGTCCTCCATGAGCGGATGACGCGATACGGAAGTGGTGAGGTAGTGAGAAAAAATAAAAAAGAGAGCAGCCAAATAGAAAGGAACAGAAATGGCAATAGGAATTTTTTATTTTTATTTTTGGGTGAGCGTTCTACACAGACAATCAGAGGAGGATGAAGAGTAGTTTTTTTTTTCGGGAGGGGAGGAGGGGGCGAGTTGGGGGGTGAGGGAAAGGCAAGTAGGAAGTGGGGAGGAAGGCGAATAGGAGGGAGAGGGAATGTAAACACCCCGAACAACGTGGTATGCTTAACAACTAATATTTCCGTTTTCTTCCCGATGGTTATTTTACATGTAAAATAGATGAATAAAGAGCTAACTTCAAATAAACTCAATGCTGAAATTAATTACAGCACGTGCATGAGATAACAACACATATTGGGAGTAAAGTGAGAGTGCCCAGAACTTGATGTTGAAGAAGTCGAAGAGGAATATGGTGAGCGCCGATGTTTGCGAGGATGTCAATGAAACTGTCTTTGATAGCTTTGCCCATGAGAATGGTGTGAACTCCCATCTAATGAAGAAGAAGAAGAAGAAGAAGAAGACGAAGACGAAAACGTTCTTGATGAAGAAGAACTTTGATTGTTTTGAGGCTGATCGGCCTCTTTCCTTCTTCGTACTATTCTTCTTAGTAGCCTCCATATTTGAGAGTTGTTGACGAATCAATTGATTTTCCTCCCGAAGGCTTTCTATTGCTTTCAAAAGAGTGCTCTCCTTTCCTACATGGTTTTTGTGGATAGCTTGAGTCTCCGTGATGTGGATGGCTATGATTATGAAAACAAGTAAATGCAAAGAGTAAAGTCACACCACACATGTAAATAAAGAAAATACTAATTGCAAGCGCTACCAATGTAGGGGTATAGCAACGAGCCGAAGCTCCGATACCACTGTAAACGCCCCGAACAACGTGGTGTGCTTAACAACTAATATTTTCGTTTTTTTCCGATAGTTATTTTACACGTAAAATAGATGAATAAAGAGCTAACTTCAATAAACTCAATGCTGAAATTAATTACTGCACATGTGCATGAAATAACAACACATATTGAGAGTAAAGTTGAGAGAAATATGACGGAGCCAGATTGAGGGTTGAAGATGGGCACACCCCCAAATGGTAATATATTTCTGCTCAGCCTAAGTACCTTAGGACTGAGCTCAGTTATGATCAACCTGAGAGTGAAGAAGAAGTAATCTTCACACTCACACACCACACAAAAGTCTATGCTAATGAACACAAAAAAACTAGCAAGTTTGCAAATGCATTTTCTTATAGGTGAGATGAGAAGCCCAAACGGAAGGGAGTAATCAGCCTTCTTGTTGATGTAGAGTTGTACAATGGTTGTAAATTTGTACTTGATCCGAAGATAAAGAACAAACAGAGATAATAAAACTGAAATTGGACTTGTAAGAGAGCTGAAAACTTATTTACAGACTTGTTGTAATTATGGACAGCATGGGAAAAGGTGGAAGATGGAGTAGTTACATCATGTGGAAGCATTGATGGAGGGGTAAGGGTTGTGCCCAAGTGGTATGGGCTGCTTTGGGGTGAGTAGGGATTGATTTTCAGTAAGGAAGTTGTGTGTAAAATGAGAGGGAAAGGGCTGTATTTATAGGAAAAGAGACCTTCAAAGCTTAAGAGGGAAAGTAAAGCTGAAAAAGACAAGTGTCCAGCCACATGTTAAAAAGTGGAGGGACACTTGGAAACTCAAGTGACAAGTGTTGGGACATTTGTCCATTCTTCTAGAACAATTGGAGCTCAAGTAACAAGTGTTGGGACACTTGTTCATTCTTCTATAACTTTCAGTGGTGAGGTGTCAACTGCCAAAAATAGAAAGTTGCAAAAATTTAGCAACCACAATTAGGATGCAAAAATTACTAAATATAAAGTGATTCCTAAATTTTAGGAAATCCCTATTTTTTAGGGTTAGCCTTTTTAGGGCAAACCGAGGTCCCTATTTTTTAGGGGCCGACCCTAGATTTTAGGGACCCCCAATATGGGAATCAAATGAACTTTCCGTCCACATTCACAAAACAGTAATGGTTTTTCAATCTAATGTATCTAACTCATGTAAAATGAAAATCAAGTAATCACTCTAACATAGACTTTAATTGGTCATGCCATCTTATTGATTGTAATTGTCTGTTCTGGCAGATCTAGCCCACACTCCAAGGCATCAATCCTTTCTATGTGCGAGCTTGACCTTGGTATGCTTGAGTTCCAACCATAGACGCCCAATTAGGTCATATAGATGGAAGTGTGCACTATCCATGTTCTAGCCTACGTGGACCCACCATGACCTATGGCCACTCACCAGTAGCCAGCTCCTATGCACGAATCTATCCAAATGAATGGATTTTCTTGCTTATTCAAAAATATCTAAATTCAAAGGAAAACATAGAAGAAAGTATAATTATTACAAAGGATACAAAGAATTCTTTCTTTCATTCATGACAGGGAAAGGCGTATCGAAGAGGAGAAAGGGGAGGCGAGTGAAGGATGAGGGAGGGGAGGGGAGGCAAGTGAGGGATGAGGGAGAGGCGACGAGTGGGCGAGTGGGGGATGAAGGAAGGGAGGTGAGTCAGCCAGGAGAGAGGGGGGGGGTGTGCGAGTTGGAAGAGGGGGGAGGCAAGAGAGGGATGAGAGAGGGGAGGCAAGTCGGACGCAGAGAGAGAGGGGAGCGAGTCGGAAAAGGGGGCGAGCGGAGATGGGAGAGTGGCGAATCGGACAGAGGGAAGGGAACGAGTAGTTACGGGTGGAGGGGGCAAGTCGGATAGGTGGAGGGGGGCCAAGTTGACGGTGGGAGGAGGGAGAGGGGGCGAGTCAGAGGTGAGCATAAGGGAGGCAAGTTGGAAAATAGAGAGGGGGTGAGTTGAAAGAGGGGGGCGAGTATGAGAACAGGGAGACGAGTCAAATATGAGGGAGGGCCGAGTCGACAGGTGTGAGGGAGGCAAGTAGGTGGGTGGGGGGAGAGGTGGGCGACCCGGACAGGGGAGAGGCGGCGGGCGAGTGGGCGAGTTGGACAGATGAGAAGGGTTGTGTGGAATGAGTGTAAAGGGGCGAGTGGGACTGGTGGAGGGGAGCCGAGTCAGACAGTGGGAGGGAGGCGAGTCGAACAAGCAAGTGGGAGGAGGATGCGAGTTGGACAGGTGGAGGGAGACCAAGTCGACGGTGAGAGGGAGGCGAGTCGGACAAGCGAGTGGGAGGGGGAAGTGAGAGAGTTTTTTTTTTTTTTTGCTTTTTTTTTAAAGGTGAAGCCATCTAGTTACACCATCTGAAGGGCGAGTATGAGAAAGCAGGCGAGAATAAAAGGCCATGGGGAGGCAAGTATGAGAAAAGGGGGCGGGTATTAATGAAGGCTTGGAGCTGCTACATGGCAAAGGCATCGGAGGTGCAGAGTAAGAAGGGCCCACTGTTAGTAGACAACTGTCCTCTCGAATGGCTTTGTTTTTTCTTTTTTTGGAAAACATTTAAGGAGAGGCTCCAAGGCTATACACCTTAATCCTGGAGCCATTCACCAAGTAAAGTAGAAGGCCATCTAATGTGCAAAGTTGCCCAGCACCTTGAGGAAGAATGTGGACCAGAAATGGCCCTTCCCAAGCCGGAACCAGATTCTTTGTCCGTTTCAAATAACGAGCTTGGTACACCAGTACCACTTGGCCTTATTGGAACTGGGGCTTCTGGAGATGTCGGTTATGCCATGCTTGCCTTTGGTTTTGTTCCACCTCCAAAGCCTAGTGTGCCAACGCTTGGGTTTTGCCCAAGATGGTTAGACGGAGTAGAGAGATGCGGTGGATAGTGTCCTCTTGGTGGGTGGTCCCTACCCCGGTACGACCCATGGTTAAATTCGAAGGGCTAGACGGCCTCCAGACCGTCAAACAATTGAAAGGGACCATGGTGTGTCATGGCTTTGAAGGCAGTTCTATAAGCCCATAAGGTGCCGAGGAAAGCCAAGGACCAGTGACGTGGTGTTGATGGCACAACTTTCGGAGTGACTGATAGAGCACTTTGTTTGTCCTTTCCGCCTGCCCATCGGCCCGGGGGTAATAAGCACATGACTTCTGATGGAAGATCTTATACCGGCTCAGTAAGGTGGTAATGACTTCATTGACAAAGTGGGAGCCTCTACCACCACAAGTGACTTCCAAGGGCCAGCCAAAGCAGACAAGGATATGCTCGTATAAGAACCGAGCCACCGTTTTAGCCGTGCAATCCTTAGTGGCTTGGGCTTCCGACGGCTTGGTCGTGTAATCTATGGCCAGACGAGAATGTATTTGCACCGGCTCAGGTGTGCCACAACGTCGATGGGCCCCATGAAATCAATACCCCACTTCTCGAATGGGGACCATGCGAGAGAGATGGGTTTGGGCCCGCACCGTTGGCAAGTGTCACAAGATTTGGCAAACTGAATGGAATCTTTGAGCATTGTTGGCGTCCAAGATGTGGCTGGGATAGTGACCACCACCAGGAACAGAGTGGGCATCTTCGACCAAGTAAGGCACTTTGTGAGAGCTGATACACCTTCATAAAACACCATCATGACCAGCTTTGTAAAGTTGGCTAGCTATGATTTGGAAGGGTCGGCTCTTCATCAAAGCCGTCACTTGTCTTTTGGGTTGGCACCAACTGGGAATTGTCTCGTGGAAAGCAAGGCAAGAACATCCCCATACCAATCCGGGGCGGCATCAACTTTAAAAAGAACACTATCAGATGGGAGTCAGATACAATGAAACTACTCACTAAGAGGATATTGGATTGAGCAGTTTCTGTGGGTAGTTCTTCTCTTGATTGTTTGAGAAGACTAACCCACAGTTTATGTACTCTTTTCATATTATTAATAATACATCTTCACTAAATAAAAAATAAAAAGAACACTATCAGGAAGGTCATCCTCAATACTTTGTTGCACGCTTCCCAGTGTTGATGCAAGAGAGGTGGTCCTCCATAACATGATGTTTGCCCGGTCGAAGGAGGATCTGAAAATCGAATTCTTGGAAGAGCAACAACCACCGCCATACACGACCCACCACCTGGGGTTTGTTGAGAAGATATTTGAGAGCATGGTGGTCCGAGATGACAGTAAAGTGGGAGCCCAAGAGAGTGTGTCGGAACTTTTACAACCATAGACTATGGCCAAGCCTTCCCACTCAGTGGTGTTGTAGTTTTGTTCAACAAGTGTAAGGAGGTGCCTGGCATAGTAGATTGATCTGTCCATCTTGTATTCCGCACTGGGATGCGTGAGGACCGTGCCCACAACAGTGAGGCTTGCTGTCACAATCCTCCAAAGAGCTGTGACATGCCGAAGGATTTCCAAGATGTTGTCTTGGAAGAGTCCAGGAGCATGATGGACTCACTCATGGAAGGGTTGGTGACCCTTGTAAGTGAGTATGTGAACTCATAGAAGGGTCGGTGACTCTAGTGAGTGAATATGTGAACTCATGGAAGGGTTGGTGACCCTAATGAGTTATGTGAACTCATGGAAGGGTGGTAACCCTAGTGAGTATGTGAGCTCATGGAAGGGTTGGTGACCCTGGTGAGTTATCTGAACTCATGGAAGGGTAGTTGCTCTAGTGAGTATAGTAGTTGGATCCTGCATGGGTGGTGCCCATAGTCGCAACTATTTTGGTGTACAAGATGGCAAGTTGGGAGATTTAATCCAAATCATTGCGCACAAGCATTTGCCTATGAAATGCACTTGCATGTGTGACCTGTTTTGTTTGCTTGGACATTGCCTAGTATTTTGCGTGTGAATGTCCATGGGCATCGAGGACGCTTGGACACCCCGTGGACGCATGTGTGCGCACCTGTTTGGGACTAAGGCAGTGATTTTGTGTGTTTTGCAAGTGCTAAGTGTGCACACTCAACCCTATTTAATTATCATTCCTTTGTCTACTAAAGTTTATGGTTGTAGGTTCAAACTCATTAAAGTTTGGGTAGACAAACTTGTAAGTTATAAAAGAGTTCACATCGGGCACGAATTGATTAATGTACTGAGGCCAATTATTAGTGATGGGCACCCGGGCACGTGGTCTAGATCCCACAAGTTGCTAAAAGAGGCTAGGGAGGTATTTTTGAAGACCACGTGTTGCTTTTAAGAAGAGGCTGGGGGAGGTATTTTTGAAGACCACAAGTTGCTTTCTGGGAGGCTGGTGTGCTGGACAAGGCATGGGAGCCAAAAAGAGCATGATAGAGCTGGCCGACTCCTTCAAGAGAGCATACGGCTGCTGTGGACAGCATACAAAAGAATCATGAAGCTGGCCGACTGCCTCTACAGGTGTCAAGAGGGCTGGTTGACTAGAGTTTTACTCTTCCTTTCTGTTGATCAAGTTGCTTACAGGCCACAAGAAACTGGTCAACTTGCATACAGGCTCTCTAGGGCTGGTAGGCATCTTCTCTTGTTTCTCTACAGGCTGGCTGTGCTGTCATAATTCCGGAAGATATTAAGGATTTCTTTGGTCGGAACAGTTAGAGGTTGTGCCTGGCTACTACTCTGCTCTCAGGCTGCTAAACGATTTGGCCAAGGTGCTGTCTTGGACTGTTTTGGGCCTATTGGACAGCAAGCAGGCAGTTTTTCAGTCAAGAAGATAGAAAGGATGTTGTTCCGGGTGAGCCTGGTGAACTCATGTATGATCTGGTGGAACCTTCAGGTGCCAAGAAGCTTGAAACAGAGCTGGTTGGACAGTATGCAGGTGTGCACGGGGACATGGTGGACAGTGTGAATGGCATCAGTTTGGAGTTGAAAAGGAAACCCATGTGTGGACAACCCCAAGTGTGAAGGGGACAGAGATTTTAAAATTTAAAAAGGTTTCTTTTTATTATCCCATGTGGGGGGAGGGGACAAAAGGTTTTAAAAACCTTTGAAAACATTATAATACTTTTTATGAAAGAACACGTGGCCCATGTGCTATTATTGGGGCCACGTGCGTGCTTTTTCAAAAAAAGAGGGGCTGGCAGGCAGAAATGAGGCGCCTCTCTATTGGTACCCATGTGCTGGGGCTTTTTCTCTCTCTCTCACTTGGAGAAGGGCGAGCTGATGGCATGGCAGCTAGGCGCCTTTTTGATTGGTGAAAAAGCAGAGCGCTGGACTGCAGAAAACAGAGCGCCTCTTGATGGCTGGAGTCTGGACAGCACTTACACGTTGGCTGGCTGGATTGCAGAAAGCAAATGGCTGGGTGCGCCTATCTACTGGTGGAAAAACAGTGGGACTGCACATGCGCCTTGGCTTTCTCTTTCCCTCCCTTGCTTGCTATGAAACGCCCAGCAGCACTGGTGCTTTTTGGAGGGGGCGTGTTTTTGCAGAAGGCGGGGCTGGTTTCTCTGGACATAAAGGTGGCCAAGGGGCTGGTTTCTCTGGACATAAAGGCGGACAGGGGCTGGTTTTTCATGAGCATAGACATCATGTCCATGGCGTTCAACCGATGGAACTTTCAGCTTCTCTTTGCTTTGGTTCGGGACTGTTTTGGAAAGGTTTATGGACTCTTTCGTGGCAGTGCATGTGGCTACGAACATGAGCAATTCCGGGACTGTTTTGAGATCAGTTCGAGGACTGTTTATGAGCTGTTTTTGGTTGGCTGCAAATTCAGCTATGTGCTTGGGTTTCCGGCTGCAAGTTCAGGTCACTTGAATGTGTTTCTTGGCATGGGAGTGATGCAAGCTCGCATGGCTGCATGCTCATGGAGCAGATTGTTTTCTTCTTGCTAGAAAGGAACAAAGGGACCTATAGTTATGAGCATCTCTATGTTTCCAGATGTTTCATGAGGGAACAGGTAACTAGATGTATGCCGTTGTTGGCAATGTTGTTGAATGGTGCTGTGAATGGTTCTGTATGGAAATAGGACAAAGGTTTCAAAAGGAAACATGCCTAAGGGTTTCATGTGGAAATAGGCCGTAGGTTTCTCAAGGAAACATGTTTATGGTTCTCCAGGAGATAGGTCACATGCAAGCATAAGGTACAAGAATGGACACATGTTTGGTACAGCCTTGCTACTGATTGGACAGGGGACAGGGAATCCATGACAGAGATGGATAGTACCCTTGGAAGGCAGAGAGGGTTGGTACAAGTGTGTCGACTGTATGGTATGTTGTGCTGTGATGCGAGTTCTCTTTTGAGAGACAGTTTGGGAGTCTGTGTTGTGATGTAGGAGCACTGGATGTGTCAGGGTGTGATGCTGTGCATAGGGTGAGAGGCTATGGATGGTTGTGGCAGCCCTAATCATGGGAGAAAGCTTCTGTATGCAGGACTCAATGTGAGAGAGTCTTTCGATGTGAACAATGGCTGGACTTGTTTGTGGATGCCGAGTGGACAAGAAGCCATGATGCAGGGTCTTTGCAAGCTTCAGGAGTTCTATTGTGACGGGCTGAGTTTCCAGCCTTATTGTAATCAAAGCTCTCTTATAATCAATTAAAGAAATACCGCAAGGAGCGACACTGCGTTTGTGGATGCCGAGTGGACAAGAAGCCATGATGCAGGGTCTTTGCAGGCTTCAGGAGTTCTATTGTGATGGGCTGAGTTTCCAGCCTTATTGTAATCAAAGCTCTCTTATAATCAATTAAAGAAATACCGCAAGGAGCGACACTGCGTTTTGGGGCCAATCGGTGTCCATGTACTGTTTGCAGGAGCACTCTAGCTCCCCCTCTTTGTTTTCCTTTTCTTGGTCCTCAAAGGAGTTGAAGTGTTTTGTGTGCAAGTTTGTTTTTGCACCGCCCTTTGGTTTTGTTTGAAGACCGAGGCCGGTTCACATCTGGTGCTGGAGAGGGAGTGGATCTCCCGGGCATCCGCATCTTGTACAAGAGAATACTCTATTGGTAAAAAAAATACCTTGGGGAGGCTCGCCCAACTACAGCCCCTAGTGTTGTGTCATGTGCAAGATTATCTTTTAGTGTTTCAGGATGTATATGTTTATGATGTTTGTGATAGATATATTGGTAAATGCTCATGATGTGATGGATGCTAAATGTATGCTGAGTTTTGGCAACTAGTTTCTCCATTCACGTGCCCGCTAGTGACATTGGTATCAGAGAATCGGTTTCTTCCTCTGCTTGAGAAAGGATGATTTTTGGGCATACAAAAATTTGGCTAAGCATACAGAGTAGATAACATGAGCACCATAGTTTTTCCATACGGCACCCATACGGCAAACACATACGGGTATGGAAGTATGGAAAAAGTACGGTTCACACCCCCAAGAAATTCCATACGGCACCCTAAATTTAAGGAAAAACATGCTACATATTACACAAAAAACCAAAGAAACTTGAAACTGCAAAGATTTTGGGATTAGAAAAAACATAAATGATATAGAGCCAAAATCCAAACTCCGGTGTCTGGACTTTAAATTACTATAACTTGTTTACATCATACATGTATGATCAATGATGTATCATGTAACATGTTACATAAGTAGGGACTAGGAAGTGTGGAGTGGGAAAATGCCAAAACCTGTCACATGTAGGCTGTGCCATGTGGACAAACATGAGGAGGTCCAAGCCTCAAGAAACTAAATAAAACATGAGTGGAAGTGAGCAAAAATATGGATGATGGAGTGCTCACTGCACAGTGGGCAAGCCGCAAAACTTGTAGACTGACTCCTGAGCAGTGAGGAAAAACAAAACATAAGTAGAGAGCGGAAGAATACTAAGTAACCTTAAGGCTTAAGCCTCATCAAAGCTCCCCTCATCCTCAGCATGATCAATGGGCTCCTCATCCTCATCTACAAACTCCTCCTCCTCCTCCTCCTCCTCCTCCTCATCATCATCATCATCAAACTCATAAGCCTCGGTAGCAACTGAGCATGATGTCCCAACATGGCTAGAGGATGGCTGGCCATCTATAGAGGGTGGAGCAATTGAAAGAGGCTCCAAAGCCTCGTCGTCCTCTGCAATAGCCTCTTGCAAATCTTGCAAGGCAATCAAGCGCTCCTCATCTTTTTCTTTGTTAAGCATATCCAATGTGATCTCCATTCTCTCATAGCATCTTTCTTTGATCTTGGAGATGAGCCTCAAGTTTGTGTGTATGAAAACAATCTTCTCCGTATGAGAAGGAAGATGCCTGTTTCTTCTCTTTGTATGAATGAGAGAAAATGTGCTCCAATTTCTTTCACATGGGGAGGCACATGTGCCTTGAGAAAGCACCCTAAGTGCAAGAGCTTGTAATTTGGGTGTACAAGCCCCAAATGTCTCCCACCATTTCACACCCTCTTGCATTCTTTTCTCATCTTTTGCAATGGGACGAGCAAATGTGCCGCTTTCTCGCTTATACTTGTCTAGCTCATCAATGAGATCTCCTTGCAAGGCCAAATCACCCTTAGTGTATTTTTCCCACAGTGTCATCCATCCATCATGCACCTCTGAGTCACTATCTTACTCTTTTCCTTTCCATACAAGTGCAAGATATAGCCCACAGCATGCAATGGTGTGTGCATCATTCCCCATCTACCAATGCATAGATCTTTGATCTCTTTTATCTTATTGGCCTCAATGCCTTGCATGTTTTGCACTTGCTCTACCATACGATCTATAAGCTCATACATGAGGCCCATGGTGGCTCCTTCCCTGTCAGCCAAGCGGAGAATCTTCAAAATGGGAGCACATATTTTGACAATGGTTCTTGCCTCTTGCCAAAAAGATGCAGAGAACACAATGTCTGACACCTCAATTGCCTAAGGGGTCTTTGATGCCTTCATTTTTACAAATTTATCATCAATCATCAGCTTGCGCACACCCTGCATACATCTCTCATCCAAGAGAGTAACCAACATAATAAAAAAGTAGGCAAACCGAGTTGCAGAAGGCTTCACCAAGTCCTTCTTGCTGAGTTTTCTAAACAATGCCAACACTGTGGACTTCCTTGTGACAAATGTGATAACTTGAGTTGCTTGTTTGAGCACTTTTGCAACCCAAGAAATTTTGCCAATGTCCTCAAACAAGAGGTCCAAGCAATGGCATGCACATCTAGTGTAGAAAATGGTCGGCCACTCCTGCTCAACCAATTCCCCAGCCCGAACACAATTCGATGCATTATCCATGCATACCTGCACAACATTTGCTGGGCCAACCTCAATGATAATCTGCTTGAAAATAAACTCCCCAGATGTGTCCACAGATTTCAAAAATACAGTGCCATGAATGGAGCATGCAAGAAAATTTATGATAGGCCTGCGCGTAGTGTCTGACCATCCATCAGGAAACAATGGTGCATCCATATTTTTTCCATTTCTCGCGCACACCCATGATCTCATGATCAATGCATTTGACCTCATCCACTAACTCAGTGGTGCGCAAGCAATGGTAAGATGGAGGCACATAAGAAGGACCAGCATGTCCAATTGCCTTCACCATCTCCAAAAAGTAAGAACTCCTCACTTTCCAATGGGGAACGTCCTCTGCATAAAAGAATCTGCGCACTGCAATGGTTGCTTGCTTTCGTGCTTGTACATTCCATGCATTTGCCAACCCCCCCTTCCCTTTAGACATCTTTCTCTTCTTACATGATGACCCAACATTTGCACTACCGCTAACTTGTGCACTTCCCTGTGTGCCCATTGATGCGGACCCTGCACCCTGAGATACATCTCCACCCATATCATCCACCAAAGCATCCACAAAAGCCTCTCTGCCATGAACATCACTACGACTGTCTGCATGCAACCTCCTGCAAACATCTTTAACCTCTTCTGATACATTTGCGCAAGGCCCCACACCATGGCCAACCAAGCCCAAAATGTGTGCCCGAATGCGTAGCGGGCCTCCATCCCATTGATGAGGGCAATAATTGCATTTACAGGTGAATTGCCCTTTCCCAAGGGCCTTTACTTGGATCACATATTGCCACTTCGGATGCTTGGATCGACCCATCGGTAAAAAGGGTGATTTAGACAAAACTTCGTTAGAGGTTGAAGAGACCGACATTGGGCACAAAATTCACATTTGAACAAACTTGACTCTTGAACTTTGAAGTATGAACTTTGAAGAGGGCTCAAAGCCTCAAAGGGAAGGCACACAGTGCACAGTGCACACTTGTAAGTTGTAACTTTGTAAGTGCGCACATCCCAATGGCCCAGCAGCACTGCTCGTAGAGTCGTTGCTCACAGCTCAAGTCTCACCAGAGGGGGAAGGGGGGGCGAAGGACCAAGGTAGAAAAAAGGCGCACGCTGCCAGGCTGTAGTATGTACTATGTACTATGTAGTATACTGTACAATGTACATACTACAGTGTGTCAAATCCCCACGGATCCCCTCGTGATCGATCTTGGTTCGAAACTCGAATCCTGCAAACAAACGAACAAACAAACAAGCAAGGGGGTGCAGGCCTGACTCACCTCCCAACCATGACAGCCGTGGGCGAACCCACAGTCTTGGCTGTCCCCACCGAGCCACGAGCTGAGCTAACTAGGTTGACGTACCGACCAATCTCCTCCTCGCGACGTCCCATACCGCCACGAAGCTGCCCTCGCGGGCCTCGAGATTGCTGCCGGCCTCGGCTGCATAAAGCAGGTGCACGTCTGCACTAGATCCAGCCTCCAAGACCATAGAGCTCTCACAAACTCGCGAGACTCTCTATAATACAATAACTAACCTTGGCCACCCTTTTATAGGCTCTTGGCCGGTCATCGGGCGTCCACACTTGGCCGCCCGCCCGTCCATACTTGGGTGCCCGCCCGTTAGTATATCCCTAACTCAACTCGTCAATCAGCCTGCCTAGTTCCAAGCTTCCCCAAGCCTCGAAACTAGTCTTGCATGCGTATAGCACACGGTAGATACCCACTGTGCACATGACATACTCCCCTTCCTCTAAGAGCTCACTCCTGAGCTCACTAAAAAGCCAGGGTAATCTCTCTGAAGAGAAGTCAATGTCTCCCATGTAGCGTCCTCCTCAACACGATCCTTCCACTTGATCTTATATTCCGTGATAAGCGTATGACGCAATCTTCGTTCACGAAATCCAAGAGTCTTTTCAAGTTCGTGCGGAACAAATGTCATGTCTTGGACATCTATAATTTCTTGAGGAGTAACTAACTGATCTGCTCCACCCAGTACTTCCTTAAGTCTACTGACATGAAATACAGGATGAACTTTCACATGAGAAGGCAAATCCAATTCATATGCAACTGAACCAATCCGTCGTGTAACACGAAATGGTCCACAGTATCTAGGGGATAATTTGGATCTACCTGTCCGCAAAGTCTCGGAATCTTTTGGAACTCGCAAACACACCATCGTTCCTTCAGAGAACTCTCTAGGTGAACGATGTCTATTAGAATAAAACCTGTCTCGGTCTTGAGCACTTCTAATAGATTCCTTCGCAACTTGTAACATTTCCTGCATATCTTGCAAAAAATTACGTGCTGCATCATGCTGAAGTCCTGAGAATCCTACTGTAACAGGTGATCTAGGTTGAAAACCATACATAAGCATGAAAGGACTAAACCCTGTACTCGTATGCTTAGTACTGTTATATGCAAATTCTAACATAGGAAGATAATCCTCCCATGAACTCTGTCTTTTGGATACATATGCTCGAAGCATATCCTCCAAAATCTGATTCACTCTTTCAGTCTGGCCATCAGATTGAGGATGATCTGAGGAACTCAAATTCAAAGTTGTTTCCAACTTCTCGAAAACAAGTTTCCAAAAATCACTCGTAAGTCCCTATCACTGACTATGTCCTGCGGTAACCCGTACAGTCTAAACAATTGCTCGATAAACTGCCGAGCTAATTGCGTAGCTGTAATAGTCTTCCGGGTTGGTAAAAATCTAGCCATCTTTGTCAAGCGATCTACCACAACCCAAATAGAATCATGGCCTTGATGTGTTCTTGGCAATCCGGTAATAAAATCCATGGAAATACTTTCCCACTTATTACCTGGGATTTGCAAAGGATGCAACAACCCAGCCTATCTAAAGCGTTCAGCTTTATTTGCCTGACAAATCTGACACTTGAGAACATAATCTTCTACATACCCTTTCATCTTCGGCCAATAAAAAGTGTGTTTAATTAATGATAGTGTCCTGTGTACCCCAGGGTGTCCAGCAGAAGGGGCGTCGTGACACTCCCTCAGAATCTTGGACCTAATGTCCGGGATCTGTGGTACACAAATTTTGTCATTACGGAACAGCAAACCATTCCGAATCATCCAACTGACCTCCTGCAGCCTGTATAGTAGACTGCTCAGTCATCGAGTCTTGGTCAATCAATGAGCTCCCGTCCTGGATCTTCTGCCAAAATGGACCAAAATAACTATCAATCCTGCAAAGCCCTCTCAATGACTGAAATAAGTCAGTAGAAATCTCGGTGAACGACAAAGTATTCACCTCTCTAATCCGACTAAGCGCATCTGCAATATTATTCATGGACCCCTTCCGATAACGGATCTCAAAATCAAAATCTTGCATTAACTCTGTCCAACGAGCTTTCCTGCCTCTCAAATCATCCGCATCACACACATACTTGATTGACTGATGATCAGTCAATACCACAAACTTGGAGCCATATAAATAATGTCTCCAAACCTTGAGAGCATGAATCGCAGCATAAAGCTCCTTCTCAAGGGTTGGCCAACGAGATTGAGTGTCGTCTAGCTTTTTACTTTCAAAAGCAACCGGTCTACCATCTTGAAATAAAGCAGCCCCGATAGCATAGTCACTGGCATCAGTTTCAAGAACATAAGGCCGACTAGGATCAGGCAATGCTAAGATAGGTGCTTCCTTGACTTTATCTTTCAAAAGTCTGAAGGCCATATCCAAATCGTTATTCCAAGTGATAGGCTGATTGGACTTACGTCCACGACCTTTCAATAAGTCGGTCACCATCGGTAGTGTGAGCTAAGAGTACTCCCGTACAGATTTCCGAAGAAAAACTACAAAACCGAGAAAAGAACGAAGTTGTTTCACTGTTCGCGGTATAGGCCAGTCCAAAACCTTCTGAACTCGGTCATAGTCAATGCTCAATCCATATCTAGTGATCTTGTGTCCCAAGTAAATGATGTCGGTCATAAAGAACTCACATTTACTCAATTTAGCATATAGTCGATTCTGTCTCAAAATAGATAAGACAATCATGAGGTGTCTGACATGATCCTCAAGAGTACGGCTATATATCAAAATATCATCCAGGAACACCACCACAAATTTCCCCAAATGTTCACGAAAAAGATCGTTCATCATTTGTTGGAAAGTGACTGGAGCATTGGTTAACCCAAAAGGTAATACGAGAAACTCGTAATGGCCATACCTAGTCCGAAAGGCGGTTCTTTCGACATGCCTTTCATGAATACGTATCTGGTGATAGCCAGTACGCAAATCTATCTTCGTGAAATATTTCGCTCCTGCTAACCGGTCAATTAGGTCATCTGATCTAGGGAGAGGATAACGGTTCTTAATTGTCAGCTTGTTCAATCTTTTGTAATCTATACACATTCTCCAAGTATTGTCCTTCTTTCTCCTAAGCAACACAGGTGCACCCCAAGGTGATTTACTTGGACGGATCTGGCCCATCCTCAAATAATCTTCGAGTTGTTTAGCCAACTCATCTTCCTCAGCTTGGCTCATCCTATAAGGTGGAATACTCACAGGATGAGCACCAGGGATCAAGTCAATACGATGATCTACTGCCCATTCAAGTGGTAAACTCGATGGCAGTTCCTTAGGAAATACATCTTGAAACGAATCAAGTATCTTCTGTAATTCTTTGCTTTCAAACACACTTAATTCATTCACATCCAAGGAAGGGATAAGAAAAGAAGAAAGTGGAATCAATACACAATGGAAAGCGGTATACAAAGAAGAATTCATTATATTTCCAAAATCAATTGTATTTACAAGAGGTCCCTGAGAGGGATGAATACAATCACCTAAAATACTATACTTGGTGTCCCTATGCTGAAAAGAAAAAATATGACTAGACCAATCTATCTGGACGTCAAGAGTCTTAAACCACTCAATCCCTAATAACAAGTCTATATTTTCCAGATGCATAACATAGCATTCCAGAGTATCTTTGTAGTCCTGAATCTGGATTGGAAGCATCTCCACCTTGCGATCTCAAACTTGTTTGCCCGCAGGTAGACGTACCTCATAGGTATGGTCGCTGAGTGTCGTATCAAGACTCAATTTCTGCACAAGTTTGTAGTTAACAAAGTTATGCGAACTGCCAGGGTCTAACAGAATGTGAATTTTATGGCCATTCACTTCTCCATAAACTCAGAGAAGATCATGCATGCCAAATACCTTAGAATTGAACAGACAATCAGAACAAGTACTAGGGCGAGAAAGTACAGTAATTGACGTACCTGTCAAAGACAATTGGTTAGCTGCCTTTGGCTTGGGTCCTGCGTTTGATTTGGTACCCTTTTGCTTTGGGCACTCGTTACGCATGTGTCCTTTTTCTTCGCAGATAAAACAACGTCCTTCCTTCTTGAGCTTTAAAGCCCTAAGGAGTCGTTTCTTCTTCGCTGGTGTCGAACTTGTATTCTTCAAAGGTTGGTCCGAAGACTTGCCTTCTGTCTTGTTAGCCATAGGTGCGGAGAACTTTCTTTTATGCTTGTTCCCCTGCTCGGTAACGGGTTTCAACTTGGAAGAGACCATCGTATCATCATAGATACGAGCTGAATGAATGGCCTCGTCCAATGTTTTGCATTTGTTATTTTTAACCTGTAATCGGTAGTACGAGTCTGGTAAACCAGCTACGAAAAACCCCAAAAGAGTAGTGGGATCCATCTTTGTAGCTTTCATCTGCAAGTCACGAAACTTCTGGAGGTAGACCTCATAAGTGAGGTGCTGCGAGGTCATGGTCAAAGCTGAAAACCGGACAACAACATCATAATCATCCTCTTTCTTGAGGAATTCTTTCTTGAAAATGTCTTCAAATTGTGCCCAAGTCGTTGGCTTTGGGTTCAGTTCCTTCCACCAAAGCAAAGCTTTGCCGGATAGGAAACCTGCTGCTAACTGTATCTTCTTTCCATCATCATATGGATGAAACTGAAAGTGAACTTGCCACTTGTGTAGCCACGTGTCCACGATCTCCTTGGTTCTCTGCTTTTGCTCGCTCCTGAACGGTTCCGGAGTAATATTGGGGCCTAAAGCTGAAGCCAAGGTATCCATTCCCGAGAAAGTAGAGAGGGTAGTGGTCAATAGAGCGATGGAGTTCTGCAAAGCCTGCATCTGGGCTGCGATGTGTGCCTGACGTTCCGTCGAAGAAGCTTCGAGAGCTACTTTGAACTCTTGGAAATCTGATTTTGACACAAACTCGTCAAAAAGATCGGCATCAGTGCCTTCCGTAGCCGGCAAGCCTTCGCGTTCCACGAGGGGCTCCAACTCTGATTCTTGGGTCGACATCGTGAAGAGGGTACGCGGAGAGAAAATTCGATCTTTGCACAATGAAAGTGCGAGCGAACTCGAGAGCTTGAGAGCTTGAAAACTTGAGAACTTGAGAACTCGAGAGATATGTGGCAAGAAGCCCACTAGAGGGGTTTATAAAGGTTTCCCAAAAGCCAAAAAATCTCGAAAAGCAAAGCTTAGCTTTTGCTTTAGCTTTTGTATTTTTTTTTGAATAAATATATATATATATATATATATATATATATATATATATATATATATATATATATATATATATATATATATATATATATATATATATATATATATATATGGATATATATATATTCGCTTGTCTTAAAAAAAATAACACCTTGGAAACCTTAGGGACCCTCAACTTTTGTAAAAAAAAAGTTTAATAAAAACAAAAAAGCAAAGCGCCATATCGGGCTGGGCGCATACGATTGCAGTTTTGCTCTTTTCTTTTTTTTCCCAAGTCCCGCCAGGAATAGGGCCTTCGCCACCTCGCCGGACGGTTGCTGTCGCCTGCTTTCTTGCGCCAACCTGCGCCTGTATGGACCAGGCATCGTGGCAAGAGTGCCAGCCTGGGCTGGTCTAGGCGCTGGCCTGCCTAGCCTGGGCCGCCTGCGCTAAGGCCTGGCTATGGAAGCCTAGGCGCTTGGCTGCCCGCCTACACGGCCTTAGGCGCCTGCCAACAGGGCCTATTGCGGCCAAACGCACACCCGCCAGCAAACGTGTCAAGCAGTTCTACGCTCGCTCTCTCTCTCATGCGCCAAAAAGCAACGAAAATCAACATGCTTTTTTCTTTTTTTTTCGGTTTTCTCTCATGCGACTGCATAAACACACTCCTCTTCCTTGCAAAAGCAATCAACCCTATTTACACTACCATCTCCCATCAACATGGGGTTATTTGATGAAGAAAAAACACATACAAAATCTGAAAACTGCACTATGCACAGAAAAAACAGCAAGTTTTTTTTTAACACATACCGTTCTTCGACCTCTTCTTCTCTACCTACCGACTTGCTCATTCACGAGGTATGCTCTGATACCACTGTCAAATCCCCACGGATCCCCTCGTGATCGATCTTGGTTCGAAACTCGAATCCTGCAAACAAACGAACAAACAAACAAGCAAGGGGGTGCAGGCCTGACTCACCTCCCAACCATGACAGCCGTGGGCGAACCCACAGTCTTGGCTGTCCCCACCGAGCCACGAGCTAAGCTAACTAGGTTGACGTACCGACCAATCTCCTCCTCGCGACGTCCCATACCGCCACGAAGCTGCCCTCGTGGGCCTCGAGATTGCTGCCGGCCTCGGCTGCATAAAGCAGGTGCACGTCTGCACTAGATCCAGGCTCCAAGACCATAGAGCTCTCACAAACTCGCGAGACTCTCTATAATACAATAACTAACCTTGGCCACCCTTTTATAGGCTCTTGGCCGGTCATCGGGCGTCCACACTTGGCCGCCCGCCCGTCCATACTTGGGTGCCCGCCCGTTAGTATATCCCTAACTCAGCTCGTCAATCAGCCTGCCTAGTTCCAAGCTTCCCCAAGCCTCGAAACTAGTCTTGCATGCGTATAGCACACGGTAGATACCCACTGTGCACATGACACAGTGTATCAGTACAGTGTATCAGTACAGTATCACTATGTACTGTGCAGTGTGCAGTGTGTACACAGTATAATGTACTACATAGAACTTAGAAGGTTCAAGGGGACGCAGGTGGCGGATACTATCATACTAGAAGGGGGCGCAAATAGAAGGCAAAAAATGCATAAACTCGAGAGTCGCGAGTCTCATACAGGGTAAGTTACTAAGTTGTAGAGTGGCGATCTTTGAGAAAAGATCCTGATATGCAAAAAGTTTTGATTACAAAGAGGAAAATTTCACCAAATGATGCAGCCTTTGAGGCTATGGCAATAGAGATGGGATACAAAGATCCTCGAGAATTGGCCATCTCCTATTTGAAAGGAAGAAAGGATGTTTCCGAAGACTTGAGTGGACGAAGGGCTTCTCACTTGGAAGCACATGCAAATTTAGGTCATGTGCCCCGAGGTAATCAAGAGAGCAGTCGGTGACTACTTTGCCCTGGGATTGTGACCAAGGCCTTGTTTTCTTTGGAGAGCAGTTGGTAAACGAGGGCTTGTTCTCTTTGGAGAGCAGTTGGTGACTGCTTTGCCCTGGGTTGGTGACCAAGGGCCTGTTTTCTTTGTTGTATTCCACTGATTTGGATAAATCTCGTGCTAGCGGAGGTGTGGATCTCCCGGGCACCCGCATCTTGTACAAGAGAATACTCTGTTGGTAATAAAGATACCTCAGGCGGGGAGGCTGGCCCAACTTCAACCCCGAGTGCTATGTCATGTGCAAGATTATCTTTTAGTGTTTCACGATGTATATGTTTATGATGTTTGTGACATATGTATTGGTAGATGCTCATGATATGATGGATATTTAATGTATGTTGTATTTTGGAAACTAGTTTCTGTAT
The DNA here is from genome assembly GCF_041138505.1 of Cibotium barometz. NCBI lineage: Eukaryota > Viridiplantae > Streptophyta > Polypodiopsida > Cyatheales > Cibotiaceae > Cibotium > Cibotium barometz. The sequence goes on along the minus strand of NC_141090.1, from coordinate 15,643,798 downwards.
TCATGCGCCCGCCAGTGACATTGGTATCAAAGCATCGGTTTCTTCGTCTGCTTGAGAAAGGACAATTTTTGGGCATACAGAAATTTGGCTAAGCATACAGAACAGCACTCCCACTGAGCCTCTTGAGCAAGAGAGAGCATATGCACAATTGCTCATACTCCTCTTAAGCAAGAGAGGGCACATGAAGAAGGGACAGAAGGTACCATACATACAGATCCTATTGAAGTAAATGGCTTGCTTGAGAAAGGGTTGATACAACCCATCTCTTCTCCTTATTGTTCACCTGTCTTGTTGATGCAAAAGAAAGATGGTACATACAAAATATGCGTGGATTATCGTACTCTTAACAAGGTAATGATAAAGAACAAGTTTCCCATTCCACGCATTGATGACATTTTGGACAAGCTGGAAGGTGCAACTTGCTTTAGCCGAATTGATCTCAAAAGTGGCTACCATCAAATACGTGTAGCCCCATAGGATGTCCATAAAATTGCTTTTCATACGCAGTTTGGACTCTCTTGAGTCTCTGGTAGTGCCATTTGAACTTACCAATGCACCAGCCACGTTTAATCAGAAGATGGACAGGAGTTTCAAAAAACACAGACAATTTACATGTACCTTTTTTAATGATATCATTGTGTTTTCCAAACACGAGAAACAACACCAAGAGCACTTGGCTCGAAGAGCTTCGTAGTCACAAGCTCTACATTAACAGTAAAAAGAGTGAATTCTTTTTATCAGAAATCCACTATCTTAGTCACATTGTATCCAAGGAAGGGATACATGTAAGCGCCCCGTACAACGTGGTATGCTTAACAATTCATATTCTCGTTTACACTTAAAATAGATGAATAACAAAACTAACTCCAAATAACTGAATGCTAAAATTAGTTACAACACATGTGCATAAGATAGCAATACATATTGGAAGTAAAGTCGAGAGACATATGATGGAGCCAGATTGAGGGTTGAAGATGGACAACCCTCCCCCAAGATGGGAATTTATTTCTACTCAATCCAAGTACTTTAGGATTGAGTTTAGTTACAATCAACCTGAGAGTGAAGAAGTAATCTTCACTCTCACAGACCATGCAAAAGTCTATGCTAATGAACATACAAAAACAAGCAAGTATGCAAATGCATTTTCTTACAATACATAGATAGTGAGAAGCCCGAATGGGAGAGAGAGAGTAATCAGCCTTCTTGTTGATGTAGAGCTGTACAATGGCTGCAACTTTGTACTTGATCCAAAGATGAAGGGAAAAGAGACTTTATAAAGCTGAAATTGGAGTAATAAGAGAGCTGAAACCTCATTTACAGACTTGCTGCAATAATGGACAGCATGGGAAAAGGTGGACAATGGAGAAGCGTTGATGGAGAGGTAAGAGTTGTACCCAAGTGGTGTGGGCTGCTTTAGGGTGAGTAGGGACTGATTTACAGCAAGGGAGTTGTGTGTAGAATGAGAGAAAAAGGGTTGTATTTATAGGAAAAGAGAGCTTCAAGGCTTAAGAGAGAAAGTAAGGCTAAAAAAGACAAGTGTCCAGCCACATGTTAGAAGGTGGGACAAGTGGAGGGACACTTGGAAACTCAAGTAACAAGTGTTGGGACACTTGTCCATTCTTCTAGAACTTTTTGTGGTGAGGTGTCAACTGCCAAAATAGAAACCTCCAAATTTAGCAAGCGCAGTTAGGATGCAAAAATTACTAAATATAGTAAGTGATTCCTAAATTTTAGGAAATCTCTATTTTTTAGGGTTAGCCTTCTCAGGGCAAACCGAGGTCCCTATTTTTTAGGGCCCGATCCTAAATTTTAGGGACCCCCCAATATGGGAGTCAAATGAAAGCTCTTTCCGTCCACATTCACAAAACAGTAATGGTTTTTCAATTTGATGCATCTAACTCATGTAAAATGAAAATCAAGCAATCACTCTAACATAGACTTTAATTGGTCATGCCATCTTATCGATTGTGACTGTCTGTTCTGGCGGATCTAGCCCACACTCCCAAGCATCAATCCTTTCTATGTGCGAGCTTGACCTTGGTATGCTTGAGTTCCGGCCATAGGCGCCCAATCAGGTCATATACATGGAAGTGTGCACTATCCATGTTCTAGCCCACTGCATGGACCCACCATGACCTATGGCCACTCACCAGTAGCCAGCTCCTATGCACGAATCTATCCAAATGAATGGATTTTCTTGCTTATCTAAATTCAAAGGAAAACATGAAAAACATAGAAGAAAGTATAATTATTACAAAGGATACAAAGAATTTTGTCTTTCATTTTGTGTTGAGTCATGACAATACATAAGGATCGAGCCAAATTGGAAGCAATTAAGGATTGGCCAGAGTTGCGAAATGTACATGAAGTTCGAAGTTTTTTGGGATTGTGCTCTCATATTACCGTCGATTTATTAAGCACTTTGCTGAAATTGCTTCGCCATTGCATGATCTGACTAAGAAAAAGGCTGTATTTCAGTGGGGTGATGTACAAAAGAAGACTTTTCATGGTTTAAAGCAAGCCATCATGTCTGGACCGGTTTTGATTGTGCCAGATTTGCATAAACCGTTCTCCGTTTAATGTGATGCATGTGGAGATTGTATTGGTGCAATATTAAACCAACAAGGACATACTGTAGCATATGAAAGCAGCCGGTTGCAACATGCAGAACTCCACAGGTTCATGAGAAAGTTCTTTTAGCAGTGATTCATGCTCTCATGATGTGAAAACATTATTTGCTGGGAGTTGAATTTACCGTTAAGACGGATCATCAAAGTCTACAGTACTTTCTCACGCAAACTAAGTTGTTTGAAAAGCATATGAGATGGGCAAATTTCCTCTCTATGTTTCATTTTCAAATTTTGCATACTCAAAAAAAAAAATGTAGTGGCTAATGTGCTTTCTCAAAGGCCTCAAGTTCATGCCATTACTGTAGCCTATCATCAAGATCTCTCATATATGCATGATGAGTATCACACAGATGATGATTTTCAGCATATATAGGCTCATTTACAGCAGGGTAAACCAACACCAAACTATTCCATACCCGATGGATATTTCATGATGCAGAATCGCCTTTGTGTTCATAAAAAATTAAGACAAAAGGTGTTGGACGAATGCCATACACCACCTTATGCAGGACATGGAGTAATTCTTGCCACTATGTAAGCTTTGGAGAAGTATTTCTTTTGGCCGCAGATGCGTAAAGACATTGATGATTATGTATGCCAATGTCTCGTTTACCAAAAGGTCAAATTTGACAGGCATAAGACTCCAGGGTTGCTTCACCCATTGCCGATTCCGATTGGGAGAGTATTGCCATGGATTTTATCACGGATCTTTCAAAAACGCAAGAAGGAAATGATTGTATTTAGACTATTGTGGACAGGTTCAATAAACACACACATTTCATTCCAGTACAGAAGACCATAAAACCAGAGCATATGGCGAATATATTTTTGGCCCAAATCTTCAAGCATTATGGCATGCCAAAGATGATTGTGGGGGACCGTGATCCTCTATTTGATAATATGGAAACCAAACTGAATTTCTCTTCTATTTATCATCCACACAGACGGATGGGAGAGTGAAATCGCAAATTTAGTAGTGCTTGACTTGCTAAAATCTTATGTCTCTAACCGCAAGTCAGACTAGGAGAAGTGAGTTCGCCTACAACAATACCGTGCATACTTCTACGAGTAAGGCACCCTTTGAAATTCTTGGCAAAGTTGTTTTGCCTCCTATCCTACGCACCAAGGATGAAATATTTGCAACAAATGAGTATGTCAAGGATTTGGATACTGCCTTTTCACAAGTCAAGGCAGCCATACAGAGATCTCACGCAAAGCATAAGACAGCCGCAGATAAGTCATGGCTTATGAGGAGGAAGGTGGGGGACTAGCCCTTTAGGTCTCTCACCTTCACATTTCGGTAGTACTAGTCTCAGTCCCATCTACTAATCATTGGACTTTGGGCTCGTGCCAAAGATGGAGCATTGCAGCCTGGCACATACGGAGAGCTCGATGCAGCGAAGCCATCGAGGGTACTCACACTCCGCCTACAGAGTCCATCAAGAGCATTTGGCTCGACATCATTCATACCCTCCGCGATCAATGGGGAAAGTTGCAAGGTGGCTCCGACTTACTGCAGTAGTGGTGGGAAGCTTTCTTGAGGCTCTAGCAGCCTGGCCCTTTTCTCACAAACAGAGGTGGTGATCCCACTTGGCATTACAGACCACCTATGTGGTTATTTCCACCCCCCCCCCCTCTCCCCCCCTTCTGCCCCTATATGAGATAGCCTTCTCCTCATAGAGTGGCCAACCAGAGGAGAAGTGCATCTTTCTCCACCTTTGATTCTTTGATCCCCGCACCGTACATGGAGGCAAGTTTGTATCGAGCCTTTTGGGGTTGTATTTAGCCCTTTGTGGCTGGTTATTTGCTAACTAATAGGAGGATCTTTTTCTCGGGAAATAAAAAAGCTACAAATAAGCATCGAAAACAGTTGCAATTCAAGGAGGGTGATTGGGTTTTATTGAAATTCCAAAAATCTCGCCTCCATAAGAAGACAGGCAAAGAGGGAATGCCTCCAAAGCTATCTTGCAAGCATTATGGACCATTTCAGATCTTGGAAAAGATCAATGCGGTGGCTTTTCGATTGGTACTCCAAAAAGTAGGAGCACAGCTAGCTCAAGAGTCTAGCCCCTTTGCAGCTTATAAAGGAGCAGACCTCAGAGAACCTCTGGATATATTTAGAGAACAACCTGTGCCTCTCTTGAGGTCATCATGTCTTAGAGGACTGAGTTACCATGCCCAAGCCTCCTCTTCCAAAGCATGAGACAGGACCACCCGATATTTATTCATCTCTTAGGCACCTTAGCATCAACGGGACCACATTCTTTGCCTGAGCGGAGAGGACAGGACCAGCATGGTCAACAGAGGACTTCCACGACTACACCCACAACCAACACTTCATAGATCCTTTTCACGTCCAAGCAGTGCAACATATGGTCTGAACCTGGCCTTAGCGGAGGTTAGCCTATTTCTTCAGGCTGCTGCAGCAGAGAGGTTGAGAGCCTCCAGAGAGTAGGAGTGAGCTTGCTCGAGACTCTAGCCTCTTTTCAGCATCTATAGGAGCAGACCTCAGAGCGTGCCTGGATCAGTTTAAAAACAGCCTGCATCTCTCTCGAGGCCATCAAATCTGAGGACTAATACCATGCCCAAGCTGCCTCCTGGTCCAATGCATGCCAGGCATTTATTTTCCTCTTGAGTGCTTGGCATCAACAGAATGGCATTCTCCACCTCAGAGGACCGGACAGGACCATAGATTCCCCTCCCAACCAACTTTCAGCAGACACAGACTTGGACAGGCATGATCACAGCAGCAGCTTTGCTAGCACACACAAGTGGATATTTAATTTACTAATTGGATAAGTGAATTGTTTCTATTTTCTGATATGTACTTCTTTAATTACAAATAGAAGGACCTAGAGAAAAAAAAGACCAATCGATGTATATATGCAGATGTTGGAGTCAATGGAGAGATGTCTTACCACAGCAGCACATCTAGGAAACAACCAATCATGAGGACAATTCTCCAAAAGATATATATTGTCACTTGGATTCTTCACTGGAAAAACAAAGATCCAAACATGATGTCACTATGGGTCATTCAATAAAAGACAAATTTTTATAGGCAACCTTATGGACAATCTTGGGTCATTCTAGGACACTAATAGCTTTTTAGCAGCTATTTTGCAAATCCTTTGCCTACAAAAATTATGCATTGTAAATTCATTTACCATATCAATACAACAAGTATGCAAACAACTTTGAAACCAAACTCTAGCCTATCAAACAGTTGCGTCCAAAAGAGACGCTTACATATTGAGTTTGAAGATCACTGACTTTCCCAGACCATGCCATTGCAGGAAACTGTCATCGGGGGTTTTAAATACTCCAGAGTTTAAACTCCTCCTGTAGCACCCTGCCTTCCATCAACCTTGTCATTTGGACATTCAGGTGGGATCTAATAATGTGCAACCTCTTGGTTCCGGGGGGGAGGTCCAACAGCCAATCTGTCTCTTTCAAACCATGCCCATATGTCATGGATCCATTGAAGGCAGAGAAACAAATGCAGATACAGAGAAACAAGGTTGATGAGAGAAGCTCAAGCTCTCAAAATGTCTTGCACAAACAATGGAATGAGGCCCAAAATAGAACACTTTGAATAGGATTGTACAGACATCGACCCCTCAAATACTGGGCAACTTGTGAGCAAGAACCACCACACACAGAGACACCAAGGCTAGACTCATAATCACCTTGGTTCTTACTAGATCTCCTCATCTTGGGGTTGAGACTGACGGTGGTCACAGGTGGCTGAGGGTGGGCACAAAAGAACAGATCTCTTCTTATCCACTCAGCCTATGCACACATTAGAGAACAGTTTCTCGAGGGGTTTCTTTCCTTCCAGATGATTGGCAGCTCCCACACACACATGCATGTGCACATTTATATGGATGCTTTTCTACTGCTGAACAGGTCCCAGAGACCATATTTTGGTATCCAGACCAATCAATAAAATATTCATCTCATCTTTTGCATCACTAGTACAGCCACATAGCACGTAGTACAAAAAAACAATAAGGAGGACATCCAGAAACAGGCAATGCAGACCCTTCATTGAGTTTTTTATGAATTCCCTGAGAATTGACCCCTGGTACAAAATGCATCATACAGACTCAAGCCATTGGGATCCCACTTCTGAGAATCAGGAAAATAAAAAACAAGGTATTATTTTCTCACTTGTTAGGACTCACAACCTAGGTTGCCCAGGAAAAGATAAGAAGATTCACGAATAAGCCCTCCAAATGTTTTTGGCCAGATTGAAGACACCATGAGAACAAAAAAGTGGCTGGTGGTGACTCCAAAGAGACTATTTACCCAATTGAGTAGATTTATCAGAAAGAGGAGCACAAGGAACAGTAAGAAACATGAACCAGCACAGAATCAGCCCAAAAATGCATGTAGAGCTTACAAGTTCCAATTCCGCCCCAACCTTTGTCAATGATTCCCCTTTGGGAAGTTTGTGATAATGCTGCAACTATGATCTCTGTCATGCCTTGGGGATCTTCAACAGGCTGCAAAAAAACAGTCGAAGCAGAGAGAGGCTTTACCCACCCATTTCGAGGTAGAAAAGATCACCATGTACCCCCACAAACAGACAAAAAAAAACTTGAAAGCATCCTTCAAAGAATTGCGCCAATAAGAAAAAGTAAGGAGGTACCAAGCTCCCAAATCCCACATAAATGGGAGCAGCTCCAGCTGCAAGCCAGCTCACAAGTGAATCCGGAGGCTTATAATCTTGGGACAAGTTCAGAAAACAGAATCCCACAACATCAATTTTGGATCCCCAATCTGCATGGTCCAAGCAGAGATGTATTAATGTACAGCTTAATGGTGAAGTAGGCAAGCAAAGATGCCAGTCAAGGACTTGCATGGAAGTATCTACATCCCCTCCAATAAACTTAAACAAACTCAGAGAACAAAACACCTTTTGGCTTCGGCACTAGGTGTGGACTCCATATGTATCCCGTGGGCAGCTTCAAAACAGATATTTGAGATCCACTAAGGTATGTGATCGGTCGGAGCTTCAATTTCTTTTTCCTGAAATCATTGATGATGTCTCGTATTCCCCACCAAATGAGTGAGTCTACAACTTGATAGGAAAGCTGCAGTAGAAAAACAAGCCACTCAAAACAGCTGCTTTCATGGGTTTCATCATCTCCAATATTTGCACGCGGAAAAAAAAAACCCTAGACAAAGCTTCACGCAAAACTGACCCGGTTTGCAGCTGAGTGATGTACTCGAGAAAGAGGGTGAGGGAACTCACTTGTTGGCCTAGCCAGAAACACCAAAACAATCATCAAGAAATGGGAGAAAACTGAAGAAAGCTGATTGACTATACAAATCCATAAGAGTTTATAACCAAGTTATCAGACAAGGACAAAGTATTATAACCCCAGAAAACAGACACATGGCTTTTGATGATTGATCAAACCTTGAACTGTTACCCAAAGACTCAGGAATACAGCTGTGGGAACAGATGCTTACGTCCAAGGCATGGTGAAAAAGATATGCAATGGCACCTTCAGAGCCTCTGCAACATGCACATGCCCTGCATGTATATCAAGCCAGAAAACCATATAAGTCGCAGCGTAGCTTTAAACAATTAGACACATGTCTCCAGTCTAACCCATGCCAACAAAATTCATCCCTATTGGCGTTGCATTGACTCAATATAGCCATATTGTCCTCCTAGCATAAAGACTAAAAACTCCTGAAATGGGAAGTAAGGTTAATTTGTACGATCTTTTAGACCTAAAGTGCTAAAAAGATGTGACTTTTCAGACTATAAAGACAAAGGGGACCACAACACATTTTGAAACAAGAATGATGAGACTTATGCGGTACAATCTGTATACCAATGTAGCTTTAAATATCTCCTCCATGCCTTGGCACCTATTTTCTTGCAGCTAGACTGGCATGAAAAGACCAATTGCAAGCCTAAAACAAGCACATAGCATTTATGGTACATGCTGAAGTACAGCTTTCTTTGAATGGCAGGACACTCATGCTGAAATGACAGAGAGAAGTGTATGAGGTAGTTCCCTCCGAGAGCAGCCAGCCATGGAGGCGACTACCCTCCCCAGTGTTTTTCCTCTTTTGGAGGCTCTGAGCATGTACTTCAGCCTGATTGGGTGGTTTTCGTATAACTAATAGAAGGATCTATTTTCCAGAAAAAAAGAAATGACAGAGAAAGAAAGAAAGAAAGTTATATTAAACGTCTTCAAAAGACCCACTGGGTCTATGAGACCAAAAGTGATACAATAGTGTCCATGTAATCTCATCATGGTACAAAAGAAAACAAAGACTAGAGCTATGAGCTGGGAAAGTCAAATCCAAGCCATATGATATAAAGTGGGACCATCATCATCATACAACCTATGGAGCTAACCCTCCGGTAGGGGGAGGGGGCCATCAAGGAGATAGAGCATGGGGTTAGCCTATAGACGGCTATGCAGATCTGCCGCGGGCGTGGGAAGGTGGCTATGTGCCTCTCCAAGATCTCCTCAAGCTGGGACTGATGTCTGTGTTGCTAGCGAGGTCCAGGGAGTCTCAGACGTCGCGCTCGCTGGTGTCCTCTCGTGGTCGGAAGAACTGAGTGATGGTCGCTTGGGGCCAGGGTGGATGTCTGCCATGGGGTCTCGACTACCTAATCAGTGAGTCTCTGTGTGGCGATGCAGCTCTAGTAGGAAGAGGCCCAGGCACCACTGATCTGGGTAATCCATGATCTTGGATAAGGGTCCAAACCCCTCTCTGAAGAGACAGTGGAACCTCCCTCGAATCTCATAATATATGGTGCACCTGCATATGAACAGCTCCGCTAACTTGACCTCCTGCTGGCTCTTAGTGCATATCCTCTCCTCACAAGGTATCTGCATGGCTCTCCCTGTCTCTATCCTCGGGCGGTGCGATTACACCCCCAACTGGCCCACTGCAATCTGCATGGCATGTGACATGTATATGTCAAGATATCTGGCCCTCAGTATGAAACCACCCTTTGTAAGCCTCATGAAAGTACCCATGTAGTACTGCCAGCAGGATGGGCTGTGATGCACAATGGAGTGTGTGTGTGTGTTGGGGGGGGGGGGGGGGGGGGGGGATGTACCACCAACTATAGGCAGCCAACCAGTGCCCTGTTGGTGCCACCACACCTGATCTGACCATGCTCCCCAGGGCCCAAAATGCCTTGTGAACTGCCCAACCAGTCCACACATTTTTGAGCTCTTGTCTGCCTCTTGCATCGACAATCCTATAAATCCAAACTGGTGTGATGTCCAAGATTTGGGTTGGTGTTCAAATGGCTTCTCACAGTTGGGACCTTACCACAGAGCATGCTGAAACCCTTGTCACTTAATTTTAACAGACCTGGCTTTTGCTATAATAACCCAAATCTACTCCATGTAACAGACCTGGCTTCTCACAGTTGGGACCTTACAACAGAGCATGCTGAAACCCTTGTCACTTAATTTTAACAGACCTGGCTTTTGCTATAATAACCCAAATCTACTCCATGTCATCAAAATAATCAGTTTGAATGATGCATGTTGTAGCACTATAGAAATTTTGATATCTTCACCACTTCAAACAAACAGAGCTTGCTTTAAAAAGAAGAGTGGCAACCACAATCTTACCATAGGTTGGAGGATTGGCGATTATAGCTTGAGCTTTGAAAGGCACACTGGCCTCCTCAGACTCTGTACATGCAGGTAGCAAGGAATTGATGATGGACTTAAGCTGCTTCCGTTGTGTCCTAATCTCTGATGGTCCGGATGGTAAAAATCCTTTATTCTTTACCATGTCTGTTCAAAAAAAACAGTTGTGCGATAACCATCACAAACATGGAAAAAACTTTACGTTTTATGGCCAACCTGAAGGAGGAGTCTTACCTGGTAAACATAATCCTTTCTTTCCATACTATTTTTTTTAATAGATAGTGTCAGCATAACAAGATAAAGCAGCCACTTAACATCATGAGAGAGCACTTGATGCAAGTACCATTAGCTGCAGAGAGTATCTACAGCTATCTCTACAATGCTCTAAATACAACACAAGACCAGGCTAGTAGTATACATACATCCTGCAAGCACTTTGGGATCTCCACCCAATGGGAAAAATTCCAGGCCTGCTCTCAACACAAAATCTTGAAAATTTGAATGAGTCGCCAACCTTACACGGTGTCCATATTCCTGTAATGAAATAGAAGACCCAAAAACTAAAAAGTGTTAAACAATAAATGTAGAATAGTTCTCAATCCACTGCACTACCTCCTTGCTCATGCAAAGTGCAATACATCAGGCACATCATGTGCTACTGCTTCTCTTACCAAATCCAAGAGAAAGACTTAGCGATAGAGTCTACACACCTGCAAATGTTTCCCGATGGCTACAAAGGGCTGAACATCTCCTCGAGTTCCTACAATAAGCATAGCAATTTGCAAAGGTGGAATCGGTCTCCTTTCCTCATCTTCATCTGCACCATAGGCAATCTCTTCCCTTGAATCTTCCACTTCCGGTCCAAATAAATCGGGTCCAAAACGAGCACTCCCATTCACATCAAACTCAACTGTACCATTTGGATTCACAGTTGCTATCCGCTTCATAAGCTTTTTCTGTTCTCATTCAAAAGAAACTCCATGAGACACCGTGACAAGAAATAGCAGCAAAAAAACTTGAAACTTCTCTCTTTAATCCTTGCATCAAGGATAAAATAATAAAAGATTTTGGAGCCTTTTCCAGCATTAATATAAACAGTAGTATTAAAATAACAGACGTATTGAAAACCCAAAGAATAAATTTATCACCTAGAGTTAAAGAATGGCTAGCAAGGGTTCAATCTCAACTTTGATGTTGTTCATAGCACATTGTGAGGGACATAGTTCACATCTGTGATACATACTGCAAGAAGCATGGAATCCAGCAACATCTAACTACTACTCATACTCCACAGACCACAGCAGAATAGAGTCACAGACCATGCCCCGACTACGCAACTGCTGAGATGGTTAAGACTCTACTCAATTGGGAAGACATTCCCCTTTTCACTGAGGCGAGTGCAGTCTACAACCTGAACAAAGAGCACACACCGGATCACCACCCCACTCCCCACTTCAAGCAGCACAAAGTGTGTAAACGCATGCCTTGGGTGCCCAATTGCCATGCCAGGAGGGCAATTGTCAACATTTGGTCCATCTCCATTTCTCGAACCACTAATATGGGATTGTCACTCCATAGAGCGGCCACATTTGTACCATGTTCACATGTGGCCAGGCCAATGCCCCATGTGAAAGGGTCAGTTATCTTGTGTCACATGCACAGGAACCAGTTTTGTGCCACCCGTGTGTGACCAATATTGCGCCATATGGACAGGAGCCTGTTTGCTGCCACCCGTGTATGACCAGGATTGCGTCTAATCCATGGGACTGTCACTCCATGGTAGGACTGATATTTGTGCCGACCTTGTCTATGGGATTGTCACTCCATAGCAAGGCCCGTGCCAGGATGTGTGTTTTGCCTATGGGACTGTCACTCCGTAGGAAAACCAGGACTCCACATTTCTGTCGTGCCAGTTTTGTGCCCGACAAGAAATCCTTGTACAAGTTTCATGAAAGCGAGATTTCGTACATTACATGTGCACATGCATTTATGTTTGTATGCATAAACTTGTTTTCGCATGACTTGTTTTCGTGTGTTTCCCTGCTATAACGTGCCAGTACACTAGACGGGCACGTCCCCAGTGTACCATGGGTGTGCTTTCTGCTGACCAGTTGTTGTGGCATGTGAATATTATTCGGGATAGAGATCCCAGGACTACGACCTCTTTTGGAGAGCTTTATTTGATAACATGGGCACTAAGCTTAAGTTCTCATCTGCTTATCACCCCCAAACAGATGGTCAAATTGAGGCTGTAAATTCGGCTGTATTGGATTTGTGTGGTGTCAAATCAAAAAGATGCTTGGGAGAAGTATCTTCCACTTGTAGAGTTTGCCTACAATAACACGGTACATGCCTCCACGGGAAAGGCCCCGTTTGAGATTATTTGTGGCAGAGTGGTCTTGCCACCCATCCTTCGTACAAAGGATGAGATTTTTGCAGCCGATGAGTATGCACGTGACTTGGATGTAGCCTTTGCTCAAGTGCACATAGCCATTTCAAGGTCACAAGACAAGCATAAGAGAGCTGCCGACAAGCATAGAAGGGACATGCAAGTAAGGAAGGTGATTGGGTTTTGCTGAAATTTGAGAAAGCTAGGCTTCGGAAGAGGCCAGGACGTGAGGGATCATATCCAAAGCTTTCTACTCGATATTATGGACCCTTCAAAGTGATTGACAAGATCAATGAAGTGTCCTAAAGGCTTGCTTTACTAAATCATTGGAAGATTCACAATGCTTTTCACGTGAGTCTTTTGCGGAAGTATGTGGGACCAGATCCAGAAGAGCCTATCACAGAAGATCCGCCCGAGATTGATGAGCTTGAGGAGATCCTCCAGCCAGAGCAGATTGTATTTCACAAGGAGAGAGAGCTACCACATGGGAAGTTTTCCAAGAGATACCTTGTGAAATTCAAAAACTATTTACCCATTGATGCAAAGTGGGTAGATGAGGATTATTTCGTTGACTATCCCCAGCTTTTGCAAGCATATCTTGAGGCTTTTCAATTAAGGTCAACTCTTTAGAAGCCGGGGGGGATGTCACCATTCGGTCCATCTCCATTTCTAGAGCCACTTCTATGGAATTGTCACTCCATAGAGCTGCTGTTTTTGAACCCGCCTCTTGTTTTGTACCCGCCTGCTGTCCTTGAACCTGGCTGCAGCAACTGTACCCGGCTGCCAGCACTTGTACTTGGCTGCCAGCAATTGTACCCGCCTGCAGCAACTATACCCGGCTGTACCTGCAGATCTGCACCCGCCTGTTGTACTTGCATCTGAACCTACTGTACTGTACTTGCAGATCTGTACCTGCCTGCTGTACCTGCTGTACTGTACCTACAGAGCTGTACCTGTTGTACCAGTATCTGTACCAGCAGTACTTGCGATACTTACTGTACTTGCATCTGTACCAGCAGTACCTGCTGTACTTACTGTACCTGTTGTACCTGCATCTGTACCAACAATACCTGCTGTACTTACTGTACCTGTTGTACCTGCATCTATACCAACAGTACCTTTTGTACCGGCTATACCTGTTTGTACCTACTACTTACACCAATTAGGAGTACAACAAAAAGGGAATGATCTTCTCTCCTAAGATTTGAAGTAAAACCTTTGCCAAGTATTTGTTTCTATATTTTATTTTCAAATTCAAATAAAAATTAAAGTTAAATGTTGTTTTTACAAGCTTTGTGTAGGCAAGCTTCCCCTCCAGCTGCCTACACCTTAGTAGGCCATCGGGATAGTGATTTTTCCCATGATTGCCCTGATCGCGCCCTCACCTTTAGAGAAGCCAGTGAAGGTCATGTGGGTATGAGGAAAAATAGGGAGCAAAGCTGACTTGGGAGGACCTGGTATTTCTCCTACCGCGGTGCTTCACCTTGCCAAGCATTAGTACGGGCGTGCCTGTTGGTGCACGGTCTCGGAAGACCACTGAGGGCAGGTGTTCACCCAGTGAAGGTTGGGAACTGCCTGTGATTTGGTCTACTACGACAGTTGATTCTTCATCGACAAAATCTTATTGTATTTCAGTAGTTCTCACTCCATGTTATGGAGGAATCTGGCCATGAGGCCCATGAACACTTGTACATATAAATACTCCAAGAAATACAAATTGTATTGAGGGGGGGGGCGGCCCTTTCCGGCCCCAGTGATGGTGTCAAGTGTTCTTGGTCATTTTCAGTTTTAATGTTGTTAATAATATCCATTGTTGATATTACTTAAGTGATCTAAAAAATGTGTATTTTGGTTCCCAATTTGTAGGCCTCCTGTAAGGAGCGGTTACATTGGTATCAAAGCCCGGTCATCTCTCTTTCTCAAGAGGAGACACGGTGTTTTGAGATTGGAAGCATACACAAACACTTGACTCAATGGACAGCCAAGACAATCCTTTGGAGGTGCCAAATTCAAGAGGTCAATCAAGTGCTTCTCGCAATTCCAATGCATTGCTTGGAAGGCACAAGCCTCTTGAAAGAGGTTATGACAGTGCATTCATGGGACAACCATCCCGTGGAAAAGAGCCTATGCATGAGGATGAGCCCAATGCATTGAGAGCTAAATTGGAGCACATGAAGAAGCTTTTGCAGGCAAAGGAGCAAGAGCTGAAATTTTTGCATGAAGATCCTGTAATATGCGGAAGCTTCGGAGAAGGATCGGTACTTCAAAACTCAGAAAACAGCACTCTTTTCGCGACGGAATTAACGCACAAACTGAAAGACAATGTGCAGAAAATAGAGAGAGAAGGGGGAGATGGAGAGGACACAGTATTGGGTCCCAATTACCCTCTGTAGGGCCCCCACCACGGATGGTGTATTTGCTTTATTAGAATGATGTAAATCTGAAACAAATACAAAGTACTTGACCTTTTCTTGGCTGGAAAACCTGCCCTTGACCTTCAGTCCTTCACCCCTTAGCTTTAGCAAACCCTTGGCTGTCCTGGCCCTTGAATGCTTGGAGCTCTTGGTGAAATATGAGATGGAATCAATGAACTATGGGCTGGGCTTTTATACCCTTCACTACATCCAGTCGGCTGTCTTTATGAAGTCCCACGACTGAGTCTGATTAAATAAATGCTTTCACACCTATTTTACTACTGTCCAGCCTGCGCATACCTTCTGGATAGCTATCTGACTGCTGGGCACCTTGCGTAGAGGTGTGGGACTGCCCCCCACACCTGGCCGACTGGCTGGGTAGGGCTTCTAGCCCTGTCGGCTGCCTGTCCAGCAGCCCTAGGGCTGGCTGACAGCCCCTCCAGCCCAAGCCATGGCTGGTGGGCACAATGTGGGCCCTCCTGGCCCCTTGGGGGTGGTTCTATACCTCCCCCATGCCCACACTAAGAGTGCAAATGCAAGCTCTTCTAACCTGGGGTAGCCCTATGGGCTGGCCCCTATCTCTACATGCAAACCTACATGCCTACAGAGGCCTGGCATCCAGTTGCAAACCAGATACACAGCACATCTGACATCATTCCAGAGGGAGACTCACAGCGCGGACTGGCACTGCTTCATGTGCAGGACAATGCACACCTGACCTTGGACTCATGTGCAGGACAATGCACACCTGACCTCGGACGACTGAGATGGATCCCTGGCTGACTCGTCCCGGACTGGGCTCACATGGGACCAGTTCACCATCCCAGGTCCTGCACCTTCTGTACAGAATGTCTACGTGGCATCCAAGTGCGGGATGCACGTGACATCCCCTTCTGCTTAACTTGACGGAAGCTGCATAGCCTCCAAATAATCCGTCAATAAAGCCGGATAGTCCTCGAAGAATTCTTTGTCGAGCCATACCGCTTCATGAGTTCCTCGGTCCTGAAACTTCGTGAGGAACTGTCGTAGTCTTCGGCCTGAGCCATGCTTGAAACGGTGCAGAAGGATCTGTTCTGGAACCATTACCTCTGCTTCATCAAGGATGTCTGGTTCCGCTTCGTCTTTGACCTCTGAAGGGGGTGGACCTGCATATGGCTTCAACCAACTGACATGAAATACATCGTGCATAGTCCAACTCGGAGGTAGCTTTAACTGCATAGACACCTCATTAATCTTTTTCCGGATGGGGAATGGTCCGAAGCTCCTGAAAGACAACTTTGGGCATCGCTTGCCCACCTGCTTTAATCTTTGCTTCATAATCCGAAGATATACCCAATCTCCTTCCGAAAACTTCATGTCCCTTCGGTCTTTATTGGCCTGTTGAGTGTAGGCCTCTTGCGCTTTAGCCAACCTGTCTTTGACGGACTCTAGGATCTCCTGGTAAGACTCCGTCACTCTGTTCGCCTCCGGTACTGAAGACGAGGTCCTGGTTAACGACGACTGGAAAGG
The DNA here is from genome assembly GCF_041138505.1 of Cibotium barometz. Lineage (NCBI taxonomy): Eukaryota > Viridiplantae > Streptophyta > Polypodiopsida > Cyatheales > Cibotiaceae > Cibotium > Cibotium barometz. The sequence continues at coordinate 15,627,210 of NC_141090.1, read as the reverse complement.
CCTTCCAAACGCTGCCTCATATGGAGTCCTGCCAATAGCTGAAGAAAAAGAGTCATTCAGAACAGCTTGAACTAAAGGCAAAAACGATTCCCACTTACCTTGCTGATCGTGGACATAACACTTCAGCACATCAAAGGCCAACTGGTTGTATATCTCTGTCTGGCCATCTGTCTGTGGGTGGAATGCACTGGAAAAATTCAACTTAGTACCAAAATTATCAAACAATGCCCTCCAAAAATGACTGGTAAACTTGGCATCTCGGTCTGACACTATGGTCCTAGGAATCCCACCAATCGGGTACCAATGCCGAATGAATAGCTGGGCAACATCCTCGGCGGTCACATTGGCCCTGCAAGGAATAAGCATCACAAATTTGCTGAACCTGTCAACAATAGTCAAACACTGTGTATTACGCTTACTCGGACTGGGAGGCAGATTTGTGACAAAGTCCATCGAAATGTCTTGGAAAGGACCCTCAGGAATTGGCAAAGGCTGTAACAACCCTATCTTCTTTCCACGAGGAGCTTTCACCTTTTGACAAATGGCACAGCGTTGTACATATGTAAACACATCACGCCTCATCTTTGGCCAATAGTATTGCCGTTCTAACTTCTCCAGAGTCGAATTCATGCCCCTATGACCACCTGTAATGGCGTCATGGGCATCATGGAGAAGAGCTGCACGGAATGATTTCATGACACACAGTCGGCCTTTGTAGTAAAGCCAACCATCGCGTATCAGAAAATGGCATGGTCCTGTGGCATCCAATGCCTGTTCCCACTGTGTACCGAATTCCTCGGAATCCGCGTACGTGTGCTTCATGTCTTCTAGTCCTGTACCAACAAGGTCTAGTCTAGTGGTCTGAATCGCAGATACTTGTCCCTTCCTGCTCAAAGCATCGGCCACTGGATTGGCCTTTCCTGGAAGGTACTCAATCATGCCACCAAACTGCCGGAATATCTGACTCCAGCGGTGCTGTCGATCACTCCACTGTGCACTGGGCATCGTCTGAATCCAGCGCAATGCCTGATGGTCAGTGCGAACCTCGAAGTCACGGCCATACAGAAAATGTTTCCAATGTTTCAAGGCCTGAATGACTACTAGGAGTTCACGATCGTAGACTGAGTAGTTCTTTTCGGCGGGCAGTAACTTACGAGACATGTAAGCTACTGGATGACCATTCTGTTGCAATACACCTCCAATTGCGATGTTACTCGCATCGGTGATCACCTGAAATGGTTCGTCCCACGAGGCAAGGGCTAAACAAGGCGCTTCAGACAAAGCCACCTTGAGGTTCTGGAATGCCTCCAACGCTCGTGGAGTCATTCGAATCTTTTGCCTCCTTGTTTTCACTCCCTTTAGCAGATCGGTGAGGTCTGCCGAGAGATCAGAAAACTTGTCAATGTGGGTGGAATATGCCTGGCATATACCCACAAATGATCTAATGTCATAAGCAGTCTGAGGTACTTCCCAGTTAACAATCTCGGCCACTTTAGCCGGATCAAGTCGAATGCCTTCGGCACTGATTATATATCCCAAGTAATGTACCTGGAACAGATAAAATTCTGACTTCTTTTCATTGATATAGAGCTCGTTGCTTTCCAGCAACCTAAGGACTTTCTCCACATCAATGTCATGCTGCTCAACTGTAGCTGAAAATATGAGTATGTCGTCCAGAAATATGAACACACACACTCCAATCAACTCCCGGAAAATACGCATCATCATGCGGTTAAATGTAGCTGGGGCGTTCGTCAAACCAAATGGCATGACCACAAATTCGTAGTGGGCCCGTTCTGTACGGAAAGCTGTCTTGGGGATGTCCCCCTCAACAATCCGAACCTGGTGGTACCCACTCTTTAAATCCAATTTAGAGAACACTTGAGCTCCATTCAGCCTCTCGAGAATATAGTCAATTCGAGGCATCGCGAATCGGCTCTTGATAGTCAGCTTGTTGAGTGCACGATAATCGACACACAACCGAGAAGACCCATCTTTCTTCTTGACAAATAAGATCGGTGCTGCAAACGGCGACACGCTGGGGCGGATGAAGCCAGCTTGCAACAATTCTTGGAGTTGGCGGTCCAACTCCGATTCCATTGCCTTAGAAAGGCGATACGGAAACTTGCTCGGGGGTTCCGAGCCTGGGAGGAGGTCAATCTTGTGATCCTCCGGTCTGGACGGGGGAAGCTGGGGAGGGAGACTGTCCCGAAGAAAAATCTTCTGGAACTTTTCATGGAGAACCGAGTACTTCTCGGAAGCACTGGCCACCGTCTGGGCTGTCTGGAGTCTGGACGTAAATCATCGCACACTGTGCGCCTTTCCTGACTGCTCGCTTAGCCTGCAAGTGGCTTATGAGCGGAAAGTTTGGAATACCTGGCTCACACTTAATGGTCACAGGGGTGTTTGACACATTCCGATCAATCTGGAACGTGTGCTTGTCCCACTTGACATCAGGGAGAAACTTGTGAAACCACTGGATCCCCAAAATTATGTCTGCTCCTACAAGAGGGGCAACCATAAAATCACGCACAAACTCTATGCCCTGAATGACTAATTTAGCACCTAGAGCTTCATACTTGACGCTCGTAGTCATACCTGTGCTAAAACCCTCAACTTGTTTGTCCACCGGAGTGAGCTCGAAACGGGCACGCCTAGCGGCCTCTTCCGTGATCACATCCTCCGTGCTGCCGCTGTCAAACAAGACAACGACTCTCTGGCCACCTATGTAGCCAAAGGACTTGAGCAATTCGTTGCGCTCATACTCCTGGTCATGGGCGCCCTTCTGCTTATCTTCGAGCTCCCGGCTAATAATTGCTCCAACTGAAGCACCGGGGTTTGAAGAACTAGGGGTCGCCGCTGGGGTCTGTGTGGGAGCTGTGCTCACCACGGAAGCTGTGGAGGCGGCGGCGGGCTTTGGAGGCTTCTTCGGACAATCCCGAGAAGTATGTCCTTTTGTGTGACAAAAGTAACATCTACCCTCCTTCCTGTACTGAGCAAGCTCCTCAGCACTCAACTTGCCACCTGTCTTGCCTGCCTCCGCTTTCTGGTCTGGAGTAAGCTTAGACGCATTGTTCGAGTTCTTGGAGCCAGAGGCTCCCGGGCTCTGTCCTGGGGAAGACCCCGTCTGGTTCTGGCTTTTGCCCCCCGAGGTGTTAGCCTTGGGAGAAGCCGGCTGGGAAGTCTTGGGCTTGCCACCATTGTGTTTCATTTCTGCACTCTGCGCAAGCGAGAGTGCGTCCTCAAAGGTGGCTGGCCTAAACATACGCACCTCCCATTGGATTTGCGTGTCCAGGCCATACAAAAACTGCCCTTTCTTGTCCGCATCAGATAAGCCTAATTGTAGACACAAGGTCGAAATTCTATTGGCAAACTGAAGGACTGGTTGCGCATTCTGACGCGCACCCCTGAACTCGTCTTCGAGTCGCTCAAGGTAGTGGGGCGGTAAAAACCGCTGCTTAAGGTCACGGACGAACTCGTCCCACCCATAAGCAGCCATACCTGATCTGGTGTGGGCATGAGCCCACTGAGTCCACCAAGGAATGGCCTCACCTTCCAAATACCAACTGGCTAAGATCACTTTGTCAATATCTGATTTCCTAACTGCGGCAAAGTAAGCTTCAAATTGATGTAACCATGAATACAGAGTAGTGGGATCGAGTTTACCATTATACTTACTGAAGTTCATTTTCTCGGGAAAATGATTCGAGGGCGCCGCCGGTGTCAATCTGGCGTCCAAAGCTCGGAGGTAACGCTCGTGTTCCACTCGTCGCATGGCTTCGTCTTCTCGTTGTCGAATCTCCAATGCCCGTATCTGCCTCTCAAGCAAGGAGCTTGACTGCGGCTGTGACCCCTCGAGAGGGTCCCTGTGACGAGGATCTGGTATCTGGGGTATGGAAGGAGAGGGAGGAGGAGATGGAAAACGCGACGCTGGAGAGCGAGAACGCTCCTCCAGAGCCAAAATCCGCGCCTTCTGCTCGTCCAACTTGGTTGTCTGGTCTGCGATTGCTCGCATCATCTGCTGGAACATGTCTTGTACACTCAAGCCGGGTGCCCGAGCTGGGCTGCCTGGTGCACTCTGGTCCCATGGTTCTGGTTCTCTCTCGTCGCCAAAGCTCGCCATAGCGGGAATATGCAGTTCCTTTCCGGAACGCAATCTGACCATCCACTATCTGTGTGGGAGACTTCCGGAGGCTTCCGGAGGCTAAAAACCAACCGTCCTTCGAGGGACAGGAGTCACTCCGAAAAGGGTAGTCCACCGGCGTCTAAAAACCAACCACACGAGCGAAAAATTTTCTGGTTTTCTTTGCTGAATCTTCGTCCTTGAAGTAGGCTCTGATACCACTGTAATATGCGGAAGCTTCGGAGAAGGATCGGTACTTCAAAACTCAGAAAACAGCACTCTTTTCGCGACGGAATTAACGCACAAACTGAAAGACAATGTGCAGAAAATAGAGAGAGAAGGGGGAGATGGAGAGGACACAGTATTGGGTCCCAATTACCCTCTGTAGGGCCCCCACCACGGATGGTGTATTTGCTTTATTAGAATGATGTAAATCTGAAACAAATACAAAGTACTTGACCTTTTCTTGGCTGGAAAACCTGCCCTTGACCTTCAGTCCTTCACCCCTTAGCTTTAGCAAACCCTTGGCTGTCCTGGCCCTTGAATGCTTGGAGCTCTTGGTGAAATATGAGATGGAATCAATGAACTATGGGCTGGGCTTTTATACCCTTCACTACATCCAGTCGGCTGTCTTTATGAAGTCCCACGACTGAGTCTGATTAAATAAATGCTTTCACACCTATTTTACTACTGTCCAGCCTGCGCATACCTTCTGGACAGCTATCTGACTGCTGGGCACCTTGCGTAGAGGTGTGGGACTGCCCCCCACACCTGGCCGACTGGCTGGGTAGGGCTTCTAGCCCTGTCGGCTGCCTGTCCAGCAGCCCTAGGGCTGGCTGACAGCCCCTCCAGCCCAAGCCATGGCTGGTGGGCACAATGTGGGCCCTCCTGGCCCCTTGGGGGTGGTTCTATACCTCCCCCATGCCCACACTAAGAGTGCAAATGCAAGCTCTTCTAACCTGGGGTAGCCCTATGGGCTGGCCCCTATCTCTACATGCAAACCTACATGCCTACAGAGGCCTGGCATCCAGTTGCAAACCAGATACACAGCACATCTGACATCATTCCAGAGGGAGACTCACAGCGCGGACTGGCACTGCTTCATGTGCAGGACAATGCACACCTGACCTTGGACTCATGTGCAGGACAATGCACACCTGACCTCGGACGACTGAGATGGATCCCTGGCTGACTCGTCCCGGACTGGGCTCACATGGGACCAGTTCACCATCCCAGGTCCTGCACCTTCTGTACAGAATGTCTACGTGGCATCCAAGTGCGGGATGCACGTGACAGATCCCCATGTACAAAGTGTCATTGAAGCAAGGAAAGTTGATGCTATGGTGGATATGACCTTTGAGTCCATGGCTCGTGAAGTGGGTAAGAAGCCAAGGGAGTTGGCACTCTCCGATCTCATCCACAAGGGTGATCTCAAGGAAGGAGAGGATGAAGAGTTAGTATTCAAGAATCCACCTTGTTTGAAGCAGGGAGACCCAACATCTCAACGGTTGAGGTCTTTTATACACAAGGAAGAGGTATCAGTCACTTCTCGACATGCATCTACTCCTCATGGGATAGGAGGCAACAAGTATGTGCATGTTGAAGTTAGTGGGCGACATGATGGCCTTCTGGATTCAAAGAATGTATATCATGGAAAGAGTGGTCGGCATGCAAGCCGAAAGACTTTGCCCATTGAGTTGTCTCGTGGTGAGACATTGCATCACTTGGGGAGGTCACCTGCATCAGGGCCACAGATTCATAATGCACATGCCACCGTGCCTCTTGAAACATCTTTGGTTGCCCATGAAGCCCATGCAAAGAGAGCTGCCCCATTGGATAAGGGGAAGAGAAAGAGAGAAAAACATGTACCACATCCCAAAAAGCTCAAGGAGTTCAACGCAAGGGACAAGTCCGTGAAATTTGATGCCTTTCATGGAGAGTATGATGCCTCTAAGGTGCTAGCTTTTGTGGCACAGTTTGACATTGCTTTTAGTGATGAGGACTTCACTGAGAAGCCCAAAATTTGTTATGCAAGCGTGTTCTTGAAGGGGATAGTTGCCCATTGGTGGATCACTGAAAAGACCACCAAAGATCCCATTTGCACTTGGAAAGAGTTTAAGGACAAATTTTATGCTCAATTTTTGCCTCCTAATGCGAAGCAAACTCTCACCCAAAAGTGGGATAGACTTGAGCAAAAAGACAATGAAAGTGTACAACAGTATGTCAATAAGTTTTGAAAAGTGTTGCTTGAGGTAACTCCCTTTATGCATTTCTCCGAAGATGAAAGGAAGAGGAAGTTTCGCTCCAGATTGCAACCAGCTTATCGTTCGAGCATCAAATTGCACCCGAAACACACTCTTCAGCAGCTCATAGCATCTGCTCTTGCTACGGAGCAATTGGTGCTTAAAATTAAGCAGGATCAGGGAAGTTCTAAGGGCAAAGAGAGGGCTGTCCCAAACCTGCAAAAAGGTGGACAGCCACCTAAAAAGAGCTTTCAAGAAGCCCAAAAGGGTGATAAAGCTGAAAGAACTCCATCCAAAGACATTGCACCAAAGAAGAACAAGCTTGGCTTGACCCCCAAGCAAAGGAAGCAATGTGCCAAAGAGGGGAAATGCTTTTCTTGTGGTAGTAAAGCCATACCCGATGTGTAGGGTACCACTGAGCATGATAGCAAAGAGAGAGTGGTATGCAAAGCTTGGGGACAAATCAAGGATCAGTCCGCCTTATTCATGTTTGATGATTGTGCAACAGATAATTTCATCTCTACACAGATGGCAGCCGCCTTGGGCATAGAGATTTAGGACATGGGACCCCAAATTGAAGCAAAGGCAACTTTTGTTGGTAAAGAGGTGGAGTCACTCCTCTTATTGGAAAGTTGCGCATTCATATACAGGGTTATTTGGATCATGAGCATTTCTTGATTGCCCCATTCATCAATAGATGTGATGTATTACTTGGCAAGCCTTGGCATCATAGGCTTGAGCTCCGCAAAGAATATAAAACTAACAGGATCACCTTTATGCATAGAGGCCGCATGCATGTCATTGATGCTGGCAAGGAAGGGGATTCCATCCCAGCTGTTTCTCACATCCAAATTAATAAGGCAATGAAAAAGAGTCTTTTCGCGTACTTGGTTTTTGTTCGTGACAAAATTGAACAAAGTAATGTGAATGTGGATATATTGACTCAAGATAGGCTGAATTTTCTTAATGCATATAAAGATTGTTTTGCCGATGCATTGACAGGAGAACTACCACCAGAGAGCCCCGAGGATCATCGCATAGATCTTGTGCCAGGTAGTTTCCCACCTAACAAACCCGCATATCGTGTGAGTGCTGCACAACAAGAGGAGATCATGAAGCAGGTTAATGAGCTTTTAGAAAATGGTTTGGTTCAGCCAAGCTCCTCACCCTTTTGTTCTCCCGTGATGGATCTTTCCGCATGTGCGTGGATTATCAAGCTCTAAATAAGCTCACCATCAAGAACAGGTTCCCAATTCCACGCATAGATGACATCTTGGATAAGCTTATGGTTCGGCTTGTTTCAGCCATGTAGATTTGAAGAGTGGTTACCACCAGATTCGTGTGGTACCCCAAGATGTCCATAACACTGCATTCAGGAGAGCTTTTGGATTGTATGAATTCTTGGTAATGCCTTTTGGTCTTACCAATGCCCCGGCAGCATTTAACCGTATGATGGACAGGATATTTCGAACCCATCGTAAGTTTATAGGTATATTCTTTGATGATATCTTGGTTTTCTCCAAGAATGAGGAGGTGCATAAGCCTCATTTGGCTACAGTGTTTGAAGAGTTATGAAACCATAAACTCTTCATAAATGCTAAGAAAAGTGAGTTCTTCCTCTCAAAGATACACTATTTGGGACACATCGTATCCAAAGAGGGTGTAAGAATGGATCCTGCTAAAATTGAAACCATTCGGAATTGGCCAAAGTTGCAAAATGTACATCAAGTGCATAGCTTTCTTGGGTTGTGTTCATACTATAGGCGATTCATAGGCATTTCGCCAAGATTGCCTCGCCATTGCATGATCTTACAAAGAAGAAATCCACCTTCAAATGGACTTCCAATGAGCAAGATGCCTTTTTGCAACTCAAAAATGCTATCGTTTGTGGGCCCGTGTTGATTGTTCCCGACTTGCAAAAGCCATTCACGGTGGAATGTGATGCATGTGGGAATTGTATAGGGGCTGTCCTAAATCAAGAGGGTCATATCATTTGGATGCTAATTTTTCCCATATATGGACTGATTTGATGGCTGGTCGCTCGCATGCCTCTTATGTGATCAAAGAGGACTTATGTGTGGTAAAGGATATGCATCCAAAGGTTATGGAGGAATGTCACGCTCCACCTTATGTTGGTCATAGAGGTATTTTACCTACGACACGCATGATAGAAAGATATTTCTTTTGGCCAAGCATGCGTAAAGGCATTGAGGCATATGTACGCGCATGTATTACTTGCCAAAGAGTAAAATTTATTAGGCAAAAGCCTCCAGGTTTGCTTCAACCATTGCCTAATCCCTCGCAGCCATGGGAAAGCATTACTATGGACTTCATTACGGATTTGCCTAGATCCCAGTATAGGAATGATGCTATTTGGACCATAGTTGACAAGATTAATACGCAAGCTCACTTCTTGCCCGTCAAGAAAACCATTAAAGTTGATCATATGGTGAAGCTTTTCCTTGCTCACATATTTCAAGCATCATGGTATGCCTAAGTCCATTATTGGGGATAGAGATCCCAAAACTACAAGCCTCTTTTGGAGAGCTTTATTTGATAACATGGACACTAAGCTTGAGTTCTCATCTGCTTATCACCCCCAAACAGATGGACAAAGTGAGACTAAAAATTCTGCTGTATTGGATTTGTTATGTGTCAGATCAAAAAGGTGCTTGGGAAAAGCATCTTCCACTTGTAGAGTTTGCCTACAATAACACGATACATGCCTCCACGGGAAAGGCCCCGTTTGAGATTATTGGATGAGATTTTTGCAGCCGATGAGTATGCACGTGACTTGGATGTAGCCTTTGCTCAAGTGCGCACAACCATTTCAAGGTCACAAGACAAGCATAAGAGGGCTGCCAACAAGCATAGAAGGGACATGCAAGTAAGGAAGGTGATTGGGTTTTGCTGAAATTTGAGAAAGCTAGGCTTCGGAAGAGGCCAGGACGAGAGGGATCATATCCAAAGCTTTCTACTCGATATTATGGACCTTTCAAAGTGATTGACAAGATCAATGAAGTGTCCTAAAGGCTTGCTTTACCAAATCATTGGAAGATTCACAATGCTTTTCACGTGAGTCTTTTGCGGAAGTATGTGGGATCAGATCCAGAAGAGCCTATCACAGAAGATCCGCCCGAGATTGATGAGCTTGAGGAGATCCTCCAGCCAGAGCAGATTGTATTTCACAAGGAGAGAGAGCTACCACATGGGAAGTTTTCCAGGAGATACCTTGTGAAATTCAAAAACTATTTACCCATTGATGCAAAGTGGGTAGATGAGGATTATTTCGTTGACTACCCGCAGCTTTTGCAGGCATATCTTGAGGCTTTTCAGTTAAGGTCAACTGTTTAGAAACCGGGGGATGTCACCATTTGGTCCATCTCCATTTCTAGAGCCACTTCTATGGGATTGTCACTCCATAGAGCGGCCAGATTTGTACCATGCTCGCATGTGGCCAGGCCAGTGCCCCATGTGAAAGGTCAGTTATCTTGTGTCACATGGACGGAACCAGTTTTGTGTGACCAGTATTGTGCCATATGGACGAGAGCCTGTTTGCTGCCACCCGTGTATGACCAGGATTGCATCTTATCCATGGGACTGTTACTCCATGGTAGGACTGATATTTGTGCTGACCTTGTCTATGGAATTGTCACTCCATAGGAAGGCCCGTGCCAGGATGTGTGTTTTGCCTATGGGACTATCACTCCATAAGAAAACCAGGACTTCACATTTCTGTCGCACCAGTTTTGTGCCCGACAAGAAATCCTTGTACAAGTTTCATGAAAGCGAGATTTCGTCCAATACATGTGCACATGCATTTATGTTTGTATGCATAAACTTGTTTTCGCATGACTTGTTTTCGTGTGTTTGCCTGCTATGACATGCCAGCACACTGGACGAGGACGCCCCCCGTGTACCGTGGGTGTGTTGTCTGTTGACGAGTTGTGGCGGCGTGTGAACAAGTGGTAAGTATTGCCCTTTTTTGCCTTTTAGAACGTAAAATCCATGAAGTAATGTAAACTTTAATGTTTATAGGGTTGGATGTTCACACACATTTAAAATATTGACCGGACACTTTCTAGTGTGGGTGCCCATGAGCTAACCTTTGAGTAAGATTTAATAATATTCAAAACATCTATTGCATGGGCAACTTTCTTTCCCCACACGTGGAAGGTATTGAAGGCAACTACAGAATTGGGGGAAGGAGGTTGATTTTGGCTGCTGTTTTTGAACCCGCCTCCTGTTTTGTACCCGCCTGCTGTCCTTGAACCTGGCTGCAGCAACTGTACCCGGCTGCCAGCACTTGTACCTGGCTGCCAGCAATTGTACCCGCCTGCAGCAACTATACCCGGCTGTACCTGCAGATCCGCACCCGCCTGTTGTACTTGCATCTGTAACTACTGTACTGTACCTGCAGATCTGTACCTGCCTGCTGTACTTGCATCTGTACCTGCTGTATTGTACCTACAGAGCTGTACCTGTTGTACCTGCATCTGTACCAGCAGTACCTACAGTACTTATTGTACTTGCATCTGTACCAACAATACCTATTGTACTTACTATTATACCTGCTGTACCTGCATCTGTACCAACAGTACCTGCTATACTTACTGTCACGACCCTGTGTTTTTCTCTGGACAGTATGCAGGTGTGCACGGGGACATGGTGGACAGTGTGAATGGCATCAGATTTCAGTTAAAAAGGGAGCCCATGTGTGGACAACCCCAAGTGTGAAGGGGGCAAAGAGACTTTAATTTAAAAAGGTTTTATAACCTTTGGTGGGCAAAAATTAAAATTATTAAAGGTTTTAAAACCTTGGGAGGCCCCTAAGCAATTTATAGAGGCTACTCCGCTTTTGGAGGCCCACGACTCTCTTCTCCCTCCCTCTAGCTTTTTGGGAAGGGTGCTAGTTCTCATGCGTGGAAGTGAGGAAAAGTCGACTGCATATGGGGCTGCTGGTTTTTGGCTGCGCACAGAAGAGCCAGTGCAGATCTGTATGGCTGCTGCAGGTACAGTGTACGGCTGCTACAGGTACAGGCGGCGCAGTTTGCAGATTCAGGCGGCGCAGGCAGCTATACGACTGTAGGCACAGCTGTACGACTACAGGTACAGGTGTACGACTGCAGTACAGGAGGTGGGCTGGATTGGTAGCACACGTGCCCTATTTATCTGGCGACTGTTGGGTTGCAGAACAGAAGGTGGGTTGGACTGCAGGCGCAGAGGGCTGAAACTCATGCTCTTTTGCACAAGAGTCAGGCTGCAGTTTACAGGTTGGTTTCTCTAGACACACAGGAAGCCAGGTGTGTGCTTTTTGGAGGATGCCGTGTTTTTGCAGAAAGGAGGGGCTGGTTTTTCATGAACATAGACATCATGTCGATGGCGTTCAACTGATGGAACTTTCGGCTTCTCTTTGCTTTGGGTTCGGGACTGTTTTGAGATCAGTTTGAGGACTGTTTATGAGCTGTTTTTGTTTGGCTGCAAATTCAGCTATGTAATTGGGTTTCCGGCTGCAAGTACAAGGTCACTTGGTTATGTTTCTTGGCATGGGAGTGATGCAAGCTCGCATGGCTACGTGCTCATGGAGCAGATTGTTTTCTTCCTGCTAGAAAGGAAGAGAGGGACCTACAGATATGGGCATCTTTATGTTGCCAGATGTTTCATGAGGGAACAGGTAACTAGATGTATGTCGTTGTTGGCACTGTTGTTGAATGGTGCTATGAATGGTTCTGTATGGAAACAGGCCTAAGGTTTTCATGTGGAAACAGGTCGTAGGTTTCTCGAGGAAACATGTTTTTGGGTTTCTCCAGGAGATAGGTCACATGCAGGCAGAAGGTACAGGAATGGACACATGTTTGGTACAGCCTTGCTACTGATTGGGCAAGGGACAGGGAATCCATGACAGAGATGGATAGTACCCTTGGAAGGTAGAGAGGGTTGGTACAGGTGTGTCAACTGTATGGTATGCTATGCTGTGATACAAGTTCTCTTTTGAGAGACAGTTTGAGAGTCTGTGTTGTGATGCAGGAGCACTGGATATGTCAGGGTGTGAGGCTGTTCATAGTGTGAGAGGCTATGGATGGTTGTGGCAGTCCTGATCATGGGCGAAAGCTTCTGTATGCAGACTCAATGTGAGAGAGTCTTTCGATGTGAACAATGGTTGGATTTGTTTGTGGATGCCGAGTGGACAAGAAGCCATGATGCAGGTTCTTTGCAGGCTTCAGGAGTTCTACAATGACGGCTGAGTTCCCAGCCTTATTGTAATCAAAGCTCTTATAATCAATTAAAGAAATACCGCAAGGGGCGCCACTGCGTTTTGGGGCCAATCGGTAACCGTGTACTGTTTGCAGGAGCACTCTAGCTCCCCCTGTTTGTTTTCCTTTTCTAGGTCCTCGATGGCGTTGAAGTGTTTTATGTGCGAGTGTTTGTTTCACCGCCAGTCAGGCCGGTTTCAAGGTTCCGTTGCCGGGACATCGTCGACTTTCTCAAGGAGGCGAGCCCGTGGTTGTCACATCAAAAGCTTCAACATGAGGAAAGTGAAAAGGAAGTGTAGGACACAGTGCAAGATTGTGTGTCTTTGCCTATATGAGGTGAAGAGCAAGAGCTAAAGATGAAGCTCAGGAGAAAAGACACCAAGGACAAGAAGTAGGCGGCCAGGAACAAGAAGCAGTTGAAGAGTTATGGTGCTAAACATTCGACAATTTGTCACCAGTTGTATCTTCATAGAGGCTTCATGGGTTCGAAAGACAGTTTCTTTCTATGTTTAGCAGTGGTGATCTACTATGCTTCATCGAGGACTTGTGCTTACCACTTGGATGGAGTGCATGCAGGTTTTGGGTGCCTGAGGATGTATCAGATGAGGCTCAGACGGAAGCGGAGGAACTTGACGAGGTTCTTATTCCCGAGCAAATACTCGCACAAAAGGAAAGAAAGGAACAAGGTAAAGTTTCCCGTCGCTATCTTGTGAAGTTCAAGAGCTGTTCACTGATGGATGCGAAGTGGATGGAGGAGGGTGACTTTGCAGATTCACCTCAGGATTTGCAGCTTTATCTTGATGCCTTTGAGTTGGAGTCGACTCTTGTTACCGCTCATTCAGGTTCAACAGAGCATAGGTCTGGAGCATTGCCTAATGCTCAAGAGGGGGGTAGCACCTCCGCTCCCTTGTTACAGACAGGCTCATTTGTTATCTAGGAGTCGCTTGGTGACATCTTTGTATTCACCCGAAGGTACTGAGGCTGACAGTACATCTGCTTATGGGACTTCTATGATCTTGTGTTCTAGACACATGAGATGATGGTTGAGTATGGTTCACAGTCGCGCGCACCTTGAACTATAACTGCAACTATGGATAACTCTATGGAGGGCATAAGTCTTGCGAGCAGTCCTAGAGTTGGTTTGGTTCATGGTTATATGGATCACACTCTATTTGTGCATGTATGCATACACTTTTTGAGGTAGAGGTATTTTTGTATTCTGGTGCCATTGGATCCTGGTACCATTGAGAATACATTGGGAAATACTCTAGACTGTGTGGTGTGATGCATGTATGTTGGTATGATACATCAAGTGCTTTATTATGTTCATGGATGCACCACTGGGTGTGACTCCTGCGGAATGGCCATGAGACATATGTGGGAAAGTACTTAGTGGATGTAGTGTTTGGATACATTGAGTGATTTCATATGCTCATGTTGTACCATCAGTCGTGGGTCCTGCGGGATGCCCATGGGCGTAAGGCTTGCGAGCAGCCCTTAGACTGTTACTTTGGAGTAGGTAGAGCATCTTGAGGAGCATATTGTCTGCGAATGCATATATGTGTCATGCATATGTTTGTCATATGTAGAATGATGCATGGTTTTGTTTTTGGCTAACACAGTTAACGTGTTTCCATTTGGTTTTGGACTTTTGCTGTAGGTTCTGAAGGAACAAGCAAGAGGTGTTTGTCACTTTGGTGTGACTGTGTGGCTTATTGTGCAGGATCATTATTTTATCACCCAGATGCATTGGAAGGCCATTGTTTTTGCCATATGGGGTGTCTTTGCTCATAAGATGCTTTATTGTGCCATTGAGTGCAATCGAGGACGCTTGCTATTTTTCAAGAGGGGGGTATGTCACAACCCTGTGTTTTTCTCTGGACAGTATGCAGGTGTGCACGGGGACATGGTGGACAGTGTGAATGGCATCAGATTTGAGTTAAAAAGGGAGCCCATGTGTGGACAACCCCAAGAAGGTACAAGAATGGACACATGTTTGGTACAGCCTTGCTACTGATTGGGCAGGGGACAGGGAATCCATGACAGAGATGGATAGTACCCTTGGAAGGTAGAGAGGGTTGGTACAGGTGTGTCGACTGTAGGGGGGGGGGGGGGGGGTTGTGCTAGCCACACCCACTTGGAGATGACAACCAAGCACGCCACTGATACTACCAGTGTCAATGCCTACACTATTGCAACACACTAAGAGTTTATTGCCCTAAGGCTCCGTTCAGCCTTCAGATGTTCAGACGTGTCCGCCCACAAGACCTTACAATGTCCACATGAGAAAAACCTCTAGTGGATCCTTCTATTAGTTACTGAGCAAAACAGCCATAGTGGCTAAGTACAAACTCAGCTCCATAGAGGGGAGCGAGAACCAAGAAACTAACAACAGGGAAGGATGCTCTTCTCCACCAGCTCTGCTGGCTGCTCTGCAAGGAGAAGGCTATCTCATACAATTGGTTTTCTTTTTTTCCTTTTTCCTTTTTTCTATTTCTTTTTTTTCCTTTTTTAATTTTTCTTTTTTTTTTGGGGGGTGGGGGGGGGGGGGGGCGCAACCGTACAGGTGGTCTACAGTGCCAAGTGGGCTCACCACCACTATCAGTGAGAAAGGGACCGTGACCCCACTATTCTCAAGAAGGCCTCACGGCGCTTTCACATTCGGTCAAGGCCACCCTGAAGCTTCCCCAACTATGATATCAAGCCAAATGCTCCAGATAGACTCTGGAGGTGGGGTGAGGGTGCCCTCGATGGCCTCGCTACAGCAAGCTCTCCAAATGCGCCACATCAAGCTATACCTTCTCCATGGTCGGCACACCGTGCACAAGCACAAGTATTTGCTTGTATTACTTTGGAGAACTTCGTACAATGATGTGAATGATGACTATGGACTACCAAACGCAAGCACAAGGAAGACCGTACGCAGGATGAACCATATGCTGAATCAATAGCACTGTAGAAGACTCTATAAAGCCACTTATGCAAATCCAGAACTATTGACAATATACACATATGCTAGCTGAAGATGAGAGGATATTATATGCTACCTTGGACCGAAGCACGAAGTCCTTGAGGCTGATTGTATGCTCCAAGAACCCTGGGGGGTCTCAAGCATGCATGTTCTCTGCTAAATGAATGTGATTTATGCAAGGGACCAAGAGTGGCCTTACATAGATATTCTTGCTGCTGGTCGGTGCAAATATGATGCTGTCAGCCTGTTTTCCAGCCCATGACTGAGTAAAAAATAGCATTAACTGTTATGCTCTTCACACGTTTGGGGTTGCAGCTGCTACCCGATTGCTAGTATCCTCACTGACTAGCATATGGGATGCCATGCTCGGACTTGAACTCTCGAGGCTTCTTCCTTCTATGTGCATCCCTATGTACATCCTGTTCATCTCCATGGTGATGATGCCACGATGAAGATTCACGATCCCTCTTCGTTCTCTCTTGAGCCACACTCTCCGAATGAGTGGAAAGCTCAACACGAGAACGGATATGTCTTCTTGGAGCAAAGCGGGAATGAGTAGAGGATCCCTCATCCTTACTCTTCTCTTGACCTGCATCAAGCCTAGTACCAGGGACTCTTGTCCTTTCAGCATTTGGCACTTGTTGTGCTCTTCCTGCTTGTTGTGCATCATGTGCACCACCACGGGCAGCCATGAGGGGTGGCTTCTTGAAAGCCAATCTACCATCTGCTTCGGTGTATACATCACCCTTAACCATTAGGTATGCAAGTGCAAGCTCTCGGGGTTTCTCAATATCCATTTCCTTTGAAATTGCTTCAAAAGTGACTTCATGGACCGAAGCCTTTGCCTTCGCAGCCAACACCCTTTGTACATCCGGGTCATTTTTCAATGACCTAAGCTCTTCGGTTTCAGCCCTATAGCGTCGCACTTGACGCCTCAAAGATTCCAAATCAGAATGCATAGTGTCATGAGTACCTGCATCTCCATAGACATCATTGCCTGCAGCATCTCTTGCATCCCTTGTACCATGAAATTCACGGTCCTGTGTGTTCTCCACACTGTCAGAAATGTGGCTGTCCATGACACTCAAATCACGTCACCAGTTATGATTCCAAGCCTCAGACCATTTTCCAATGAGGGGAAAAACTGAGCTCTGATACCAATGAAACGGGAGGCGGACGCGTGTATTGGAATCGTATAAATGTGAACAAGATTCTGAGCACTTAACACTTGAGCATTACAACCACAAAGCTGAAAATGACAGTATACCACATAAAGGGGCCGATGATAGGCTGACCCCCCCCTTTAGGTTATATTACCAAAAGAGTCTGCAAAGTACAAGATTACGGGTGCCTGGGGATTCACCACCAGCCTGCACCTGATTCTTCCAAATACATTATGAATGAATACATTTCAAACAAGAGAATCTGTAGGTACATCCGCCCTGCACAAGCCTCTTCACACGTACATCCGCCCTGCACAAGAGTATCACAATCCTCACAGGTACTCCGCCCTGCACAAGATGTAAATGGATCTTTAGGCCTTGTTTCCACGCGAGAAACTGATCCAGAAACCTGTGTTCTCCGCGAGCAAGTGTCCCCAATGCTTGCCCTAAGCACCTGCTATACCAAGAATCCTTGAGACACATCCATGCTCACATATTCCATTGCTGTCCGGCCTGTTTTGTGCAATAACCAGTCCAAAACAGCAACTTTCTGTCGCGAGAAATCCACCTGTAAAGGGTCCTATAGCCCTGTGGAGGTCCCTAGAGCTGTCCTGTACTGTCCAAGTTGACTTTGGACACCTGTAACCAGCCCAAAACTCGCAATAACCAGAAATTGCAGGTCTGAAATTTACCAACCAGCCCTTTAGAAGAGTGTGGGGATCCTTGTCCAAGCTTGTGTGAGTCCGGGAAGCAAGCAACCAGCCCTGTAGCAACTCCCAAAGCTCCAACCAGCTCTCCAATATGTTGAATAATCAGTAAAACAGCCCAAAAGGGCCTCTTGAGGGAGGCGCCTTTTTCAGGTGCCACCTCAGGGGTCTGGTGGGTACACATGCTGGCTGACATGTGTCCCCATAAGGTGTCCAGGTAGGTGTCCAGCCCATAGTGCTCCATTTGTCCTGTTTCTATAAGTTTAGGTCCAACCAAATGGGAAATGGCCATAAGCTGTCCGGACTTCATTAATTTTGGTCCAACCAAATGCGAACGCATTATAAGTTGTCCGGCCACTTATTAATGAGTGTAGACCTGCAAACCAATAAACCTTAGTAGTAAATGAAGTAAGCTGTAAATTGAGTGTGGACGCACTTACCACCTGCAAAACCCATAAGCCCACAGTTTTAGGCCCAAACAGGAGTGCACACACGTGTCCACAAGGTGCCTGGGCGTCCCCGGTCCCTCGGACTTCACAAGCCAAAATAACAAGCATTGTCCAGGCAGCAAGACAATGTCACACAAAGTAAAATAAAGTTATGGCATGCATCATTTATGCATTGTGCACATGTAAACTTGGAGAACCACCTATCATCATTCTTGTACTTGAAAATATTCCGCCTGCCATCATAACACACCAAGTGTGCATGGCCGGAATCCACACGGGCACCGCCCGAAAGTCCACAAATGTCCTGCCATGTCCTTGGACTCATATGCATCCACTCATATGATCCATACACATGCCCAGGTATAATACATACATGCATCCGCATGTTTCTAGGCCTGACACGCATCCGCATGTCCCTAGAATATAGGGGTTTGTGACAGTAGGACAACCAACAGCACCCATATAGACACCTGACTGCTGCATCTCAAGTCGGCCAACATCAAACAGTCGGCCTTCATACGTGTGAAGTCGGCCAGTAGCAGAGAGAAGCAGGGAGCAGTCGGTCAGTGTCTGAATACACAGTCCTGCAGTCGGCCAGCATACAGAGGTAGCCGACATGCACAGGACACCCTCCCATTGCAGAAAAAATAGGAAAAAATATGGAGAGTGTGGAAAAATGAGAAAACACCTAATCCGGGCGGGCACACCCACAACAGAGGCCCTGGTATAAATGTACAGACAAGAGATGACTGCTAACACCCCCTCTCAGCTCCTGGATGTGAAACCAACCCCAGTGAGCTGGAGTGCCGCCGGAGCATAGCCTGAGATAGAGACTTCGTGAAGAGGTCCACCGCACTGTCCTCCATCAAACAGAACTCTAGCAAGATGTCATCAGCAACAATCTTTTCACGAACAAAATGCCTTACTGCTCCTGAGCCAAGGGAAAAATTGTAGCCTGATGTCAAGGTCCTCGTGTCTGTCTCTCCTCCCCAATCTGAGTCACTCCAACTGTGGAGTCTGACTCCATCCATCAATCCCCCTCCTGTGTAAAAGAGTCCAAGATCCTTCGCATGCTGCAGAAACCACAAGATACGCAATCCTGCCTCCCAAAGAGTCCTCTGCAAACATGAGCTCAACAGCTTCATCAAGAAGCTCCCGTCCAATCTGGTATGCATCAGCCAAAGCAATGAACCATTCTGCTTCCGAGTCATAGAGGCATCATACTGCTCACAAGGATCAACACCTATTACGGTGGGATGCCAAGTCCTGGAAACCTGCGGAAGACCACTCAAGGCCTTCGGAAACTTGTAAACCACCCCCTCTGAATCCGAAACCACAAAGCCCGGAGAATGTGCATTTATATCATAGTGATGTGTGGACGTAGGCTAATAATGGGCCGGGACACCCTCTTTAGGAGGTTTTTTCTCCCAAGCGTATAAGTGTGCCAGTAACCTTATCATGTCACTTCACTTGTACTTCACTCATTCTCATCAATCTACTTTGACTATTGTGCTTCCATCTCTCTCTCCTTGCTTGCTGCATCTATGTGTGTGTTGCAACATTGATCTCCACTCCAACATGAACACCAAAAGGCACCAACACTCACCGAAGAAGAAAAAGTGCTTGCAAGCAGACACAACTTGTCAAAGGAGAGGTGGCTTGGGTGAAGGCAGAAAGGGTAAGAGAGGGACGAAAAAAAGACAAAAAAAACCTCCACGGCCAAGGGAAGGCATCCGCATTTCCCCCCGAGCCAGAAGCTAAGGTTCCACTCAACTGCCACATCCAAGGTAGGAGTAAGCCTCTTGGTCCAAACCTACGCTTGGGTGGTTAAGTTTGCTTGCACCCCTTTTATTTGGTTTCTCTAATCTTGTTTATGCCTATGTATCCTTGGGAGGAGTCCCTCACAGTTGGACAACGATGACGGGGGGAAGGAGCGAAATGGCACGGCGGGCAGGCTATAGCAGAGGGCAGACGGGCGGGCAAGAAGGAAGACAGGAGGAAGCGCAATGGGCACGCCGGCGGAGGGCAGTGGCGGGTGGATGGGCGCAGTGGCGGGTGGATGGGAAGAGGGACAGGCAGGGGCGGGCCAAAAGGTGGAGGTAGGGAGGGCAGGGGGTTGCACGCAGGAGGGTGGGGGGTGCGTGCTGGAGGCAGAAAACCGCCCCGCTTGGGGGGGAAGCCGCGCACAGGTTAGCTGTGGAGGAAGCTCCAGCTCAAGCTTGCTGCAGGGTTGCAGCTGTCCTCGTTTTAACAAAACAATGCTTTGCCAAAGAAAGAAGCTCAACTCACAAAAGCAAAAAGAAGCTCTCAATGTGATTTGTTTCACCTTTCTCAAGGTCACTAAACCCTCAAACAAAAAATATACAGCCAAAAAAAACCTGAAAGAACCACAATCTCTGCTTTCCTCTCTCAGACTAAGTTTACCTGCTTTCTTTTGGATAGTTTTTCTCTTGGAGTGCGAACATTATCCTTGTCATGGCCTTCCCCTTCTTTCTCTTTACCAGTACTTGACCTCATTAATGTAGCCTTCTCATTCAAATTTTCAGTCCCATCAGCACCCTCAAAACATCCGGTCGGCAGAGTTAGTGCACGCTGCAGACCTTCACATGTAAAAGTCGAAACAGTCAAACATCCTGCTATTTAGACAGTGCAACAAAATCAAGGCTACTTGCATTTACTGGAAAGAGAAAATAAGCCATCTAACAAACTACATCTCAGTCATATTTCAGCTCTAAAGCAACAAGCTACCAAATGGAAAACAACGATTGCGATCAAATTAGTGAGTTTCCAGCTAAGGGTGTTTCTAAGAGGAACCCCAAGAATAAAGTATCTAGCTCTTTCATCCAAGGATTCGCTCAAGGCCAAAAATGAAGGCCTTAGTTTTAGTATGAGCCCAAGCACGCTACTTTTAAGTGTCCTAAGAGGATGTTGTGGGTAAACCTCAACAAAACAAGTGCACTGTGCAAAAAGTGCCCCTTTTTGAGTACTAAAAAGGATCAAAGAAGTAGAGGTTTACCATGAGTACAGCACGCATGTGTTTAGCAGCTGCTATGTGGAAGTATACATTCAGACCCCACGAACTTATGAGGATGCATGGCAAGATTAAGGGTCACAAAGTCAAGATCATGGTGAATGCATCGGTCAAGAAGCTTAAGTTACCAGAAACGTGCTCACAAGTATGTGGTGTTTTTGGCAAAGGTACCAATAAGAAGATGTAAGACACCATGGTAAATGGTGTTGGGGTAAACCTCAACAAAACAAGTGCACTCTGTGCAAAAAGTCCCCTTTTCGAGTACTAAAAAGGATTAAAGATGTAGAGGTTTACCATAAGGACAACATGTGTGTTGTTTAACATCCGCTATGTGGAAGTCTACATTCAGACCCCATGAACTTACAAGGATGCATGGCAAGATTAAGGGTCACAAAGTCAAGATCATGGTGACTGCATTGGTCAAGAAGCTAAGCTACCAGAAGCACCGAGTGCTCACGAGTTAGTGGTGTTTTTCGCAAAGGTACCAATAAGAAGATGTGAGACACCATGATAAATGGAATTGGGGTTGAAGCTCAGGAATACAGATAATCCTTGAGACTTTCAAAGTAGGCATTTAAATAGGAAAAATGTCGTCCTAGGCAAGGAGTCGCTCATAAATTATTTATATAATTCAAATCCTTTTGAAGGAAGAAAAATTCAGCTCCTATGCTACATTATCTCCCCTGATTGTAGCACCATAAAGTGGCCACCATCTCCTAGAATCAAGCCCTTGAACATCTCAATCTACCTAGATTCTCCACGAGTTCTTCTCATCTTCATAGGTGAACATATTTGCCAAATTACTTGCTAGTAAGAGTGGTTTTTGACCATTGAACCATGTGCCCTTAGCCCCAATGTCACTTTACACGAGAAACTATCTCCAAAGAGGCTATGTAAGCCCCAATGTCACTTTACACGAGAAACCCAAAGAGGCTATGTAGATGCGAAGAGAGGGAATTTCTGCCGTCCGAGTTAGGACCGAAGCGGCGGTGGGGGGGGGGGGATTCCGTTCTCTCTCAATAACACCACCTATCACCAGGAGGAGGGGAAGATATTCCTTCTTGAGGCTAGCTATCACGGAAAGCATGAGACGCTAGCTAGAGCGTCTGACGTTGGGTTGAAGCCGTGTTGCCACATTGCAAAGAAGTCCTTGGTCGCATGCAGTGTGACAGGGCTTACTTGCATGGCTCTATCCGATGGTGTAGGCGAATCAAACTCGACCTTGTAGTATCCATGCCCCAAAAGATGAATATTAGTGATCTTTCTAGGCTCGCTTGCAAAAGATACCTGAGCTGTTCGTGCGCCGAGTGGCTACCCACAATCTTGCTGACCAAGGTGGGAGGCGACTGTCGAAGCGAGGAGCTGCAGGTCTGCTTCTGAAAAAGAAAGGCAAGGGACGGCGGCCTTGGTTGGGGATCTGCCATGGAGTCCTCCCGGAGGTGTGAAGACTAGAAGATGCCGACACTCGTCGAAGAAAAAACTGCCCGAAAACTGAAAACACCTGACGAAGGAGAGGCTGAAGAGAAGAGGGCTCGGGTGGTGAAGTGGCTCTTACGTGGTTTGGGGGGAGGCAGCGGGGAGGAGGCTGGTGAAGGCGAAGGCGGGGATGCGTGCAGGATGACGGAGGGCAGCACAAGGGAGGAGGAGGTGGACGATGGCGAGGGACGGAAGGTGCGAAGACGGGGGAGCTGCAGCTCGCCATCCGATGTAGCTCCGGCATGTTCCATTAGACTAATCTTTAGGAAAACTATCCTTGAAAACATGCATTAAATCTGTAAATTTAGCAAAAGTAACTTCCAGATTGTTCTCTAAAGAATAGCAAAGCAAAACCTCACAATAAGTAAGGTCATAAATAATTACCTCATTATCTTATTAATCCATCAAATGCTCCAGCTCCATCAAATATATAACAGGTGAATTTGGAGCATACGATAACTCACTGTTATTAAAAAGTCCTACAAGAAATTTTTACCTCATCATTAACATATCTTCTCAAAATCATCACTCCAAGTTGCCCCATTCTCTGCTTTCATAACAGTGAACTATCTTCACTAATCAAGGTTTAATTGACCCTAATCTCAGTATTATCCCACCACTGGCGGTGCATTCTTGCAATTAGGGTGCTGCTACGACTCCCTATCGCTTCACATTGCAAAATCCCTTTGAATTGGTGCTACAAACACTCACTCCAAATCACTGTTTTTATGCTTTTTGAGAGTGTGTTTGACATTCATTGATTAATCTTTGTTTAGCACTAATCAATTTTGTAAAGGGTTTAGACACTGCCATTGATCTACTAGATCAAGTGGTAAGACCACCCCATCTCATTCACAAATCATGGGCACGGGTGGATTTCAAGTTTGGTGGGATGAACTTCCACACATGGCAAACTAAACTCAAATTCATCTTAATGAAGAAAGGCTTGCGGAGTGTAGCAAATGGCAAGGAGAAGAAACCTATCACTAGGGATGCTAAAGCACTTTGGATTGCCAAAGACAAGAAGGCCCTCGCCATTATTGCCTTGGGATTGCATGACCAATTCATCCATCACTTAGATGGTAAGGACACTTCATTTGAGGCTTGGGAAGAGTTAGAAAAGCTCTTTGGCACACAAGCTAAGAGTTCCAAAATCAGCTTGCTAATCAAGTATTATGAATTAAAAATGAACTCTAGAGATTCTATGCTTGCACACCTAAACTACATGAAGAGCTTACTTACAAAACTTGTCACGTGCATCCCACACTTGGATGCTACGTGGACATATCTCCACAACATGGAGTGGAAACTCGTCCCTTGTGAGCCCCAGTCTGGGATGAGTCAGCCAAAGTTCCACTCTAAGTGTCCAAGGTCAATTACACAAGTACATGGTCTTGGTCAGGTATGTAAGTCCCGCACATGAAGCAGTACCACTCTCTACTGTGAGTCACCCTCTCGAATAATGACAGGTGTTCCAGGTGTTTGGCTTGTAGCCAGATACCAGGCATCTGGGTCTTAGAGCATGTAGTTGCAGTAGAAGAAGGGGTAGCCTGTCAAAATAAGCAACGGAAATGATAACCAAACTTGGGTTGACAAGAGCAAGTAGAGTGCAGAAAATAGACAGCACAAGAGACACAGAGAAATAGGCATGTAAACTCTTCTCTATACACAAGATCCCACAGAAAACTGAATGATACAATGGTGAGGAGCATGGGGCCTATTTATATGCCCCATGGATGCAGTCCGCCCAGCGCTAGAGGCTCTCCACGATTGCATAAAGCAGCTCGGCCAGCACAATATCTCCACGACTGTATAAAACCAGGTCGGCCAGCATAAAAGCCTCCACGACTGCAGCATAAGCAGTCGGCCAGCCACCAGGAGCACATGAGGTGCAGTCGGCCAGCACCATGGGCTCCTGCCAACATCTGGCATCCATCCACAACATGGAAAAATGGGGAAAAATGGGCAAAAAAATACGGGGAGTGAGAAAAAATGATAAAACACCTATACAAGGCGGGCACACCCACAACAGAGGCCCTGGTGTCTGATTAAGACAGGAGATGACTTCTAACACCCCCTCTCAGCTCCTGGCTGTGTAATCAACCCAAGGGAGCTAGAGTGCCCCCTGAGCGTAGCCTGAGGTAGAGACTTCGTGAAGAGGTCCGCCGCATTGTCCTCCGTCGAACAATGAAGTAGCAAGATGTCACCAGCCAAGATCTTCACGTACAAAGTGATACTGTATCTCTATGTGCTTGGTCCGGGCATGGAAGACCGGGTTCCGAGCAATAGCTATACAACTCTGGTTATCGCACTGGATGACTGTGGGCTCCTTTTGTGGAAACCCAATCTCGCCTAGCAGCCTCCACAGCCACAAGCAGCCCACTCTGCCTCTGTCGAAGAGAGGGCAATAGTTGGCTGCCTCTTGCTGCTCCAAGAAACTGCTCCTGAGCCGAGGGTAAAACTGTATCCTGAAGTAGATCTCCTCGTGTCTGGATCTCCTCCCCAATCTCAGTCACTCCAACCTTGGAGTCTGACTCCATCCCCTCCTGTGTAAAAGAGTCCTAGATCCTTCGTACTCCGCAGATACCGCAAGATCCGCAATCTTGCGTCCCAATGAGACTTCAATGGCGTCTCCATGAAAGAGCTCAACAGCCCCACGGAGAAGCTCAAGTCCAATCTGGTGTTCAGCAACCAGATCAATGAACCAACCAACTTCCGGTACTGCGAGGCATCACAACTGGCTCACAAGGATCAGTAACGCTTAACTTTGTGTTCGGGTCCATCGGCGAGGTAATAGGCTTGCAGTTCTCCATCTCAAAGGCCTCAAGCAACTCATGAACATACCGCTGCTGAGAGATGAAAAACCCCCTCTGGGTCTGCCAGATCTCCAATCCCAAAAAGAAGTGGAGTAAGCCTAAGTCGGTCATCTCAAACTCCTTTGACAAGGCAGCCTTTGTCACTCCAATGTGCTCCACATGACCGCCAGTGAGAATGAGACCATCCACATAAAGGATGATAATCGTGACCATGCCGCGTTCCCGAAAGAGATACAGGTTTAGATCTACAGCCGATCTCTGAAATCCAGTCCGAACAAAGAAGGAATCAATCTTCTGATTCGAAGCCCTGGGAGCCTGCTTAAGACCATACAAGGCCTTACGTAACCTGTAAACCATCCCTTCAGATCCTGGAACAATAAAGCCTGGAGGCTACTCAACATACACCTCCTCTTGCAGGTCACCATTAAGGAACGCAGATTTTACATCCATTTGATACACGGGCCACCTCTGAGAAGAAGCAAGGGCAAGAAAGGTCCGAATCGTGGACATCCGTGCTGTCGGTGCAAAGGTATCCTCGTAGTCGATGCCTGGCCGCTGAGCATAACCTTTAGCCACAAGTCTGGCTTTGTGTTTGTCCACCGACCCATCAGACGTATATTTGGTCTTAAAGACCCATTTGACACCAATGACTGACCGTTTCGACGGCCTCGGTACCAACTCCCATGTGTTTCCATCCACACCATGGAAAAATGGGGAAAAAATACAGGGAGTGAGGAAAAATGATAAAACACCTATACAAGGCGGGCACACCCACAACAGAGGCCCTGGTGTCTAATTAAGACAAGAGATGACTTCTAACAGCCCTTTGGGCCACACCAGAAAGGGTAATAGACCCTTGCCTATCAAGGGAGTATCCCTTGTGGCCCATCTTAGGGGCCAAGAGGCCATGGTCCATGCCCAACAGCCAAGACTATGGTTGGGCATGCCCTAGAGGTGCCTGGACAGCAAGGCGGCCAGCCTTTGTGGCTTGGCCAGCCTGTCGGGTAGCTTTGTGGCCTGGGCAGCCCAATCCGCCAGCCCTTGTGGATTGGCCAACCAGCCGGCTAGCCCATGGGCAGCCAGCTCAGCAAGGCGGCCAGCCACGCGCAGGCTGCACAACATAGCAGAGGCAGCCAAGGCATTGAAAGACGGTGCATATTTATGGCATGTTAAAACAGGTCGTGGGGAATACTTAAACAGGCCGACCCCTATTTTAACCCACCGCCCAGCATCCCAAGGCACTATAAAAGCCTAAGCTCGAGAGTCTTTTTAGGATCTTACAATTCACAAGGGACTAAAGAATTCCAAGGGCCAGGACAGCCAAAGGGAATCCTAAAGCCAAGGTGAAGGTGAAAGGTCAAGAGTCTGAAGATCTACAGATTTGCATTATTCTAATAAAGCAAATACACCATTTGTGGTGGGGGCCCTACAATGGGTATTTGGGACCCAATACTATGTATGTTTTCATTCTGTTTTATTTTCCATTCCATGATGAGATATGCCATGGACATTATTGTAGCACTTTGGTCTCATAGGCCCATTGGGTCTTTAGTAGACGCTTAACATATCTTTCTTTGTTTCTTTCTTTCTAACACACTCACTGAGGATGGATTCATCTAGCAGCCGGGCTACTTGAGTGTTCACATGTCCCATGCCATGCGGATTGCGATTGGCCAGATACGGGTTTCATCCCACCGCCTCAGAGTGGAGACAAGTAAAGCTGAGCGCATCTTCAGAGCTGGGAAGCTCATACGGAGACCCAAAGAGGAGAGGATCTGCCGACTATGCCACATAGAGGTTGAGACGGAGGAGCATTACATATGCCGCTGCCCAGTATACTATGAGATCCGCGGGAGGTTTCAATGTCTATTTCGTGAGGGATTCGGTCCACTCTCTAGGATCATTGACTTCCAAGACCAGCGTTGCCTGGGCCTCTTCCTGCTTGAGCTCCGCAGACACAAGGACACCTTCTTGAGAGAGCCTCGGCCCCAGCCACCCCGCCCCCTCCCTCGCCAGCCAACCATCACCAGTTTATTCCGGACCCAAGAGGTGGAGGACACCGACATAGTGGATCTTGTGGACCCCCCACGAGCTGCTCTGGACCTACCTCGCCCGAGAGGAGTTACCTCGGACCGAGCCTCTACACTCCAGCGTGCCCAACGCCCTCGACCCCCCCGTCAGCCACGATCACCTAATCAGCTCCAGATCCAGGACATGCTCCGCCGCCATCGAGCTACCTTTCCACGTGACATAGCTGAGGGAGACCTCTCGGCCATACTCATTAGCCCCATGCTTGATATTTTGGAGAGTGGTATACCATCTACTCGGAGCTGATGTTGCTCTCATGTTTCTATGTTCTTAGTATTCCATGATGAGTTTCCATGGACAGTTTTGTATCACCCTAGTGAGATAGCTATGTTTATGTTTTCTTTCTGTTTTATTTTCCATTCCATGATGAGATATGCCATGGACATTATTGTATCACTTTGGTCTCATAGGCCCATTGGGTCTTTCGTAGACGCTTAATATATCTTTCTTTCTTTCTCTCTCTCTCTCTTTTTGCACATATCTTTCTATCTTGTGTGTTATCTTCGTCACAAAAGGTTGCTGAATTCTGTCCATTGAAGAACCGATTCTATTCATCAAGCTTCCGCATGTTACATTGGTATCAAAGCCTTCTTCTTCAAGTGTGAAGATTCAACCAAAAACCCATTAAAAAAAATCGCTTGTATAGTTGGTTTCTAAACTCCGAAGGACCACCCCTTTCGGTGTGACTCGTGTCCCTTGAAGGACAATTGGCTTTTAGCCTCCAGAAGCCTTATGAAGCAGCGTTTGGAAGACCGTTCCAATCACTATTGGCCAAAACCTCATCTTCAGTCCCTAAAGCAACATATTGACAGAGTCTTATAAAGAAATCTTGGAATCGGTCAAAGACAGGCTGGCGGCTGGCTAAAGCGCAGGAGGCCTAGACTTGACATGCCAATAAGGATAGAAGGGATGTGAAATTCTCGGAAGGAGATTGGGTATATCTTTAGATAATGAACCAATGGCTGAAACAAATGGACCATTTCCTATCCAGAGAAAGATCAACGAGATGTTGATGAAGTTGAAGTTACCTACGAGTTGGACCATGCAAGCAAGCCTAAGCCAGCTCTATATAAGTGAGGCATGGGAAAGGGCTCTAGTCATAACCATAGCGTGGGTTTGAGAGGAGGCCAAAGAAACCTTCACTCATGGGCCTTGGGCGCTAGTGCGTGTGTGGGAGCACTCCTAGCCAAGGATACTTGGAGCTTGAACAATGAAGTTGTAACCAACTTCGTGAAGAGTAAAAAAATACCTGCGGGGGCGCCAGAGCGGTTTGGGGCCACTGCTTCTCTTGTGTAAGAGCAATCTAGCTCCCACTGTCTATATTCTCTCTCTTCAAGTTTAAGTGATTTAAACCCTCTTTAAGCGCTTGTGTGTGGTGAAGATTTCGTCTACCGTCCACTTGGTTTATTGAAGGCCGTTTTCATGAGGCTTTTCCCTAGATCTCAAGTGACACTCCAATTCATTACCTTGGATACAACGTTAGTATCGATATTTCCCCGGAGTAGTAGTTAGCCCCTTTTTTTTTTAGCATTCGGAAGATGTCACATGCACTCTGCATTGTAGTGCATGGTGACAAGATGGCTCATCATCATCAATGCAACATTGTACAGTATTAGCACCCTTTAGGATGATATTTGTCGTATGCCGTGACCCCATTGTAATCAACAGTCCAGGATATGTCAGGCACGAGCTACGTAAGTCATTCCTCAGCCTTAGAGAGTCAGTCAGTCAGTCAGTCAAGTCCCTTAACCCACTTGGAGAGAATCATTCATGCATGTAGAGTCAGTAGAAACCTTAGGGTTTGCATTAGAAAGCATTTTGCATATTGCATATCATTCATCCCATATGCACGTAGATCACACAGACCATTGCAAAAGCCTTGAAATATCATCCGGTATTTTTAGGATATTTATTTAGCATTTATCCGGCATTTTTTCCATATTTTCGAGTATTATTTCAGCATTTAATACCATTATTCATCATAAACAAGTCGTGTAGCAAACATGCTACAGTCGGCCAGCTTCACAGCCAACCGACCAGAACTTGTGAGCATATAAATAGGTTTGCTTTTGCACCATTCCATTCATCTATAGACTATCATCAGTGTTTCAGCCATCAGTCTATTGGAGCATCAACGCATGAGCATCTAGGAGCATACAACCAAAACACACCAGCTTGCATTCAACCAAGGAAGAAGCGCTACAGAACCTGCTTTTCAGCCTGGAAGCAGTTTTCAGCATTGCATAACATCAGTGTTTTGTTACAACCCCTTGGGTGAAGGTAACACACATGCATACATTCATTTTCAGCATATATTCACAGCCTAGAACAGTCCCAATCAGCCCCTTCTCTCAGCCTCAGATTTGCAGCCTTCCTACATCCATTGGGAAGAGTGCATAGGCTCAAGATCGGTCATTATTGGTGCTTCTACAGCCGTGTACAGTTCAGCCCAACTCTTGGTCCTCCGAGATCTTGCATTGGCTTATCGTCAGTCCAAACTTCAAAGTCATTCTCTTCAAAATAATAAAAGCAAATACTATACCAATAACGAGATAGGGGGCCCTTCAGTGGGTAATTCGGGACCCAATCTGGTGTATAGTTTCTCTCTCTCTCTCAAAGAGGTAATGGCGAGGTCCTCAAAGAGACATGTGTATTGCTGCTTTGTGGATGGCGAGGTCCTCAAAGAGACATGTGTATTGCTGCTTTGTGGATTTCCGCAAAGCCTTTGACTCCGTCCCTCGATCTCGTCTGATAGGACGCTTGTAGGAGCTCTAGTTCTCACATGAGATGATATGGGATGTGATGGCACTATACGAGGCAGTACTCGGCTGAGTACATGCACCCGGTGGGACCTCAGGAGATATATGTAGCACTATTGGGGTTAAGCAGGGCTGCCCACTCTCACCTACACTCTTTGGCCTATACATTGATGAGATCACAATATTTGTGGATAGTTTCGGAGGTAGAGGTTCACCATTGGCTCAGCCAGTAGTGCCCATATTGCTAAATGCTAACAACATTGTCTTGATCTCAGATTCAGCCGAGGGTTTACAGAAACACTTAAATGCATTGGACAGATTTTTCAAGGAGAGAGACCTTACGGTCAATTTGGGCAAACCCAAGGTTATGGTCTTCAACACATCTTATGTAGTCACCTCACGATTTTCTTTCATATACAGAGATGTCCCAGTGGAGATTGTGCAGAAGTATGTGTATCTAGGAGTCACTTTTACAGGCCCTTTGTTTTGCATGACCACAACTGCCACTGATCGACTTGCGAGGGGGCACGCCAACCTAGCCCGTATGCATAGTTACCAGGAGTTTCAAAAACGCCTAATTTGAAACGGGTTTCAAAAACGTTTCAGAAGTTTCATATTTTTTCGAAACGGCAAAAAAAGTTTCAAACAAAAATACAAAAATATAATTTTTTTTATTATAGAATGTACAATAGTACAAGAAATAAGTGTTTAGGTCGTACTACTTAGCCTATTTATTTCAACAGGCAGAATACTTGAAAAACATGACTCATAAGAAAACACATTGGATTCATTGTTATTAAATGTAAACAATGATTCAATGCTAGAAAACAACACCCATATTCATCTCTCTAGAATCCACATTCCATACATGATACTGGGCAGCCAAGAGTCTGGTACTTCACTTAACACAATGATAAAAAACATCATAATAAAGATAAATCATGATGACTTCACGTAATTTGGTCAGTTACGTGTTTTTCATAGCACCTTTTCTTTTCCTACCAATCGTATAGAAATGTTCCTCCCCTGATTATTTACCCAAGAGTCGTGACAATCACACAAATTCACAATGTCCCACGGTCCACCAAATCCAAAAAAAAGTACATAGATAAATGACTCAAGGGCCCATCATCCTCTCCATCACGCTCATCCTCACTCTCACTACTAGTACCACTGGCTCAGTCCTCCTCAAATGCCTCATCCTCATGATCTGCCGATATCGCACTGGAACTAGTAACTGCTTGGGATCGAGATATAGCTGTAATCTCCTCATACAACATGGAATAGATATCTCTGTCCTCTTGAGGGATGTCGGGGATCTCCTTGCACTTTGTGATATCAATCTTGTCAGGATTGACTTGGCGAGGCTCGATGGGATTCCATTTCTGCTCTATCAATCGCAAGTCGCAATGACAGAACACAACCCTCTCCAACTGTGCAATTGAGAGCCTATTTCTCTTCTTGGTGTGGAAAAGTGCCCATGTACTCCAGTTTCTCTCACAAGGCCCTGAACTACAGTCTTGTGAGAGAACTCTCGTGGCAATGCGTCTCTGCAAATAAAAATCAACACCATTCATCATTGAATAGAAGTATAAGACTGTCAATATTCTTAGACAAGTTATACGCAACTTGCAACTTACCAAATCTGGAGTACCAATGCCATATTTCTCCCACCAAGACACAGGCTCCAACTGTGTGTCCCTCATTTGTATTGTTGGCCGTCCAAACATATGGCTATTGTTCCGATATATGAGAAGCTCATCCTCCAACTTTCTCATAAGTTGCACATCACCACCCACTAGCCTTGAAATGTAAGAGCTCCATCCTGCCTCTAGCTCTTCACTCAAGTACTGCTCCTCACTTCTCCAAAGAGGATGCAAAATGTGTGCAACTGCGTGGATTGGCCTATGAAACCAATCCCAGCGTTGGTTCCGTATCTCCCTACTATCTTGAACTCTGCATATGAGTTCAAAGTTGCAAGTGGAAAAACAAAAAGTAAGCAATGAGCATATACTTCAATCTTCTAAGTTCTATGATCTATCTAACTTCAAGAGAAAGAATAAGAGTTATACCTCTCAAAAGACAATAATGTACAAGCATCGAGGGCTTCTCCAATCTTGTCCATGAACTCATAGAGGATCCCAATGGTACTCCCTTCCATGTCCGTGAGACAAAGGACACTATACATGGGATTGAGTGTCTTGACAAGTGCCTGCGCATCATTCCACCAAGTCTCCCTCATGACCATACGAGCAAATGAAACTGACTTTGGTGCATCTTTGTCATCCCATGTTGCCTACTCACGACATACCAATGTGCGCATTAGGCCATGGCGCACCCTCAGGAGCCTCTCCACCACAATGAACATGTAGGCAAAGCTGGTTTTGGATGGCTTCAAGAGCTCTAGATTAGAATTGGCTCTATACATGCTCAGCACTTTCGGCCTTCTGGTGACAAAGTTCACCATACTAGAGGCTACAGAAAAAATGTTCCTCACCCAATCCAACTTTCCCACATCTTCTATCATCAAATCAAGCCTATGTGTGAACCGGCCTCGGTCTTCGGACAAAACCAAAGGACGGTGCAAAAACAAACACACAAAACACTTCAACACCTTTGAGGACCAAGAAAAGGAAAACAAACATGGGGAGCTAGAGTGCTCCTGCAAACAGTACACAGACACTGATTGGCCCCAAAACGCAGTGGCGCCCCTTGCGGTATTTCTTTAATTAATTATAAGAGAGCTTTGACTACAATAAGGCTGGAAACTCATCCGTTCACAGTAGAACTCCTGAAGCCCTGCATCATGGCTTCATATCCACTCGGCGTCCACAAACAAGTCCAGCCATTGTTCACATCAAAAGACTCTTTCATATGAGTCGTGCATACAGAAGCGTTCTCCCATGATCAGGCCTGCCACAACCATCCATAGCCTCACCCTATGAACAGCATCACACCCTGACACGTCCATTGCTTCTGCATCACGACGACTCCTCCAAACTGTTTCCCGAAAGAGAACTCGCATCACAGCAAAGCATACCATATAGTCGACACACCTGTACCAACCCTCCCTGCCTTCCAAGGGTACTATCCATCTCAGTCATGGATTCCCGAACCTCTGTCCAATCAACAGCAAGGCTGTACCAAACATGTCCATTCCTGTACCCTCTGCCTGTATGTGACCTATCTCCAGGAGAAACCCAAAAACATGTTTCCACATGAAACAAAGACCTGTTTCAGCAAACATCGGGTGACCTGTTTTCCCATCAAACATTTGGTCTGGCCCAGCATGAAACCCATGTCCTTTTTCCACGTGAAAACATTCTCGGCACATACTCAAATGTAGTGCCAACACAACACACAAACAAAAGAGAGAACTCTTACTGAATACTTTACCCAAGTAGCCTTAAGAGGCTCCATCTCTGTCTCAACTACTAGCTTCTCTCTCCGAAGCTCTATAATACATAAGGCCTCATATGAGGGCCCATCCCACTCACAACCTATGCATGAGATTGCTCTAATTCTTGTCCTCCATCGAGGAGTCCGCAAAATATTGAAGGACAATGCACAATGCACAAAAAGCTTGGTTATCTCGCTTGTTGCCTCCTTCATGGCAGCCTTTTGGAACCCTGCCTTCACATGCCCTTTCTTCAACAAAGGTAAAGCTGTCCTCTTTGCTCGAGGTTGTGAACTAGAGCTACCCCCAACAATAAAAGTCCCATGATACTCGCTTTGCATGTCACCTACTATAGAATCTTGCTCTTCCACAGTCATGGCAACCTCTCTTAAATGCTCAGGATCCACGATCTCCTCAACAGGAAGGCCTACTTCCTTAGCCTTCCAAGCCTCAAGGCTTTCATAAATGTGCCTTGGTACCGCCTTACAAGGTCCCACCCCATGGCCCTTTGTATGTGTGAAGGGTGCCTTCAACCGTGTAATGCTGCCAGGATGCACTTCTGCACTAAAATTGCACCTCCATTTTCCTGAGCCTGAGCCTACATACTTGCTCTCCCATGTGACATTGCTTCCACAAGGGATCCTCTGCGCGAGGCATCTTGCAAAGTTGCAAGCAGCAAGTCGAAACGTGTGTGGCTGTGAAAGTACACGAAGTACACGTTGAATATGTGATAAGATGTTTTTTTTTGTTGGATAGATAAAAAACGCGTTTCAAATAATGAAACGTTTCAGTCCGTTTCAAATGGACTGAAATGGGGCGCATATGGGCATATGCTGCGCGCCCCTTGGCCCGGCTCCAGTGGGACCCTGGCGAGTACAAGTGGCATGATCCTTATGCGTCCCCCGAGGCCACAGAGATCACAGAGGCCACAGAGATCACCTTTTTCCAGTACACTGTTCGGTTGGGGAGGCATATTTTGACTGCGAGGAGGATCGTCTCTCGAGCTGCATTGGGGCATTGGCGGCTATAGGGACTCTCACAGGAGTTCCTGGAGGATTTTTGGACCAGGCTCTGGGCTAGCAGACAGGCACGCAGGATCTCGGCTTTCCAATGGCTGGTTGTCCACAAGGGCTCTGCAGTTGGCACCTGTGTCTACAGTGGCCTTCCGCCGGCCTGCGTCCGATGCGGCCACCCATTGGAGACACAGCGACATTGCCTATGGGACTGTCCACAGGCGCAGCAGATTTGGCTGAGGATTCTGCGCATTTTGGCCCCCCTCTCTCCAGAGGGAATGTATACGTGGGGAGCCGCTGCTTGGTCGACTTCGTCAGGGCTAGCTATGGGATACGAGACGGAGCAGGCCAGCCAGGCCATCAGATTCATTGGGGGCCAGCCTCGCCTTGTTCCTTCACCGGATTTCTCGACAACCGGCTGGACACAGGAGAGGGATTTACGATGGGAGCTCCTCAGCACCCTCACCATATGGTTCACCTGGAGAGCCCGTTGTTTCAGGGCTTTTGAGGGGAGACTGGAGCCACCAGCAAAGACTGTTCGGGCTATCTGGCAGGAGTTGATTCACACCCTGCGAGGACAGTATGACCGCATTCGGGGCGACTCGGATCGAGCGATCTTGCGACGCCAGGCTTTCCACACCACTTGGCGCAGCGGCCCTTTCTATACTCTACACGCGGGTACCCCCGCTGGCACTACAGGCCACCTGTTTGGATTTTCTCCCCTCCTATTGTATGATATAGCCTCTCAGTTTATTTGTACTTTTCTGCACCTAGGGAGAGTCTCCCTAGCTGCCTTGATTGGTCTCTGCTCTGCCTTCTTATGAGCAGGAGAGGGTTTGTAGTCCATTGGGCTTTTTTATAACTAATGAAAGGATCTTTTCATGGAAAAAAAAAATGGACTGAAATGGGTTTCATTGCTACTAGGCCCGTATGGAGAGAGAATGTTTCCAGGCACATTTCCAAGAACCCCACACTAACTGCTGGCTCTTTGATACTCTAGTATGACCAGCGGCTATGTATGGTGCAGCCCTTTGGGGGCCAAGCCTAGGGAAGGATCACTGGAGGAGCATAGAGAGGCTACAGGTGATGATGTTGTCACGCATGATCAAGAGTAAGCCATCTGTACCACATGACATTCTACATGTAGAATGTCATGTGGTACAGATGGGTTGGGTTTCATTGCTACTATGCCCGTATGGAGAGAGAATGTTTCCAGGCACATTTCCAAGAACCCCACACTAACTGCTGGCTCTTTGATACTCTAGTATGACCAGCGGCTATGTATGGTGCAGCCCTTTGGGGGCTAGGCCTAGGGAAGGATCACTGGAGGAGCATAGAGAGGCTACAGGTGATGATGTTGTCACGCATGATTAAGAGTAAGCCATCTGTAACACATGACATTCTACATGTAGAGTTTGGGGTGGCCCCACTGGTTACAGATGCCCTTTTTCAGACTCACTTCTATTCAACATGTATACACGCTTGACAGAGATTGCCTCCCACGACTAGCACTAGAGTCCTCCATGCAATTATACGGCAAGAGGGAGAGGGAGACGAGCTGGACTGCCCTCCTCCTCAGAGACACGGCCACCACCATTACCGACACATGCATGGTACTCTGAGGTAGTCGAAGTGAGGATTGTTGACAGGGACATCCCCAAGACTGCCTTCCGTATGGAACAGGCTCACTATGAATTTGTGGTCATGCCTTTCAGCTTGACGAACGTCCCAACCACATTCAACCGCATGATGATGCGTGTTTTCAAGGACTTGATTGGACAGTGTGTTCATATTTTTGGATGACATACTAGTATTTTCAGCTACAGTTGAGCAACATGACATTGATGTGGAGAAAGTCTTGAAGTTGCTGGAAAGCAACGAGCTCTATGTCAATGAGAAGAAATCAAAATTTTATTTGTTCGAGGCTCACTACCTTGGATACATAATCAATGCTAAGGACATCCGACTTGATTCGACCAAGGTGGCCAAGATTGTCAATTGGGAAATACCACAGACCGCATTTGACATTAAATCCTTTGGGGTATATGCCAAGCATACTCCACCCACATAGACAGATTCTCGACCTCTCGACGGATCTCACCGATCTGCTAAAGGGTGTCAAGACTAGAAGGCAATGGATCAGAATGACTCCACGAGTGTTGGAAGGCATTCAAGAACCTCAAGGTGTCTTTGTTAGAAGCATCGTGTCTAGCGCTTGCCTCGTGAGATGAGCCATTCCAAGTAATCACCAATGCGAGTAACATCATGATTGGAGGTGTGTTACAAAAGAATGGCCATCCAGTATCTTACATGTCTCATAAGTTACTGCCCGCAGAAAAGAATTACTCGGTCTACGATCGGGGACTCCTACCAATTATTCAGGCCTTCAAACATTGGAAGCATTTCCTTATGGCCGTAAATTTGAAGTTTGCCGCTGACCATCAGGCATTACGCTAGATTCAGACAATGCCAAGTGCATAGTGGAGTGACCGTCAACACCGCTGGAGCCAAATCTTCCAACAATTTGGTGGTATGATTGAGGAGGCATTGGATGCTACAAGACCATGCCACTTTTTGATACAAGATGGTTGGCTTTTCAACAAAGGCTGACTTTGTGTCATGAAGTCCATCAAGGCAACTCTTCTCCATGATGCTCATGACACCATCATTGGTGCATGAATTCGACTCTGGAGAAGTCAGAAAGGCAATATTATTGGCCAAGAATGAGGCGCGATGTGTTCACTCATGTACAACACTGTGACATTTGTCAGAAAGTGAAAGTTTCTCATGTGAAGAAGATAGGGTTGTTACAGCCTTTACCGATTCCCGAAGGACCTTTCCAAGATATATCAATGGACTCTTCCGGACAATCACATACATTCACAGGATCAGTGCCATGCCCCCCTGGAGACTCTCGAGGCTTGCCCAGCACTCCTCCCAGCAACTTAGCAGCAGATGGGCACAAGTCACAATATAGCCGAGTATGCACCTGGTGCACGAGGCAGGGACTCAGGATGGATCCCCTCCCCCCACTCCAATATGACCCGGACTCCCCATTCATCAAGCTCTCTCAAGATGATAAGAACCGGGTGATCAGATATGATTTATTGGGACTATACATATAGGATACCTGGATCACAACACATGAGCCACTCTCACACAAACGGCAATACTACATGGATACTTTCATGAGGCTTACAGAGGATGGTTTCATTTTGAGGGCCGGATATCTTGACATGTACATGTCACATGCCATTAGGCACTAATCGCAATCAATCAATTCATAAACACGCTTCTGAAAGCACCCATGTTACATCAAGACTGTAAATTTGATTTTCAACAAATTTTAGGGTTGTACTAGCATTGTTTTGACATATACGGACTAGCCCATATCAAGGTGCAAAATCTAAAAGACAGCAATTTGGATTCGAAACGATTATTTTCAAGTGTTTTTCACTTTTTTTGGCTTCTCGAATTAATTCAGGACTGTGGACAGCTTATATAATAAGCCAAACAAACCTTGGCACTTCTTTAATGATTATGTTAAGCATACTCTAGGCATAGATTAAAAAAAGTCATGAGATCGACTTAAGCAACCAGTAAAGAGAAATGCATACTTTTCTTATAGTCTCTAAATGAAAAGGTTCAAAGATCTACTTCCTTTTTTATGAGCTTAATCCTATTTACAAGGTATTAAGAGCTTCGTCCTAATTTTTGAAATTTCTTTCTTTTCGCATCATGTATGCATTTGGGAAGTGATGTTATCATGGCCACTCTGTTGGACATTGAAGATAGGTTTCCATGAATTTACAAGACACCCATGTGGACATATTCCATGTTGGTGGCATCTTTGGATCATCTATGTATTTGTGGATATTTTGAGAGATTGTCATTGATAGCTGTAATATGTGCAATTAATGCACTCAATTAATCATTGAATTAGCTTATTAAGGTTTTCTGTTGCATACCTGTGTAATTAGAACAATAGGTTTTCAATTGCATACCTGTGTAATTAGGACAATAGATTTATAAAAAAAGATTTCATTTTTGCTTGTGCTTTCATATTTGCTTTCGCGCTACCTTTTGAGTCTTCACGCGTCAAAATCAAGCTAGACCAAACTCAAAACAATCCTCTCTCATTTGACAATGATATCTTTAATGACTTCCACTTCCATTGATGCATACTATCGCATACGTCCCCTAAGTCATGTCTAACACCCCATCAGCTAAGCCTTGTGGAAGCAATTCAATTAACACAATCAAATCGAAGTTTAGATCACATACACAACAAAAAACTAAACGAACAGCCAAACAACGCCAGCACACACATCCCCTCCCCTTTCCCCCCTTACAGTGTATTTAGTTTACTAATATAAGAATGAGGCAACAGCTTTTGAGGGGTGTGCTAAAAGTCACTTAAGGTGTTCATACTTGGTTGAAAAGGTGCCCAACCCTAGGCCCCTTGGCTATGCTGACCTACACATGCTTAGGATACCCAAACTGGTCCAAAACTGCCCCAAACTTGTCCATTTATGCTCCATGCTAATTTACTAATGATTTTGCCATGGTGCAAGAATCCCACATTTCCAACAGTGTCCAATGTTGGGTCTCATGTGTGTGTTCCCTCATGTGTGTGAACCCCTATTTGTGTGTTCGTATGTGTGGTGTGAACAGCCCCTAAAAGGGTTAGTGTGCTAGTAGTGTGTGAACACTCTCTTATGTGGATAGGATAAGTGTGCCATGTGGCATACACTTATTAGTATGTGTTATTTGTATGGGTCAAAAGATAAGGCTGCAAGCCTATAAAAACATTGTACTTGGTAAGTGAACATAACTTCAATCATATCAATCAATCTATCATTGAGCCGTGCAATACTCTCTACAGTTCAGCATTCTCCCTCTCTCTCGAGTCTCCCCTAATCACACACACACGCACACCATGGATATCTTCCATCCACCTTAGCTTTGGTTTTCCTATTCAAACCCTAGTGTCTTCAATTGGGTACCAGAGTTAAGGTTAGCCATTTTAGGGTTTCTCGGATATTAGGGTTCACAGCTCGTCATCAACTACGCCATCTCACTAGTCGTCAACTGATGTCAGCCTGTGCGCAAATCTGCTGTCAGGGCACTGCCCCTCAACTCTGTCAGCTGTGACCTCTGATCTAAATGGCAACTGCCACCTGTGCATCTCTGTCACATGTCACCTCAGCCGCGTACCTTCAACACCCACCATTCGAAACATCTCCCATTGTCGTCTTTGACCTGCATCACCTGTGCAGCACAACCAGCACCGACTGCTCCACCTGCGCATGTGCCTCCCATTCGTCTTCAGCACCGCCACTACCTGCCACCTGAGCTGAGTGTCACCCACATCATCCCTAGCTGCCAAGTCAGCAACTCCCACCTGCTGACGACCAAAGCCCACTGCTGCTCAACCTGTTGCCTATCTGCAAGCGCCTCCTGCCACCTCCTCTATACTTGCAGCACCACATCAACATCAGATCAGCAACAAATTGGGAGATTGTTTTTGACTTTGCAAACATTGGTAAAATCAATTTGGGGCTTTGGTCTCCTGCATAAAATAGGAGCCATGCCAGCAGCATCATTGGCATGGAAACGCCACCAGAAGAGACTGCTCTTCACCAATACATGTTCGAGGGGAAGTTTTTAATACTTTCAAAAAATATCTATTTCCTATTTTATGTTTAAATTCAAGGTTCTCTACGTGGGAAGTCCCCCAAAATATGAGTTAAATAATCTTGTGTGTTTTTTCTCTGTATGTGTTTTCTTTGTAATGCCTTGTTTCTATAAAAGGCCTCATTCCCTTGTTTAAGTCGGGGAGGGGGGGGGGGGGGGGGGTGGCCATAGCTGATGTAGACTGCCATGTGTGGTCAAGCTCTCATATCAAGCGTGACATGAGTTTCAAGTGTTGGCATCATTGTGTTCTTTCGTATCACATGATTGCAATCTTGAGCCCAAATCACCATGGCTATTGAAGGTTTCTGAAACAACACCCACTATTGCTCCGAAGGGGGATTTGTTGGGATTCGGAGTCTCATGTGTGTGAAACCCTGCTTGTGTGTCCGTATGTGTGTGAACAGCCAAAAGGGATAGTGTGCTAGTGGTGTATGAACACATTCTTATGGGTGGATAGGATAAGTGTGCCATGTGGCATGCACTTATTAGTATGTGTTATTTGCATGCAAAAGAAAAGGCTGCAAGCCTACAAAAGCATTGTACTTGGTAAGTGAACATCACTTCAAGCATTGTTCTTGGTAAGTGAACATCACTTCAATCATATCAATCAATCTATCATTGAGTCGTGCAATATTTTCTCTCCAGTTCAGCGTTCTCTCTCTCTCTCTCTCTCTCTCTCTCTCTCTCTCTCTCTCTCTCTCTCTCCATCCAACTTAGCTTAGGTTCTCCTGTGTAAACCCTAATGTCTTCATCCAACACTCGTCTTCATTGCCAGCTTGATCATTTGTGCCTCTCGGCGGCTGTAACTTGTTATTGCTGTGCACCTACAGCTACCTTGTGTGCAAACCCTAAGCTACACTCACCATGCTGGCCCAACCAGGAGAACACAAGATGGATTTCCCCATCACTTTTGCCAATCGCATCCCTTCTGTAATGGTTCACAAAGTTCTAAACCCTACGTGCCATATTTTACCCTGGACAAGGGCAACTCTTTGAGAATCTCTGATGGCTGCGGCTGATAGCTACATGGGAAGAGAACAAAAATTGTGGCTGGACCTCTGTATAGTGCACACATTTGACTGTATTCTTACAAACTACAGTGCATAGCACCTGTGGCAAACAGCAGAACTAGAGGACTACGTGTGAGGCTCCATTCCTGGCTATGTGTCTGCTTGTGGGCATACGAAGAGGGCCTCAGAATTAATATGAGAGCGCTCTAGAAAGGACTATGCCGGACGAGGAAGAGCTCCACAAAGGGCTACGTATGTAGAGATAGCACAGGAGAGCTCCAGAGAGGGCTATGTGTGAAGATAACAGGGGAGAGCTCCAGAATAAGCTGTGTGTAAAATGGGAGAGATCCAGAACGGGCTACGTGTACAGGCATCAAATAATGCTCGTCTTCAAAAGAAGGCAAGAAGCTTGCTATTGTGCAAAATTTCAGGCATAGTAGTGGTAAAGCATTGCTAACATATATACTTCACTCAATATATGAGAGGTTTTGTATTCTTTCATTTATTAACTCGTTATTTTACTTTCATCATGTTTTCCTAGACACTCTATTTTGGCAAGGCAGACATTTGTAGGGAAAGCAAGATGTTATAAGGCTTCCTTCCATACGTGAGGAAGATTGGATTGTCCCTAAGTTGTTATAAGGCTTGCTCCTTACATAAGGGGAAGAACACAAGCTCCAACGGTTGGGAAGAGCCTTATTCTTGCAGAAAGACAAAGTTACAAGACGCATTTCAGCCGAGGACACCTGCTTTAGAAAGCGGAGGAGATATGTCACACATGCATCAATGCTCAGATACATGTGCCGAGACAACCAGAGGAGTGTTTTCTCCTGGAAAATCCGGCTAGTGACAACCTCGTCAATGCCCAGTTCAAATCCACAACTGGCACACACATCAATGTCCCGAGCTAAACCTTGTCAACAAACATAGAAACAACTTTGTATTCCTACTTACATTTATTTAATGATCATTGACTTTTGAGGCAAGAAAATTATGATACAATAAATAAATGAAATTTATTTATACATGGCAAATGTGAATGTTTTCTGCACATCCTGCACATATAAGCAACATCTAAAGTACAAATAAAAACAGAGCATCATGCACACCCAAGCAGCCCGTGAAGTACTAAAAAACACAGACAAGCAACATTCAATGACGATCACAAAAATTGCAAAATGCACTACATAAATTGTGTTTAAAAGTGTAATGAATGAGAGCTTTTGTGCCTCTACAGAGCGCAAAAGGACAACTCCATTCAGCTCAAAGCAATGGTCAATCTTGCCCATGACAAAAAAGCCATGCATCTTGTAGAATTTAAACTGCCATTTTTTAAGAAATGGCTGGTAGAAAAGAAAAGTACCAGGTGAAATCACTGGAGAAGTTGACTGCATTGAGTCAATCTTGAGTGCTACATCTGGAGATGATGACAAGGTTTCCATGCCAAGTTTATTTCCTGACGATAGGTCCATTAGAATCAATGGAGGGGCTGAAAGAGAGAGTTCCACTGAACATGACTGATCTGCATTCTGACTGCGAGTAGATTCTGTAGCACTTGTAAGCATGTGGCCATGGTCCAAAACATGCTCTCCAAAGAGCGATGAAGCATTTTCAGCATTACTCCCTTCTTCCTCAAATTTGCAATTACCAGTACTGTTCTTTCTAATACAAGAGCTTAGTATGGATTCCTGGTCACATCTAGCTAAGCTGCTGTTACAATTCAAGTCTCCCTGAGATCCATCCGCAGACCTAGAGAATGTACTTTCCAGGCCGGCCTTAAACTTCTCTTCAGAATCTGTGGCAGGTACCAAATCCTCCACCAATTTCTGAAGTGACTTCTCCCTTTGCACATCAGAGGATGGCTCATCATTTACTTCACATTTCTCTGAGATATGGATTCTGTTTCTAGCCTTGTTAGGATTAGAATCTGAAGAGGTGTTGCTGCCTGAACTAGAACTTTCAATCAACTTGTCAGTAAGAACTTGATCTCTCCAATCATTTTGTCTGCTTCTTTCATCCAAAGGTGATGAAGATGATGGACGGCAGGCAGCTGATGATGAGGGTGGAGAAGCTGGTGAGGAGGGTCGAGAAGCTGAAGAAGAAGAAGAACTTTGTTTCCCATTAGCTTCTTTTGTATGACCATGCTTGTTGCCCATGAAAACGTGGGTGAAGAAACCACAGGTAAGCCCCAAAAAAGGCTACTGTAGGTTTGAAAGTTCTGTGCATGGGCTCAGGCGCATGGCTTAGGGTTGATGATGCATGGAGTATGTACAGTATCTATCAACATAGCTTAGGGTTGATGCAATTTCTGCATATCCAGTAAAGGGGTATTGTTTGCATGAT
Source organism: Cibotium barometz (assembly GCF_041138505.1). NCBI lineage: Eukaryota > Viridiplantae > Streptophyta > Polypodiopsida > Cyatheales > Cibotiaceae > Cibotium > Cibotium barometz. The sequence continues at coordinate 15,583,670 of NC_141090.1, read as the reverse complement.
AGTTTAGTGACATAGCTTAGGGTTGGCTTATGATTAATTATTTTGTTTAACAGATAAATCAATGATATGGATTAGAGTTTCTTTATATATCCCATAAATCAATGGCTTCCTTAAAACCTGACCTTCAAAATTGTGCAATACAATGATCTGCAGGATGGGAAAGGCGCCATCTTAGCTTCCATTTCAGTTTAGTTGATTCAAAACAAAACCCAAACCGGAAAAACGGCTTTTAAGAGCCGAATTGAAAAAACACATGGGGTTTCCTGAGAAATACTCACCCTTTCAAGACGATGCACGTTTCGGAGAAGCAACACAGATCAACAATTTAGGGTTTCAAGCTTCCGAGATTAGGGCTTTGAGGCGTGCTCTGAATAACAACATTTCGAAATTGCGCCCTTCAAGAGTTTGGCGATGGATTACTGACGTGCAGACGATGAAATAAGGGTTTCAGTGGGCAGAGCGCGCGCGCGCATAATCGCAGAAAGAAACTAGAGAGATGGCGATGAGAAGAAACACGAAACAAAACAAACATTTCTGCACAAAAAGGCGGGCGAGGGAAGGAAGGGGCCCTGATGACACGTGGCGAGAGAGCACCAAGCCCCGTGTGAATCATCTCTAACGGTAGGACCCCACACACACAAAATTAAAATTATTTTTTTGCAAAAATCAAATCCCTTTCAATCAAGAGCAGGTCAATTTCCAACCATGGGTTAAAAATCTACCAAGTGCTAGTTTTTTCAAGCAATCTTATATAATCATGCAAAATCAATCCCTCAAAATTAAGACAAGGTAGATTTCCCGACCATAACTTCTCAATTTTAGCTCTAAAAAATTTATGCCGAAACCCAGTTTTTTGCGTAATGTCTCACAAACCAAAAAAGTGTGTGTGAGTAAATCATCGCGATTGAAAAAAGAAACACATACAGCATGTTTTGTGGATAGTGGCCTTTTACAATCAACTTCGTCCCCATCCTACACGTGCTTTGGACTATTGGATTTGGTATCTCATCATTTCACTATTGTTTGAGTGCCTCCCCTCCCCCCCAAAAAAAACAAAAAACAAAAAAAAAACCTGCATAGACTCCTTGGTGTTGGGAGCAGTGAACTTACTACTAGGAACTCTTCTCGAGCCATTAACTTACTACGAACTCTTCTCAAAAAAGTCAGCTTCGCCCTCGACACATTAGGTTTTATCCTTACTAGCTCAACAACAGCAATGATTTTTCCCATCAACACAAGTATGAACCTTGTTTTAAGCAAGTAACTCGACGCGTGCATGCAACATTGGTCAACTTTGATCCCAAAAAAAACGAGTTTCCTCCTTCACAAGACACTACCATTCTTCTTCCAAGCAAACGCATTGATTGCATGTCTTCAAAATGTATAGAAGTTTGAGATGACTTCCTTCAAAAAACAAAAGATTTTGTCAATTCTCTTGGTTTGACTCCCCACTTTAAGTGCACTCCCATTTTGCAATGATGAGTTATTGTTTGGTATGATTTTCTTGTTAGCTTAGACTATTATAGGATCTTTGCATGTGAATGCAATAAGTGTTTTTGATGTCACGTGCTTATGTGTTGTATGAGCATGCAAAAGTTATGGCATATAAAAATGGAATGATGGGCTAGCCTCTACATAAGTACCTAGTACTAAAAGCAACCTATGCCACATGCAGCGCAAAACACACATGGAATGATGGACTAACCTTTACATAAGTACCTAGTACTAAAAGCAACCTATGCCACATGCACAAAACACACAAGAGATTTGCCTTGATTGGGATGCTTCATATAGCATGCCCTTATGTCCAAATGGTAAAACATACGAGATAAAAAAGCTCTATGGCACATGAATGAAAGAAAATCTTGGTGGCATTTAATGGAATTTTTGGTGTCACTTTACAAAAGTGATAAGTCACATAAATAACCTTTTTCCTTGGAAAACCTTTGATGGAATCTTGGTCCAAATGGTGAAACATACAAGATTAAAAAAAGCTCTATGGCACATGAAGGAAATAAAATCTTGGTGGCATTTGATGGATTTTTTGGTGTCCCATTACAAAAGTGATAATTCACATAAATAACCTTGTTTCTTGGAAAACCCATCACTATCACTTGCATGCAAAGGTCAATGAAAAATCCTATTTATGCATTATTGTGGAAGCACACATACCCTCTTCTATAAGTATAAGCGGTAATAAAGACTTAAAGTCTAACTAAAAACAAGGTATAGTTGCTCATGAGAAGTGTCACAAGTGTATGATTGCAAGATTAACAAACAAGCGAAGGGACTTGATTTAATCTTCAGTAAACACAAAAATGGAATTTCCCCCCTTTAAGATTTCCATTGACACTTGCAAGAAAGCAACCTTACACACACACACACACACACACACATATATATATATATACATATATATATATATATATATATATATATATAGAGAGAGAGAGAGAGAGAGAGAGAGAGAGAGAGAAACTTTGATGGAACACGTAATATCATTTAAAAGAACACTTTACAAGCATCATTATAACTCAAATTTAAACAACAAAATCTCCTCCCCACAAATGTGTAATAAAAATTATGATAGTGTCAATTTCATGGCTATGTGTAATTAAATTATAATAAAAAGGAACATGATTTGATGGGAATAATAAATAAAACCTTTGTGTAGTATCTTATAAATGAACCTACTTAACACAACACTAGGTTTTAAGAATCATATAACTTTTCCATGTTCATCATACTGAGACTAGCGTGCCTCTCATACTAACTTGTACTTAAAACTTTGATCCCATGGGCACAAGCTATAATTCTTACTATTTTAGAGGTGTTAAATACATCTCTTTATTGGAACTTGGTAGAAATCCCTAATGAGAACTGGGTATCATCATGGTGTAAGTGCCTAGTGAGCAATACATGGTTTAAAGTGCATGTACTAGTATGTAAAAAGAACCTTGACCTTTGAAACTTTGTGTTGTTAGTCTTCAAACAAAGATGTGTACGTAAATACTAGCATATGAAGAGAACCTTCATCTTTGCTACTTTATCTTTTTGTCTTTTTGTCTTTTTGTCTTATAAGCAAAGGTAGCTTTAAAAATTATAAGCCAAAACCACCATTTTGCAAAAGAAAATCCATGCCATCTCATGTTATCAAGTATTGTCTTTGGTCATGAATTAAAACCATAATAATATCATGCTATAGACAAAGTTAAAGTGAAATCAATTTTAAGTTTTTAAAGAAGAAAGGATTAAAGTTTTATTCATTCATTAATATAATCGGTGTGTAGTTTTCAATGTGACTTCAAATTTATATGCCCATTGCTCACTAAGCTATATTGTGTATTTGATTTCCCTTTGTAACATGGATTTAACCTTTGAGTATTTAAAACTACTCTCACAAGTACTTCTTTTGTGCAACCTATTTGAAATACTTACTTTGTTATCATGAGATTTAGACTACCAATTTAAATCCTAGCTTGGAATGAGAAAGGTTGACAAGAAGCATCCAAATATTGACATAATAATCATTTTGGAGGTTAGCAATCAAACCCATAGAATGGCCCAAGCAACACTTGGTTGAATGCTATTTAGCATAAAGATGCAAAATAATAAAAGTTTGTATATCAAGGAATGGACCTTGGTTGAATGTAGCTATAGTTGTATGCACATGTGTGCATGCGTGCGTGGGTGCATGGGTGTATGTGTACGTGTCCGTGTGCGTGCGCGCGCACGTGCGCGTGTGTGCACGCGTGTGTTAAGAGAGCAAGAACGTCAATTATTGCATAACATATTGAGCAAATAGTCAATATATAGATCAAGCTACATTAGGAACAAATTAGGCAAAGCACTTTCAATATATAGATCAAGCTACATTAGGAACACATTTTGAGACACATTAAGCAAAGCATTGTCTTGTATGAGGAACATCCATTGGTGGTGAGCTAATCCCTCGCTATTTGTACACCAAGAAAAGAAAAGTTGTCACAAGGCCACGCAATATGGTAAGGAGCATAACTATGAAATATATCCATCAAAAGCATATGTCGTATTTGAGTAGCCTAGCTCAAGTAGATTTGCAATGAACTTGCAAATTGGAGAAGGTAGAGCTTGTTGGGACATAAGAGCATAATACAACCTTATAGTAAGATTTAGTGTGGAGCCAAGTGGTGTAAGTGAGCATATAATTCGATCGGGGAGGATTAACTCTAGTAAGACATAAATGGTGCAAAGCACAATATGTAGAGGGGTGTAGTAGACTAGTCGGCGATGGTTGTTTCATAATACAACCTTAATAAGATTTATGTGGAGCCAAGTGGTGTAAGTGAGCATATAACATGTGAGATCCCTGCCCTCTCTGCACATCGAACTCTGGAGTGCTAGTAGCGGAAGTAGCAACCTCACACGCAGGGCAGAGCTTCCCACTTGGGGCCTCACCCACGAATGTCCGGGCAAGGGACTAATCCGGCGGCTCTTCCAAAACCGAACCCGGAAAAAACTTTCCTCGCCCAGAAAGCATAGGCGATTCCTCCATGAAAATCTTCTAACGTAGTCAAGGGCCTTAACTATCCTTTTTGTATTGCGACCAAACCTGCGGTTATAGGAATCCATCGCTCCAGCCCAATCCCATGGGTTAGCCAACCGCCCAACCATTGTATTGATGGGATCCATTATGAAAAATTGGTTATGTTTTGTCCCGGGTACCAAGGAAAAGAGTTCCCAGGCCCCCTAGCCAGCTCTCATGCAAAAATTCAATAGACACACCACTTACGCACCCAATATGAAATTGCCTTTTTCTCAGATTCAACTATTTCCAAATAGAATTGCAATAAAACCACAGTGTTTCCATCATAATCCTCAGTATTCCAGTTCCAAGGTCCAAGTTCCAACTTTTCCAATTTCCAACCATAAAATCCAAATTTCAATCATTCCTTCCTCAGCGTACCTATGGCATCATTGGCAACTAGAAAGCTCACCACCTGGTCAGTCCCTCTAGGCTCACCTAATACTTCACTCAAGGGCCTTTTCAATAGTTCCTAGCTCATAGTATCCACCAGGAGTATAATCTCATAAAATCCATATGGACTCTCCGTTGAAGATCAGCTAGATCAACCGACAAGATCCATTTATCAAAAAGAGCCATGGACTCATCCGTTTGAAGACCAACAAGGCCAATCAACTAGATCCATGCCCGTGTTCAGAAAACAACTCTAACTCATTTTCTTCCTCAACGCACGTGTGGGTATCCTGGGCGACCCACAGCCCAAGCACTATATGGTCAGCACCCTCTAGGCTCTTTTGCAGGTGACCTAGCGCTTCACTCATAGGCCGCTTCATTGGCCCCTCATCCACCGTACCGGAAGCTCACCATTTTAACCGAGGCTGGTCAAGACCTCAGTTGACCTTGCCAAGCGAGACGTCCTTCTTTGACTCTCCGTCAACTGTTGCAACCTTTTCCACTTAGGTCCCCACGACCTCATTCCATAAGATAGTCAAAATGCTTCCCCAACATTCTTGACGTAAAACAATCTTTAAAAAATAGGTTTCATATGCAAATACAGTTTCCAAATAAAAGTCCTATCTTTCCATATCATTCCTCATCATTTCTCTTTGGATACTCTCTTAACGATCCACCAAGGTGAGTCATCCCATATTCCATATCATTTCACATCATTCCTCATTATTTTCTCTTTGGATGCTCTCTTAACGATCTGCCAGGGTGAGTCATCCATATTCCACATCATTCCTCATCATCTCACATCATTCCACACATTAATCCCCATCAATCCACATCACTTCACATCATTCCACACATCAATCCACATCACTCCACATTAATCCACATTATTCCACAATCCACATCGTTCCACATTACTCCATATCAATCCACACATCAATCCACATCAACCCACACATCAATCCACATCACTCCACATCACTCCACATCAATCCACATTATTCCACATCAATCTACATCAATCCACCTTAATCCACATCATTCCACATCATTCCACATTACTCCACATCAATCCACATCAACCCACATCATTCCACATTACTCCACATCAATCCACATCAACCCACATCAATTCACATCAACCACATAAATCCATATCAACCCACATATCAATCCAATTTCCACAAACAAGATGGTCTCTTTTCACTTTGAGCGAATCAGGTTTGATTATCAGCTTTCCTTGATCTAGTTATCAAAATTTTTGTTCCACAATCAACCAGGTTAAGAGTACAGTTACTCTACTTTTTATACTGATAGAACTTTCTAAGTCTCGGCCATTACTTGGCTTAGTTAAAGACAACTTCTTCTCGACTCAATTCAATCAATTCTAAATTCCCGTTCACTTTTGGATCCTCGATCCTTTCAAGAATTCCAGAATCCTTTTCCAGGGAATCTGGGAATAAGTCAGTCACAAGTATTTACATTCATCCAACTAAGCATGTTCTGGTCTTTTTCTGTGAAATCCTTTTCTCGTTTAGAATGTACTCAAGATTCTTATTTTCGAGGATCTAGACATATACTTCATAATTCCAAAAGTTAAATATGTTCATGATTCCTCTTTCTAATTAAAATTTATCCATGTTTTCTCGATGCATTCCTATGAATATTTTCACATTCTTTTCTTAAATTTTCCAAAATAAGATATCATGAAAATCCCTCTTTTAGCATAAAATATTTATACACACAAACTAATTCATTTTTATCTAAATGAATTATATTCATAATCCTTTCCATAATTCTCATAAATTAAATGAATCTAGAAATTTTTTTTCATAACCTTCTTTATTTTTCTGGCAAATGAATAATGCTCAAAACTCTACTTTTAGCATAAAATTTATTATGCATAAATTAATTTTCTAATGATATAAAATTTGCCATAGCTTTCCCACATTTTCTATAAAATGAGAATACTCAAATTTTCTCTTTTAGCATAAAATTTAATTTATGAATTAACCTTCATTTTCTAATGATAAAATTTTGCCATAGCTTTCCCGCATTCTCTATGAATTGAGAATGCTCAAAATTCTACTTTTAGCATAAACTTTATTACGCATAAATTCATTTTCTAATGATAAAAAATTTGCCATAGCTTCCCCACATTTTCTATGAATTGAGAATGCTCAAAATTCTACTTTTAGCATAAAATTTATTATGCATAAATTCATTTTCTAATGATAAAAATTTTACCATAGCTTCCCCGTATTTTCTATGAATTGAGAATGCTCAAAATTCTACTTTTAGCATAAAATTTATTATGCATAAATTCATTTTCTAATGATATAAATTTTTCCATAGTGTCCCCACATTTTCTATAAAATGAGAATACTTAAAATTTCACATTTTCTGTAAAATGAGAATACTTAAAATTCCACTTTTAATATAAAAGTTAGTTTATGCATAATCCTAAAGCATAAATATAAGCATAATTGCATCTAAGCATCTTGTTTATTAAAAAAATATCCAAATATAACTTTCGTATGAAAATAAATATACGAATGTTATCCTAAGCTCTCTTTCATCATAAAATGAATAAATATGAAATTTATTATCATAAAAACAAGCTTTAAATGAATTAACCTCATTCTAAGTAGGTTAATAATCATAAAAATGTTTAATCTTTATCTCTAGCTTGTTAGGCTAAGAGTTTTGGGTAAGAAAATGAGATTAGAATTAAGGATTATCCTTCCAAGAAGGATTTAACCATAAAAGTGAGTATTCTTTCAAAAAGAGTGATTACAAATCAAAAACAATACATTTAAACACAAGGGATTACAAATCAAAAACAATACATTTAAACACAAGGGATTAACATTACTTCATTTAAACAACATAAATAAAAAAGGGCATGGTTTTAAGAAGAAACCATGAAATAGAATGCTTCCCAAGCATGTAGAGAGGTTGGGAAGAAGATTACCATCCAAAGAAGTGAGTAAACATCATTGTTTAGGCTTACCCTTGGTTTTTGGCTTGATTATTTAAGGAGATGTGTGGCCCTCAAGGAAGAGGCTTGGCCACCAAGAGAAGAAGAGGTTTAGTGAAGCACCAAAGCTTCACAATGGAGAGGCAAGGTAGAGGGATAAAGGAAATACACTAAAATGAGAAATTACACTAGCATGTAAATACACTAAGATGAAAATACAAAGGTATGGGGCTCTATTTATAGGAGGTGAGGGAGGCCACCAACCAAGTCCAACTGGGATCTAGAGGCTTCCAGCTTCAGTTTGATCCAATTTGGACAAGTTTACTAGTTATGCCCACTTTTTGATCTAGTTTGGAAGAGGAGATGAGAGATGAAATATCTATCCACTTTTTGATCTAGTTTGGAAGAGGAGAGATGAGAGATGAAATATCTATCCACTTTATGATTTTTTTGAATAAAAAATGACCTCCTTGATGTGATTTCTAGGTGCCTCCTTGATGAGGGATTTTCTCTCTCCTGAGGTGTCACACACAAGGCCTCCCAAAAGTCTCCTTTAAATATCTGAAACTCATGATTATTGCATCTTCACCTCATGTGAGCCTTTCTTTACAATTTTTTTGTGGATAATTCTAAATTTTTTCATTTTTCTTTAATTTTTATTTTCCAACCTTAATGGATAAGGATATCATATTTTTAAATTCAAAATAATTTAATAAGGCTTAGAACTTTGAACTAGGGGACTCCTTGGTTGGTTCACCCACTATCCAAATCTAATGTAACTTAAAAATTTCTGATTAAAATTATGTTTCAGGGGATCACTTCCTATTGACTGGAAGAAAATACTTATCTAAAAATATTTTAATTTTTTGTTATCTCTCTCTAAAATATTTTCTCTCTCTAGGCCAAAACAAGGAAAAATAATATCTTTTTCCATTCTGAAAGGGGGGATGATTACAAGAGACTGAAGGGGAGGTTCTTTCATCTTTACATCATCAAAAGTTGGAGGGAGAAATCTTACAGATTAACTGTAGTAAGACATAAATGGTGCAAAGCACAATATGTAGAGGGGTGTAGTAGACTCGTGCCGCAATTGCATGTGGAATGCCTTAACCTTAGAGGTGGCTCTAGGGGATTAAATGATAACATAAGCATACCTTATATGGTTTACGTTCCTTGAGAACAAGAGCTAAAGTTGTGGAATTTTATCAAGGTATGCATGTTGTTAAATATATATATTTTTAAAAAAGTTGGTAAGAAACATACTTGTCATATCAAAAGCCCGATATTGTTGTTGAAATATCAACAATCTTGATCCATTGTCTTATATTCATGCCATATTCAGCTTGGCTAATGAGCAACACATGCTCACACTCTCTCCAACTATACTAGTTTTCCATTATCACACAATTAGCAGCTCATAGCTACTAACACCCGACATTAATCATGAGTACTAACCCATACTCAAGTCCAGTTATCTCTAAGCCATGGGCATCCCCAATGACCCTAGAGGATAAACACACCAGATTAGTGCCTCCTTCTTGAGAAAACACTAGTCTATGGTTAAAAGAGTAGAAAAGGAGGGGAATTTAAAAATCGTAACCGCTTCAATATGTTTATGTAAAATAGCAAAAGCACTATAGTCCAAATTTTAATAGGTTAGTCCATAACCCACACCTTTGATTTTCTTTCCCCAAGCATGTGAAAAGATCTTGTACTTGGCTTGTAGCTCTGATACCACTGTTTATAGGACCTTGGTACTTTGATACCATTTTTTATAGGACCTTGGTACTTTGATACCATTGTTTACAGGACCTTGGTACTCTTTCTATTTTTAAAATAGTCTCAATTGGTTTCTTCTCTTCATGAAGAGCTTGCTTGAGCAATAGATCTTATTTTGTTTACACGGTGGGCTCAATGGTGGCTACCAGGGCTCTAGCAAGGAGATATTCTACTCTTTCCATCGGCCACTGAGTGGGGTTGCTAGAGTTGGCAAGGCTTATGGTTGCCTTGGCATTAGGAGCATAGGTTATGGTGCCGTAGTCCACCCTACCTAGGTTTCTCACCAATAATGAGAAGTATCGTTGTTTCCTTAGTACCAACAATGAGAAGTATTGTGGTTTCCTTGGTCTCAACAATGAGAAGTATTGTGGTTCCCATAGAGCACAAAAGATTTGTGGTGTTGGCCTTAGCAATCGACACTCCGTTTATGGTTACAAATTACACACCAAACCATTTGTCTCCATGGAAATAGGTGTAGCTTATGGAAATGCTTGTGGCCTTATGACCTTAAGGCCAATGATAGCCTAATTAGTTGAACAACAGATTGTCTACTAACTCATTAACTCTTATGTCCTTAACTAGAGCCCTCTCTCATGTTAGTTGGGCTCCTGTAGCCATGGAGGATTTGGATGATGCATCTCCTATCTCTTGGTTAGGGTGGATGACTTTGACACCTTTTGTAGATTCTCTACCAAGTCTAATGTCTTGCGGTAACAACACTTATCAAAGATGTAGTGTCTAGACACATAGATAATGTCATGAAGCCTCTTGCTCTTTAGACCTATCATGAATCAGTTGATGAGAGATTGTTCATCTAGCCTTTCTCTGGGATTGTATATCTCTTGGCACCTGGTAATGTAGTCTCAATTTCTCTCCTTCCTCTTGATTAAGGCTACATATTTGAGAAATGAGGCTTTATTTGGCTCCATGGGGTGAGAATCCCAATAAAAGTGTGTCTCAAGATCCCATAATTGGCATTTTCAAGTGGATTTAGTGACCTAAACCATTGGCTCCAAGGCAAAGTCTGAATGAGCAGATCTTGGTGGGATTATCAATCATTCCCATGTCTTCATAAACTTGATCAAACTTCTCTATATACTGAAAGAGATTTGTAGTTCCATTAAATTTGATCATCAACCTTGAGATGCCTACTCATCAGGGCCTCGCACTTGCTCTGATGATGGTGGCCGGGGGTATAGGTCATGTGCTTCAGCGCCATCCATTTTTTAAGGCTAGTTGATTCGGCAGGTGAGTGGTTACACATTCCTTAGTGGATTTCAACTTCCATGACCACCATCCTGCTGTCTTAATTAATTAACACCCTTTATAAGATCTAGGTTAGCACGCAATCTGGCAGTGTAACTACCCAGCTTTTAATTCATCCCACATCACCAGTTCTACTTACAGAAAATGGTCCACTGATATGGCTTCATGGGACTTTCCCTTGGGGCATGAGCTTGAACCATCCCCGATTCCCCAACTCCCTTTGCCTTGGTTGATATCCTCTTTGGTATACAGTTATTCTTTCAATTTTTCCATTTTATTTGAGATGGGTTTTGCTAGCCCATAAAAGGCAGTCGTCACTCACTCAACATTTGGTTCCTTCTAGATTGACTGTAGAGTTAGCATTCCCTCCACCAATGCTTGTGCTAGGGCTTGGGCATGTGTCAATACCTTGGTCTGCCTTTCTCTTGTGTGTTCGGCCCTAGAGTTGGCACACATTCCCAGTGTCTCTATTTTTCGAGGGCTCTTTTAGGATCTAGCTCTAATTTCCTTTGGTTATAGATTTGTAATTATTTTTCAGCCTCCCTAAATTTCATTTCTATGTCCATCTTCTCACTCGCAGGAAAAAAGATTCCTCCCATTATGGTAATACTTTATGCATCCCTCTTTATACTAGAAATATAAGAGATTGGCTCTTGGGAATGGGTAAAGATCTCAACGAGCTATTTCCAATCCATCTAGATAAGGTTAAAGACCACATAAAAGATTACTCTTGGCTTGCGTCTCACCTCCACATGACCTTCTTGGCCTAGATTTCAGATAAGACAAAAATGGCTACTTGTCACTCTTGTCGAGACCGCCATTGTGGCCAAGGTCCCTAGGTCAGAGGCTTGCCAAATCGGATCCCCATGAGATGTTTCAAATCCATCTTGATAGGATCGAAGACTTCCTAAAATAATACTCTCATCCCATGTGTCATCTACACATGACCTTCTTTGCCCATTTGTATCCTTATAGCATTGTCTGCTTTGCATGAGTGGTATGTGTGTTTGAGCTCAAGCCATGATGAGAGTTTTTTGAGGAGCTTCCTGATGTGGCTTTATATCCAATACAAGGTCTTGGCAGCAAAAATAGATAGAGCTTTGGGTGATATGGTATGGTCCTAGCTGTGGAGGACTTACGGTGGTTACCCAGATGGTTGCCATAGTTTGAAATTAAACAATCGGGGCATGTGGATAGACCATGTGCCTGCTAAAAAGGGAAGCTGTTTGCGTTGATGCAGGGAGTCGTCCAGAAGAATACAGGCAACAAAAAAGGTGAAAGGAATGGGGAGATCAAAGGAATTGGGCGATAACCCTTTTTTGAGGAAGGAAGGTAGAAAAGTGCTTTTTTGGTTTTATAAAGGAGAGGTTTTTTGCTTGAGGGAGAGAGGCCCTGAAGAGAGGATGTGATACTGCCAGTCGCTCTAGGAGACCCCGAGGAAGAAGGCCTCAAAGTGAAGTTTGTCAGAACAACGTGAGCAGGTGTGGATAAGGCCAGAGCAGCAAAGCGAGTGAGTGAGTGAGAGGAACAACTGAGGGTTGCAGGAGGCAAGCTTAGGATTTTTGTCTGAACCCCTGTTTGCTAAACTGCAATTAGTGTTTGAAGAAGAAGAAAGCATTTGTGTTTAAAGAAGAAGATCTGTAGAAGATGCTTGCAGAATTCAACAAGGATATTTGAAGATGTGGAGGTTCTCTTAGTTTTTATGTTTTTTTCTCTTGTTTGAGCCCACGGTCTCAGGGTTGTTGAGATTGGTTTTGATTTTACCTATATGAAAAATACAGAGTGTTTGGGTCTGAACATGTTGTAAGTGGATGGATGAGTTTTTGTGCTATGGTGTTTTGGTTGTGTTGTTTTGATTGAGATTGTTGAGAAAAAACAATTATGAGTCAAGATATGAAGTCTTATCAGTTAGGGATGAGTCAGATAGGATTCAACAGGTAGGCAGTCCAGCAGTGTCAAACAAGGTCAGCTGAGTGTTAGGATCAGTCTGCTGAGTCAAATAGGAGTCAGTAAGCTGAGTGTCAAGATCAGTTAGGTGAGGGTGTGGAAGGGTACAATTAACCTTTTTGGGTTGAGAGGAAGCTAGTTTAGGTCGTCTAACAGTCAGAGGTCTGTCAAAGTCAGCTAGATAGTTTTGTGGTATATTTAACATAATCAGCCACACGAGGGTCACTTGATGGCAAATTAGGAGTTGTAGTGTTGAATCTTTATGGTATTAAAGTTGTTTGAGGGTTTGTATGTGTTAGAAGGCACATAAATAGGAAGATTTGAAGCTAGCTAAATGAGGGTGTGCTGAATCAGACAGTCAGCTGACTCAGGGATAGGAATTAGTAAGCATCAAGTAGAGGGTAGTTGACATGATCAGTAGGGTTCCGAAGTAAGGCATTTAAGGGTTGTTATACGTGGAGAAAAATTTGGGAGTCTAGAGGACAAGAAGCTGCCTGAAAATCTAATAAAGTTAGTCAGGATCAGACAGGAGTAAGAAGTAGTCAGTTGGGATTAGTTTAGGTCAGCAAACAGATCACAGGAGGTCAGCTAAGGTGATAGGACTAAAGATTAGAGTTGTTGAGAGTCGATTCTGACCCAGGAGGACATTTTGGTGGGTCAGTTGATTCAAGTTAAGGAAGGTTGAGTGTCCGATTGCATCAGCATAGGTTCAGAGGATAGTTACAGGGCTGTTGAGGAAGGTTAAGTGTTCGATTACATAAGGAGAGGTTCAGAGGATAGTTATAGGGCTCCTAAGTGTCCTGAGTAGGGTTTTTTGAGTCCTAAGTGTCCTGAGTAGGGTTTTTTAAGTGAGTTGGATTCTATAGAGACCAACTCCAGATTTTATTTGGTCTTCCCATGTTTTGGTGCCCCACGAAGGAATCATGTTGAAGTACCTTTGGTGATGTTGCCTACAAATTTGTGTTTATTATGATACTACAAGAGATTTATGTTTTGAAAGCTTTTTTGGGAGTGGGATTGGATTTTAGCAAAGATTCATTGAGTGATCCTCGAGTATATTTTAAGGGTTGAGAGGCTGACAGAGGTTAGCTGTAGAGGCAAAGACTGATTGTTACTCGTCACCTCACAACACATCACATTTTTTTCATATCTAGCATCTCATGGCACATAAAAACACATGCACTTGTAGTTAACCTCGTCTCAATGCCAACCCTCTCATCTAGCTCTGGAGGATGGGGAGACCATGGTGAGCGCAAACCTCTGCCAAGGTATAACATGACCCATTGCCTAGTGAACCCTTAACCTTGTAGGTACCTCTAAAGATCTTCAACCTCTTATTTGACTCTAATTCACCAATAAAACCTCACCCTAGCCCAACGTATTCTCTATGAAGAAGCCCAATATCTAGCCATCATGCCCATGAGCTAAGGGTATAATATAATGTTGTGCCAACAAGAAGATGTAGACCACCATCTACCCATGTTAATCATTCCATGGTGGTCCTGGCACTCATTCCACCAATCACAAGTTGCATACCACTTCTACCAACTACCTAATTTAGAAGGGTCCCAAAAAAAACCATAAACAAAACCATAGCACAAGGAGGCCTCACATGAAGAACTTCTATATCGCCTCTACCTTTTATGCCCCCTTAACAAGCTGCAAATCATTCCATAGTCTTGGTACTCATTCCACCAATCACACAAGGTATACACCACAACTACCTAATTCAGAAGGGTCCCAACCATTTCTATAGAACAAGGAGGCCTCACATAAAGAACTTCTACATTGCCTATACCTTTCATGCCCCCTTGATAAGCTACCTCCTCTACCACCATGGCTACCTAAATCTTATCACTAATATGTGATCCATCTGACTATGGATCAATCCCAAACCATACCACTTAACATTGTATGCCAACTTCATGGTGTATCCTAGACCACCATCCATACCTTTCTACCTTGGCAGCAACTACACCACTAACTTGGGTGACACGAGGACATGGTCATGCCATTATGAATGATGGAATTTAGGGCTCCCAGTGTGGCATGTACATTGGTAAACTGTGTGATGGATGGCTTGCCAGACATGGTCAAATGGATTTGAGCATTGCTTGAGTCTCTTTTAAAAAAGTTCGTGGTGGCTACTCAACCTGTTTTCTTAAAGCATGGTGATGGTAGTAGAAAGAAGTGAAGCATGAAAGAGCTTGTGTAGCTTTGAGGTGAAAATATAGATTATCAAAGAATGCCAACTGTGCAAATACGACCTCTAGGGTCATCTCTACTTTACTTGATTTTAGTATGATTGGAGGAATGCTTGCACTTTGGAGAGAGATGTAGAGCCCATATGATTCTTGGGCTTTTGGTTGTATTAACAGCTCTTCTTCTCGGTTAGGTTCTCTTCCCAAGTGCTCTCTCTCTCTCTCTCTCTCTCTCTCTCTCTCTCTCTCTCTCTCTCTCTCCACAAAATAAAGTAATTAAAAAAATCAAGATTTTTTGTGATGATGTAGAATCGGGTACCACGTGGTAATGCGGGCCTACACATTGCCATGTGACACATACAACCTATTTTTTTAAACTTTTTAAAGGGAACGTGGCCCCTCGTGTCTCCCTAAAGGGTTGTTGAGGTGGTTGAGGTTTGGGGGGTGGTGGTCTTTGTCTTTGTCTCAACAAGGTTTAAGACCTCCATAATGGTTTATGGGGATGATCAACACATGGAGATTACCCTAAGGTGATAGCTTATAAGTGGAGGATGAGGGTTTGGATGTTGATAGTTTAGGATTTCCTCTAAGGGGCCCTCCAAGGGTATGATAACCATCCTATGGGGAAGCTCAAGCATTACAATTCTTTTATGCCAAATGTAATTCATCCCCCTCCCAAAGATAATGCTCTCTTTCATTGTATACCTATTCGACTCGGAATTGTTTATACCATGGTAATGGTTGATGATGATGCGCATGGTGTGTGCAAGGGGTGGGTGGCCTAATGAGATCCACGTCTCCCAAGAGAACACATTGTGGCTAGCCTCAATGTCAAGTAAGGTGGGAAATGTAGCTAGGTGGTCTTTCCAGGGGGAACTCAATCTCAAGTCAAGTGGATCAGGTTCGACTGATTATATTTTAGACGCATCGAGAGCATAAGAAGGATGTGACTTTAGCACCTTCCAATCATGTAAACCTTGTCCTGATTTCTATGGAAGAGTGTTCATGGTCATCGCGACAAAACATGAATCTAATATTTGGAATCGGCAAGCTCTAGGAGGGGTTCATATTCTTGGGGTTCTCATCTTCACCATCCAACATCTTGTTACAAGCTTGCAAGAAAGTACCAAAGCTAAATCATTAATTTGCCAAATGGGATCATGTATAAAGGATTTGTAAAGGAGAATGGTCCAATAAAGAGGTCACGGGCATGGTCCAATGTGAAGGCCAAGGCATAAGTGAGTGTGAACATGGGGTAATTATAAGCTCTAACTGAAAATAGCTTATGATCGCTTCTTAATCAATACTAATCATGTCTTTCTTTGCAAGATTCCATGGATACCTTCTGCCAAGTCTTAGAATCTATGTAAATGATGTTTACATGTCTCTAGAATCCATGTAAATGAGTCTCCTCTCCCTTCCTTCCTTTCATTGGTATTAGAGCCTTCCTTTGATGTCGGTAAGCCTTGCTTTGATCTTAGTAAGCTTTAGCTTTGATCCTAGCAGGTTTGAGTACTTTCTTCATGTCATGTAAAGTTTCTTGATTTTCTTGAATTTTTCTCATATTTTCGTGAAAAATCTTGCTTCACTTTAAGTTGAGATGCTAGGGCCTAAAACCCTAATTTAGGTGGTATTCATGGCCATGGGGATCTTGGAAACAAACTAAGCATCAAAAGAGTTAAAATTTGAGCCAAAACTAAGCAAAATTAGCCAGTTCTCATCATTTGGGCAACCTAGACATGGGAAAAATGGGTGTGGATTCATTTTGGCCAAGTGGATGTGAAAAGAAGCTCAAAAAATGGTGAAGTGTGGAAAAGTGTTGCCTACTCTCTATAAGTTTATTAAGGTTTTTGATGGTGGGAAGCCCTTGCACCATAGAAAGAGTGCAAGAACTAACCAAGGTCGTGGGGCTTTACCCAACCGCACTCAGGAGCGTAAAATAGCTCAACCGAGAAGTTAACCTTCCATAACCTAGCTCACAAGTTGCATGGGCAAGGTGTCAATATTTGTGCTCAGATTCTCATATGAGACATTATTACCGCACAGCCACACTCCAAATCTCCACTCCAACACCACCGCGGCACTCCAAAGGAACCTCGACCCTCCTCTCACTCAATGTCTCTCTCTTACACATACACTCACACATACACAATGAGCATATAGTAGCTCTAATTGAATTAGCCAAGATACACAAGGGAGCAAGAGAGTAGAGAAGAAGAGCCCTGTAGTAGGTGCATAAGAGAATGAATGGTGAGAATACAAACTGACCCTTATCTTGGCTCCCTCGCCTTCACACCTTGGCCGGCCATACTTAAAATATAGGTCCATGGATTTCCAGGGCCACCTAGGCTTGTGCAAACGCTTAATCTAAGCATGCAATATCCATAATTAATCCACTGGCATGCCTTTCATAGACAAGCAGCGCACACATAAAATATACAATATTAGCTTTTTTAATGTTAGCTAAATGAAGTAACAGTTGCCAATGAATGACATCAACATTGGAGAGGTGTCCAATGAGGATTAACATGCCCTCCTTCCTTATGCACATTCCATCCTCGGAATATGTTGGTTGAAGACGAGTCAATGCCGTTGATAGGAAGGTGATGATAGTTGAAGAACAAGATGAAACATGGTTATGCATGTATTTTTGTTTTTTGTTTTTCTTTTTAATGATTGGGTAAACTTCAAGTTGTGCTAGGAAGAGGAAAGGTAAGGCCAATTTAACTTAGAGGTTAATAATAAGCCTATCTATACCTAAACTAGTCTTAGTCATATGCCTACGGTTATGGTTAAGTCCCAAGTTACACAAACTTTAGTGGACAACGCTAAGTCAAAAGGGTTTTTTTTTTGTTTAGTAATTATATTATTAGGGATGAGGCACCAACCCTTGGAGGCCAAGGCAATGGTCAAGAGACCTTCACCAAGAGTATCTAAGGACCGCCAGGAATCTATTAAGATGGCGAATTATTGGTTTCTTCTTCTTCTTCTTCTTCTTCTTCTTCTTCTTCATCATCATCATCATCATCTTTTTTTGTGTGTTTATGTTTTCACCTACAATTGAGCTAAAGGTCACTAAAATCCAAGTGAGAGTACTTCACATACTCCATCGGCATAATTTAAGGTTAGTTATGGGCAAGTTGAAACATTACTAAATCTAAGAAAGAATCTGGCCTTAAAGTTTCCCTAGGTGGTACTTAGAAAGAAAAATTTTCCCAATAATAAGGGCTTTTCTATGAATGCATGTAATGATGTGCAAGAACAGTTTAAAGTTGAAAGTGAGTTAGGATGCACTAGAGCAAGTGAAAAATCCGGTCCATATTGAGGTTGCATGTCCACTACAAGTTGTAAATCTGGATCTGGTCTACACAACTGCACCTTAATAACCTACAAATCAAACTCATCTAGCAAGCTCATCGTTACGTAACCATCGTTCGTAAGCATGCTTTGATTCGACGTCACTAGGTTGATTTCCCCCTCACTTGGGTTTGCTTCATATATATATGTGCCCTTTGGTATACTCGGCAATGGTTTGAGTGCATCCTCGATGTGATATGCCATGGGTACTATAGGTAAGTGAGCTAAGTAGCTACCGTGAGCTAAGCCATCTAAGAAATCACCCACCATGATCCTAAAGGGGTAAGGAGTTGAAAACATTACTTGAATAAATGATGGTGTAAGTCCAAAAGTTCTTGCCCTCCTCCCCTGCTTTGCAAGCTGTTTATGTGCCATTCTACCTTGATAGGGTCCTCCCATTGGGCAATGTACACTCACGTGATCATGTCATTGTGGTGTCTCTCCTACCATGGACTTCAATAGTCCTATCCCATAGAACCTAAAATAAGTTCTACAATGACAACATAAGTAGGATGCTACGTACCACATGCGATGCGCACAGGTAAAGCATGGTGTAAGGGGATGGAACTGTAGGTAGTAGAACAGATCCACAAAGGTGGCTCCACAATATCTCTCCCCTAGTCATGCATAAAAATAGCATGAGTGGGTTTGGAAAAAGAAGGAATACTTAGCTGCCCTTAATAGTACCATTCTTGGCAATCTAAGTCTAGGATAGGGTCACTCATGTTGGTCCACAAAAAGTCCATGCTCATGGCATGTAGTCATAGAAGAGTTGTACTTCATTCTTTTGTTTTGACATGTACTCTTTCTCATTATCTTTAAAAATAATAATTTAATGGTTAGTTAGATATTTAGTATGTGTATAGCTGCTATATTGTTATACATGTTGGGCAAGATATATTAGCATATGGTAGCTTTTTCCCCAGCAGTCTCCCTCTTGATATGGACATGAACTTTGTAGGGAGCAAAACATGGAGGATAAAAGTAATGATATTAGCATAAGTCCCCCCTTCTTGATTTCTATCATACCTTGACCTCGCGTAGAAGATATTGTAGGTTTTTGTAAACTATCCCTTCCAATTGTGCTCCATCAGTACTTGTTGGCTAAGAGCACCCTTTGTTATTTATTGTAGCAAGTCAATTACCAATTTTAATGGTGGTAAAGGGCTCTCATAAGACCATATGGAGCAATAGCCTAAAACATATATTAGGCAAGTTTGTGCGAGCGCTTTTCGAAAAAAATTTGTACTCTTTTTTTTTTTGCCCCTGACCTTTAACCTTTAACCTTTAACCATTTTCTCCTTTTATCTTTTGTTTTTATTTTTTATTATTTTTATTTTTTAGTTTTTTTACTTTTTAATTTTTAAGTTTTCAGTTTACTGTTTACGGTTTCAATTTTTAGTTTTACCGAAAAGGGATTTTTCTAGAATCTTTGACTTGCATTTAATACATCTAGCCACAAAACAGACTTTTAGACTCGTTTTTGTTGAGAAATGTGTTCTAAAGAGTACAAGGAAGAGGTAGGGAGTGAGTTGAGTAAGCCAAGAAAGTGAAAAGCCTAGCATGAAGCCACATGAGCAAAGGGATATATCCCACATTGATGTACAAGCCCAAGGGTGTACCTGCTCATATAAAAGGGGGCCATTTCAAGCAATGAAATCATATCACTTGCACAATATCTAAAGTCTTTTTATGAGTGCAACTTTCCATCTTGTAACCTAACTAAACTTGAGTCTAATCTTAATTAGCACATACTCAATGAGTTTCCTTCATTTCTATCCACCTTAGATTAGCAATATCATTAGAGTAGATTAGTGTGCGCTTAGGATTCACATTTAAGAGAGCTCGCTATGCATTCTTTTAACATGGTATTAGAGCTTAGGTCTAGCTCTCTTAGCTTAGTTTAGTATTTTGCACAGCATTAACACTAATCTCTTTCATTATGATTATTTTTTTGGTCTCTTTAGTTTAGAGTCCTTTATCTCTCTTAAGGGAGACCTTTCGTCTGCTTCTTGTTTGTTGGGAGAGATTAGAATAGAGAGAGAAGGCACGAAGCTCCATAAGCGAGCTGAAGCCGTGACAAGTTAACAGTAAGCACAATTGAGGCCCCATTGCAACAGAGAAGTCAATGTGCGCATCAGTAAGCGAGAGAGAGAAAGAGGAGAAGCTGGCAAAGAAATAACTTCTTCAGACACGCTGTTGACATAGCCATCGCTATAGCTACTGTTGTTGCCATCAGCACCGCTAGGGTTATTAGAGTTGCGCCCTTGCTGCGCAGCGAAATGAAGAAGGTACTGCAGTCTACCGGCTGCCGCTACCGGATGGTGATGTTGCAGAGGAGGTTGAACCAGCTGCTGCGCAGAAAAGTGCAGATGCCAATGGAGAACTCGCAATCCAAGTTGAAGCTTCTGATCATCCCATGGATTCTATTTTGAAGGGATCCGATTTAAGCCAAGCTTCAGAAGAGCAAGGGCCGCTGCAGACGTCCGCGGCCACACACACAGTGTGATAAAGTTTTTCATTTTTTTTTAAAAAGGGAAAAAAATCCTAAGTTATTGAACCTTATCCTCCATTACAGGTGGTTCACATGGGCAATGACTTTATGGTTCTTGAGGTAAAACTTTTATGTGCATCATGTATCATAACACCATGGGATTTGACATCACCAATGACATTATGCATCAACAAGTTTTTAGACCAACAGAATTGGAAAAAAAAAATTGTAGGCGGCCAAATGAGCACGCTAGTTTGTGTGAAAGAGAAGAATGTAAATCCGTGTAAAAATGCCGCAACCACATGAGTATGTGAGCGTATGTGTGCAAACCATAAATGGAAAAATGTCTCTAGCTCTAGAACTATCCTCAAAAAAACATTGTATGTCGCCAAGGTAGAAATAATAGCCAAAATGTGTAACCCTACTCTTAGAAGAGATGTCTAGACCTCAAA
Organism: Cibotium barometz; assembly: GCF_041138505.1. NCBI lineage: Eukaryota > Viridiplantae > Streptophyta > Polypodiopsida > Cyatheales > Cibotiaceae > Cibotium > Cibotium barometz. Next base: position 15,562,237 of record NC_141090.1, on the reverse strand, counting down.
GATAGGTCAAGTCTCTATTAAGGGGGATGTCACTCTTAGAGATGATCTCTAGGCCTCAAAGATGGGTCAAGTCACCATAAAGGGGAGTGAAATATGTTGTAAAACCTCGCATCCAACCACCTTGAGTAGCCCAAAGATTTGGCACCAAGGGGAGGCGTTGATAAATGTGGTGCCAAAGAGCACAAGGAAGAGGTAGGGAGTGAGTTGAGTAGGCCAAAAAAGTGCAAAGCCTAGTATGAAGCCACGTGAGCAACGGGATATATCCCACATTGATGTACAAGCCCAGGGGTGTACCTCCTCATATAAAAGGGGGCCATTTCAAGCAATGGAATCATATCACTTGCACAACATCTCAAGTCTTTTTATGAGTACAAGTTTCCATCTTGTAACCTAGCTAAACTTGAGTCTAATCTTATTTAGCACACACTCGCAATGAGTTTCCTTTATTTCTATCCACCTTAGATTAGCAATGTCATTAGAGTAGATTAGTGTGTGCTTAGGATTCATAGTTAAGAGAGCTCGTGATGCATGCTTTTAACACTTTGGCTAGTGGCCTAAAAGCTTGCAAAGCATTAAATGCGGCTAGCCAATCAAGATGCCCCAAATCAGAGAGAGAATTAAGCATAATTAACTTGCATTATTTACACTAATGCAAAAACGTAGAATGTGCAGAAAACACAAAATTTATTGTGTGTTTGCAAATCCTCCTGTGATAAAGGGGGCTTGGTCTTGGGCTTGAGTTAGAGCTTTAGGCATGGTTTGGACATAAGGGAAGCCCATGGGCATGGATATGGCCAGGCAAGTGTGGGGGCCCAACATTAATAAAGTGTGAAAAAGTGGGTAAGTATGTAAGTGAACAAATTATAATTAGGGTCAACTAATCATATCATACTTTCTTGGAGCTTCAAGCTTCCATAGCTATGGTGGTACTCCCTTGAGTGCATGTGGTACTCCATTATGAGTGCATTTCTCTCTCTCTCTCTCTCTCTCTCTCTCTCTCTCTCTCCATCACTACATTGGTATATCAGAGCCATGTCTGATCCATTTCCACCTTAGTTTCAAGAAAAATTGAGGTTTCTTGATTTTCTTGATCAAGAAATGGGACATGATGATCTTGTTGCGGGGAATTGATCTTGCTTGAGTGGAATTAATCTTTTGATTCACCCTTCTCCTAAGTTTTTGGGGCCATGGATAGTAGAGAACCAGATTCTGTGAGGGATCCTCCCCTAATTTTTAATCTTGGGAGACCAAAATTGGGAGAAAATTATTAATCTTGATAAGGGAGTTAATAAAAAATGTTTTACTTGCTCTTCTCTTTTCTTGCTTGATCTTGAGGGAAATAGGCAATAGGGATGTTAAGTTCATGAGCTATTTTTGGAAGAGTGTCTTTGATTCCATGGGGACTACACTCACCCCAAGTACGGCCTATCATCCACAAACAGATGGCCAAACCGAGAGGGTGAACAAGATGGCTGCACCTTGCTGAATTTTGTCACAACAACACCTATCACATGAGTATTGGCATGTCTCCATTTGAAGCCATGTATGGATATAAGGTGCCTATACCTTCTATTGCATTCAATGAGGAAAAGGTGAATCCTCAAGCCAAAGAGGAGATTGAGAAGATGTGTGCAATATTGCAAAGGTGCAAGGATAACATGGCTAAGGCACAAAATCAAATGAAGCAATATGCCGATGAGTCAAGGAAGCATGTGGTGTTCAAAGAAGGGGATGATGTATTCTTAAGAATCCCTAAGTCAAGGTATGCTTCATTGAAGGGAGACACCAATACAAAACTTGCTCATCACTTTTATGGACCTTACAAGGTGTTGAGAAGAATTGGTGAGGTGGCCTACCAATTGTTGTTACTCTCTACCATGAGGATCCACAATGTGTTTCACGTATCACATTTAAAGAAGTATGTGGGACCTCAATTAGAAGTGGTTGATGAGTTGCCACACCTATGGATGAAGAGGGAATGATTCAATATGTGGCGGAGAAGGTTATTGGAATGAGGGAAAGACACCTTCGTAATAGGTCTATATGAAGTGGAGAGGCTTGCCTAATGAAGAAGATTCTTGGAAGTCCGAAGGCTTCATGAAAGACCATCCGAAGCTCTTACAATAAATGGATCATAGTGGTTAAAGTGGGTATAGCTGTATGGTGTTTTTGGACAGCTATATGCATCTTTTGGGATGATGGTATGAAGGGTGTCATTATTGTAAATTTACTGTATGGATAGCCATTGCCATTAGTGTACTTCATCACTAATCAATCAAAGCTCAACAAGACTCCGTGGGCTTATGGACATCATAGGGGAAAGTCCATATGTACACAAAATAAGTGTTGGACAGCTCTATGTGGAGTTCTCTTGTGTGAGATACCTTTTGGGATTGCAATGAATGTACTTTCGCATTCATGAGGGAAGTCAAGAAGATTTCCAACAGCCCATACATGGTTTCAAGGATGACACCTTCGGGTGGGGATGGTTTGTAATAAAGGGGGCTTGGTCTTGAGCTTGAGTTAGAGCTTTAGGCATGGTTTGGACATAAGGGAAGCCCATGGGCATGGATATGGTCGGGCAAGTGTGGGGGCCCAAAATTAATAAAGTGTGAAAAGGTGGGCAAGTATATAAGTGAACAAATTGTAATTAGGGTCAACTAATCATTTTACTAATCAAATCATACTTTCTTGGAGCTTCAAGCTTCCATGGCTACTTGAGTGCATGTGGTACTTCATTCTGAGTGCATTTCTTTCTCTCTCTCTCTCTCCATTACTACACCTCACCTAATTTCTGTTTTTGTTCCAATTTCCCAATGTAAGAAGTCTAAGTTGGGATAAAGTCTATGCCCAAAAATCGATGTTGAGGTCTGTTTACCTAGATTAATTCAATTTCATGCCCAATTTTATGTTTTTTATTTTCAAGAATCAAAACTGAAAAAATTACAAAAAACTAGAAAAAGTAGAAATCAATTAAAACATGAAATGTAGAATTGAAAAACACTGTTTTTGTAAAAATCGACCAAAACTAAACACATATTTGCAATTATAACAATAAAATGCAACAAGAAACATAACTAATGTATCAAAAGAGACAAATTTCTAAGATTTTCCTTATGCTCTTTCCTTTCTTGACAGATTTCTTGACAAAAAAAAGATTTTTCACAAATTTCTAAGATTTTCCTTATGCTCTTTCCTTTCTTGACAGATTTCTTGACAAAAAAAAGATTTTTCACAAATATGAACATCACACAAACATTCAAGATGCAATGTGGCTATGTGGTGGGGCCATTCCTTGGCGACAGTGCCATTTATGGGGGAAGCCCTTGCACCATAGAAAAAGAGTGCAGGAACTAAGCAAGGTCGTGGGGTTTTGCTCAATCACACTCAGGAGCATAAAATAGCTCAGCTGAGAAGCTAATCTTTCATAACCTAGCTCAAAATTGCATGGGCAAGGTGTGTCACTCACCTCATGAATATTTATGCTCGGATTCTCGTAGGAGATGTTGTTGCCATTCAAACACACTCCAAAGCTCCACTCCAACGTTGCCGCCGCACTCCAAAGGAAGCTCGTCGACTCTCCTCTTACTTAATCTCTCTCTCTCACACATACATAATGAGTATATAGTAGCTCTAATTGAATTAGACAAGACACATAAGAGAGCAAGAGAGTAGAGAAGAAGAGCCTTGTATTAGTTGCATAAGAGCATGAATGGTGAGAATACAAATTAACCCTTATCTTGACTCCCTCGCCTTTACACCTTAGCCAACAATACTTAAAATATAAGTCCATGGCTTTCCAAGGCCGCCTTGTGCAAAATCTTAATCTAAGCATGAAATCTCCACAATTAATCTTGTGGTGTGCCTTTCATAGACATGTGATGATCGCACACGTAAAATATACAATATTAGTATTTTTTATGTCAACGGCCAAATGAAGTGACGGTTACCAATGGATGGCTCAATGCTGGAGAGGTGTCCAATGAGGGTTAACAGATGGAATTTAGAGGTTCTTTTATCAAGCATTGTGGCCATGGGATACTGATGAAGCAAGAGTTGGGAGGCATAGGCGACGTGTTCCTCATGAAGTAAGCAAAGAATGGCACTACTTATAAAAATTAGCATGTGCATGCTCTAATAGCCGCCATGGCACAAACATAAAGGTCTCAACAATGCTCAACAATCTATTAGCATACTTTCCTTTTGTTTGCTTAATGTCTCATGCAATGAATGAAAGACTCTTTTCCTTAAAAACCTCATACATTTCTTTTAAATCAGGGATTCTCTTCAGCTTTTACACTAATTGAAGCCTTAATCATGTCTTATCTCAACCTTTTGGAAAAATTTGCATATCGAAATGGTTGCCATATGTGCTTTCTTGATTTCATTAATAAAAATCTAAGGTTTCTTGCACGTTTTCATCATTCTTGTATACCATGATTAATGCACTAATATTGGTCAAGCTTAATCACCATGTATCATGAACATATGTAATCCCTTGCATCATTCACCATATCACAATCAGTAGGTAACCAAAATACAACCAAAAATATCACCACATTGCCATTTACATGACCTTTGTCTTGCACAATTGGTTGTGTATGTTGAAGAAGAACTTGTTAGAGAAGTAATTTGTGCTTGTTGTCGATCTCTCGACTAAGCCTTCCCACCCTTTTACCGAGTTTCTATCCAAGGCAAGAGTTGGGGCCAATTCTTTACTCTAGTACCTAATCCCCTTTTGTATCGCTTTACCCCAAAGCACTCGTGGCATGAAAGGTTCAAGCCATGCTCTCTCTTGGCCTCTTCACCAATGCAAAGGGTACCCCTCTCATCATACTAGATTCTACAGGCATTTCAAAATTAAAATTTAAATGTAACTAAGAGCTTGCAATCCAAGTATGTGAGACAATACATGCCATTACAATTTTCTCATACAATACTTCCCAATCCAAGCTTCTCCCTTTCCAATCAACCAACACAATGCATCCAACTCAAACTCCCATTAGTGTTAGGTCTTCACAAGTATCAATGTGAATCCAATGCATTCCATATACAATTAAACCCATTCACATTGCTACCAAATCATTCTTAAGACCTTCAATGATAATCTTAGCATTCCCATGGCTTCAACTAAGAATTTCCAAGCTAACTTTCATTTCCAATAGCTCAATTGCATTCATGACCTTGCCAAGGTTGCCATTTTCATGGAAGATGCATGGAATGAAAGGAAATAGAATCAAAATGACAAGATTTATTGCGTTGAGCTAGTTTTTAGATTGATATTGTGTTGTAAATGCCTCAAGGTCATGTAATTTTTTTTCAAATCAAGGTTAAATTTGAGTTGTATTGGACAAGAAGTGGTGAACTCATTATGCAAAGGCATTGGGGATGAGATTTGGTGGTTCGGGTGCAAAGGCCATGGTAAATTTTGACCAAATCCTTCTTTGACTATTTTTTGAATAAACCTTATTCATTTTAAAACCCTAATTTGTTAATTGAAATCTAGCTACTTAGGGCTATCCGTCAAGCCATCAAGCATTCAAATTAGAGGCTAGGAACTTGGTCAACAAACCCTTATGATTGTTGACTTTTTTCAAAAGTGTTGAACTATGGTCAACAAGGTGGTGACTTTTTCGAATCTATTTTTGAAGATCCTTAAGCTACTCATCAAGGCCTATGTGACAGTGTAAAGAATGCACAAATCAAAGCCCTTTTGAATAGAGTTCTAGAAAGTGGACATGTGGCAACGATGTACAGCAAGAAACCCAAAACAAAGTGATATAGCACTTGTGGCATATGTGTTCCTTACATCATTACAGCCATGGCAAGCTAAAGAACATCACTTTTGGATTCTGTCTTGGTGGTCAAATATCAAAAGTTTATTTGGTTGATTTTTTTACATAAAAAATAAAATAGAATATAGTATAGATTTGACCAAGTCAAACGTGACTTCACGTGTGGCTTGTACACCTCGATACCTTTTTAAAGAGCTTAGGACCTCTCAATTTGGTTACCGATTGCAAAAATGTCAAAGGGAAGACCCCACAAAGGAAAAGAGGCAATTTGGTTACCGATTGCAAAAATGCTTAAGGAAATGGAAGATGTGGTAAATGATAAAAATGTACCTACGTTGGAAGATTTTACTTATGTTGATGAAGGATTGATTCATACTCATGTGGGGCCATCCACAAATTCTAGTTTGAATGTAAAAATACATGCTAGTTTGGTCATATAAAGTGCATTAAAAAGGGTAAAAAGAAGTATTGCTGAACTTTCAAGGGAATATTTGAAGGTAGTCATCAAAAGATACATTGTTTTGGCACAGTTAAGATACCTGCCAGTGTCTATGAGTGTACGTCTATGCCTTCACAAGTGAACGGTCATACTTTTCCAAGAGAATGCCTGTTTCTCCCACCGAAAAATTCTTTTGTTGACATAAGACACGGTTGTACTTTTCCAAGTGAATGCCCGTTCCTCTGTCTATCCACGATCGTACCCTTTTGACTCACGAATGCCCATTCATCCATAGGGGAACACTTGTTCCTTCTCTCAACCTATGACCATACCCTTAGCAATGTACGATCGTAAGTCTTACTAATCCACACCTGTACCTTCACGAGAAAATGCTCGTTTTTCTTTGTGAGAATGAATGGCCACACTCGTACCTTCACGAGAGGGAAAACATTTCCCTATCTAGAGTGTGATTTTGCATTGTTACTTGACACATTCATGCACCTACACTCAGAGAAATTGGCGGAAAAAAACCCCTTGTTTGATGACACCAAACCATCCTATGCATAATCACTTGTTAGATCTGACCCTTTGGTCAACACAGCATGGAGTCAAATGGTGTTGATCCTTAATAGCACCAGTGAAAGCAAAGAACATCCAAGCATGGGATGAACCACCCTCGACTTAGAGATATGAGGATTGGATGCCTAGTGCAAGGACATACCATTGACTCACGAGCAAGACCTAGGATCCCCTACACATTTGCAAAGGAGTCTTACCTTGAGACTGATAAACTTTACGGTGGGAAACACATAATCAGAAGAGCCTCATCTAGGGACATAGGCATGGAACATCAACCAAAGAGAACTATCACACTTTCGCTAAATCCTAGGCCGAAGGTGGGGCATGGCCCAAGGAACCCAATCTAGACTGATCTAATAGTCTTGGGGGCCATGTCGACTATCGTGATGGAAGATTCATGTGAGGATCATAGGCCAGCACTAAGCCTAGGTCAAGAGCTCACTCACCAAGGTCCAAAGACGTCTCACCAAAGAGAAAGATCCCACCTAGAGATTCCTGACACACATGTATAGTCGAGGTATAGCCACTACCCGCCTCATAGAGTGTATCCTGGATACCATGTGGATCCTTACGAAGCACACACCAGCCCATCATTGTGAGGCATGTTCCATAGATAGGATACTATCCTCTAGGCCTAGCTCCCCCACACTAGCCCATCATTGTGAGGCATGTTCCATAGATAGGATACTATCCTCTAGGCCTAGCTCCCCCACCTATCATACCCCAACCTGTACCAACCCCAGCTATGTAGGACTAACACAAGAAATGTTGAGGATAGCCATGGAAATAGGGAGGGGGTAGTTTCAAGATTTGTACCACCAGTACCTGCACAGTCAATGCAATGGCCAAGACCGAAAAGGAATAAACTGGCCCACATCTCTAAACTTATCACCAAGTTTTACGGGTTCAGAGACCCATACCTCATATGGAGATGTTTAACTAGATTTGTGAGAAGATAAGCTACCTTTGATGCCTTGAAAGAGGCTTTCAAAGTGGGATATTCAAGACAAGGAACTCGATGGAGTTTGATCGAACAGTTGCACAATGTAAGATAGAAAGAGGGAGAATCCATCTGGGACTATATAAACCGGGTGAGATATCTCCACTCTCGCTTAACAATAGACACAATTTCTCTAACAAAAGGCTGATTGGTCACCTTGAGGGCCTTGAAGATGTAGCCGTGCGTAACTCCCTATATGCTCTGGGGCATACCTCCTTTAAGCAATGTTGCAAAAGCGCCATGGATTTCAAAGATAATTTCAAGGGAACTCGTTCACGAGAATTGCACGAGGGCACTTATAAAGCTTCCTTCAAAACCACAAGCACAAAATTAAAAGGAAAGGGAAAAGAGTCCTCTTCAAAACAACAAGTGAAACAACTAGCAGCATTAATGTAGCAAATGACCCAACAATGGAGAGCAGGCCAAAGCAATGAACAAGTTAGGCAACCTCATCTCTACCACAAGAGAGAACTAGTATGGTGCCTGATTTGTCGAGCAAACACACTAGTATGGAGTGTCCACATTTGAGACCCCGGCCCACTCTCTACTGTGCTTACTGACAAAGGTGGGGCAATTTTGAAACCTTAAATTGCTACCACCAAAGAGCTGCTCAAGCAAGGGCCCTACTACAGGCCTTGCTAACTAACCTAAGACAACTATCATCCTTGCTGGCCCTAGAACAACACAATACACCTCAACTTGGCCATGAAGTGGCTCCATGAACCAGGAATCCTTAGGGTACCCAAAGTACCCTTACCACCCCTAGTTCTTCCACCACCACAATCACCATTACCTCAAGTGACCCCTAATCATCAGTTGACCTTGACCAAAAGCTTTGAAGAAGGTGAGGAAGGAGAAGCTATGAACAACACCATCTTCAAACCCCCTGAGCCAAGTAGCCCACCCCCACAAATCTTGAGTCACTACATGATGGAGGGCAAAGACATGTAACCCCATATACCTAGTAGCCATGACAACGTGGGGATGAGACTTGAACATCATATCTATACAACCACCTATGGAGTGCTATCATTGTGCTCGACCTCATCAAAAAGCTGAATGTCCAGGGATGGCTAGTACTCTTGTGAGAGTACTCGTACCTTAACTCCCTTATACACAGGATGTGGGGTAGACAATATATACAAGGATTGTCCATTAAAAATGGGTACAATGGGGAAGGGAAATGAAGCTATACCCATTACCAACATTAACTTGGCTGAGTAAACAGGACGACTTCATCCACACAGTGCCTCTAAATGTAGTCACTCGAATGCAAAGTAGAAGGAGAGTCGTAGCTCACGTTATCGTTGAAGCGTCTACTTTGAAGAAGTAGGAAGCCTCAGGACATGCAAGGATCTTATCTTCTAAAGAGGTTCCTGAACAAGCACAAGCAAGGATCTTACCTTCTAAAGAGGTTCCTGAAAAGGCACGAGAAACTAGGCGCTCTCGAAAGAAAAAGGCCGCAAAGATCGGCAAGGAAGATAGTTGTGTTATCATAAAAAGTGGGTTTGACGAGGGGACAATGATTAATGTTTCATTTTTCTCATCTGACGAAGAGAAGATGCTACCATCCGCCCCTCAAGCAAGATTACAAATAGACCCCAATTGGTTGCCCAAGAAGTTAGCCGAACATCCAAACCTAATCAAGGAAAAGGGAAGACTGAAGGCCGATCAGGAGTTGGTCAAGGATTGTCAACCTCGATTGGAGGAGAAACCTCAAGTAGTTCAAGCTACATGAAGTTCCTCTATGCTTAGCTTACCAAACCAAGGAAACCTAGGAGCTTAACAAATATCCCAAGCACCCTTTGACCCAAAAGCCACAATAGTCTCACACCAAGTAGACCCTATTGCTCATATCTTAAGAATCTAACGGACAATCATCCAAGAAGAACAGAAACTAAAGTTCATATCCCTATGCCCTACACCTTGAAAAGCCTAAGCATGAATAGGGATAACTAGATTCATGAACCTACACCCATTTCAAGAGATATTGTAGGTCTTTCCTCCTTTCTGTCTTCACAAGTCTAGATTCCCATTGGCACCTTACTCCAAGGTAGCCCGAGTCTATGGAAGGATTGGATGGAAGGAAGGCTTGGAGTAGGAATGAAAGAATAGGTGGAACTTGGAAGTTCTAATGAGATTGATGAGGAAGGATCCACAGAATCAGACTGAATTACCGGTGTTCTTACGGTCCAAGTAAACAAGTTAGGGTAGTATTTTGAAGGATATGAACTCAAGTAGCACTACCCTTAACTTTTAATAAACTTCAAGTCACTGCATCCTAGACGATGGGGTAGGAGTAAACATTGTTAGCAAACAATGCTGGGAAAAACCTCCTATGGATGACACCACCTTGATTGTGAAACTTGCTGATGGAGCCACCATAGGTCTTCTTCACGATTTAAGGATTAAGATTCTTGGAACCAATTTTCGACACGCACGTGATGAACTTTGGCCAACAGCCTATTTCCTATGATTGCATCTTAGGAAGATCCTTTATGGGAGACACAAGGATGATCCATGACTGGGACACAGATCACATTCACATCTAAAAAAAGTAGCAAACTCTAAAGGTAAGCCTATGTAGTTGGAAGATCCATCCAATGAGTTGGGGACCCTTGGTAGAAGATTTGGTGACTACTACACTGAGAGACCCATGGCACACTACTTATGCCAAACGTACCATAAGACTTGGAAGATGAATGGGATAGCACAAAATTCACACCTCTCCTGGAGCTGGAAGACTCTGAGAATTGGATGCACATCCCTGCTACCATGGACATACTTCCAAAACACATGGGTATAAGATTTGCCACCATGACTGACACGCAAGAGATCACATCCCTCTACATGCTGAGCGCCATGTGTATGCCCGATGCTACAAGCCATGAACCTATGAGAATCAAAGAGGAAAGACCATTATGAGAAAACCACAAGACCCATAAAACACATGGCTTCACAAGAAAGGAGGCTTACATCTTCCGAATAGAATTAGAAGAGCATTGGCTAAGATATGTGGAAGCTGTTAATGCACATCCCTACTTTTGCTAAGTCTAGCAAAAGAAGCTTGGATGAGTTTGCCATTCCAGTTAACACCGTGCTCACAAAAAAAGAAGAGTCACCCGATTCCTAATCTCAACCCCAAAAGCTTTGCTGCTCTGTGCAAAAAGCACGAAATAAAAAGTTGGCACTAGCCTAGCAAGAAGCCAAAAAAAGAATGGACGAGGAAAGCGCTAAACCAAACAAGTCCGTGAACACTTCAGAGCCTACAAGGTAGGATACTATTTTGCAAAGTATGAGAAGGCCCAAAGAACCCATGATGGGAAGCTAGGAATATCTTATGATGGTCTGGCTAAGGTCAAGGAAACAAACCTAGCAGGCCCAGGGGAAGATTCGAGGCTCATCTACATTGGGGACAACCTCTTTGCCTTACTGAAGTCCTCACAAAATTTCAAGATTACTTCACCTAGAAATATATGGATATGAAGGTTGTTCCTCCTCTCCTGAAGTGGTTAAACACACCATCCCAATGATAGAAGGAGCAAGGCCAGTGAAGCAGAGCATACCCCATGAACCCCAAGTACTCCAAAATGGTCCGAGAAGAAATCTATCGGCTCATATATGCTGGATTCATCTACGAGATAGAGCACACCAAATGGGTCTCACCCATTTGTGATAGTAATAAAAAAGAATAGAAAAGTGAGAGTGTCAGTGGACCTCAAAAAGGTCAATGGCAAAAAGAACGAAAAAGTGAGTATGTGTGTGGACCTCAAAAAGGTCAATGCCACCACAATACAAGATCACTATCCATTGCCTTTCACATAGCATGCGCTTGAGCGGGTCACAGGAAAGGAAGCCTACAACTTTTTTGATGGGTTTTTTTGGCTACAACCAAGTGCTGGTCAACCCAAAAAGATCAACATAAAATGAACTTTTTCCACTGAATGGGGCACATATGCATATCGAGTCATGCCATTTGGGTTAACTAATTCCCCAGGCACCTTCCAACGCCTAATGTGCATAGCCTACAAGGAGTTTCTATGGAAATTCCTTAAAGTCTTTATGGATGACCTTTATGTCAACTCTACATAGAAAGCACATTTGTGGTGTATGAGAAAGGTGCTAGAGAGATGCTGGGTTTATAGGATCTCTCTTAACCCTCTGACATGTCAATTTTTGCTTCAGCATGGAGTAATCATGGTAAAAACTGTTGGGAATCTATGGGGAGACCTCACCTCGAAGTCACAAACATAGTGGTTAAGATGGCAAACGGAACTATTGCTGGGAATGTTAAGGGACCTTAAGATCAAGGTTCTGGGGTACAAGGTAAGACATACCTTCATTGTAATGGATTTCTCCAAGCATCCTATGTCATATCAAATGATCTTAGGACGTCCTTTCATGAGGGAAGCACAAATGGTGCATGACTGGTCGAAAAACCATGTCTATCTACAATTCCAGGACTCTGTTATTCGAGTTGATCTTGAGAATGGTTGTGCACATCCTTTAGGAAGCAAGGTTATCATTGATAATCGATCGAATACCACTATTCACTCCGCCCCATTAAGGTATTGCTATACATGCAAAAAAGAGACTGATGATGGGAAAGATTCTCCTTATATGGATGTCCTACCGGGTATGACTGAGTTGGATAACGTGGATTGGGTACACCTAGCGGCAACCATAGACACATGGGAAAATAGAGGCACAAGTTGGGTAACACCTGAGGGGCAAGATATGCCACCGTTAGTGCTAATAAACATGATAGGTGTTATGCACTTGACTCTTGATGGCGAGAAAGTGGTAAACTCCACTGACACTGAAAGTAGCGAAGACTCTGACCAATGCAACTCTGAGTATGAATCTCAAGAAGAAACTGACTCTGAGTCTAATGGGGGGGATGAATCAAATATTCACCCAAATGTGGAAGCAAGGTGCTCAAGGCCTAGGACAGTGACCTCCTACAGTGCATCCGAAAGTGAGGGGGACACAAGTGAAGATCGACCAAGTGAGTTCAAATCTGACAGAAACAAAAATCAAAAACTTGGTAAGAAGAAAACGAGACATAAGCGCCAATGCTATCGAGCTAATGTACGCACTGCAATAAACAAGGAGAGATCCACCGCAGAATGGCTTAGTTATGTAGGAGCTATTGACGCTCATCGGAAGTTAGCGGATAATTGGGGACAATACCTCCAAAGTGTCATGTGGTGTATTCCGCAACCTCATGACGTCGCCCAATTAGAAATCAAAGAGAAGCCAAAACTAAGTCGTACTGCAAGAAGGCGGCAAAACCAAGAGTTAGCTCAGCAACAAAAGGAAGCGGAATTGAAAGAAAAAAGCCTGGCACAACAAGAACCAGTAGACTTACACCCCGCACACGAGCATTTTAAATCATTTACCACAGGGGAACGTAAAGTGGTCTACACAAAAGCCCAACGAATGCCTACCAATGGGAGTAGCGGTGTCTACGATGGCCCTGCGTAGTTAAGGAGATAGACTTAGCAGATTCGGGTGAGGAGTCTAAACCAGTTTTTATTGCTCAAGACCTCACCAAGGCGGAAGAAGCTGCACTTACGAAGCTTCTTAAAGAATTCAAGGACATATTTTCTTGGACATATCATGATATGAAGGGTGTTCCACCCTCGGTGGTGCAACACACGATTCCAATGATTAGCATTGCTAAACCAGTCCAGCAACGTCCCTACCCAATGAATCCTAAGTACGCAAAGATTGTGTTGAGATTCAAGCTCGATGTCAGTGTGAGCCAGCTATGCTATGTGCTGGCAGATTAGGTAGGAACATGTGTGAGACATAAATGACCGCGTGTCCAGCTGGTCATAGTGTGTGGACATTAGCTAGGGTTAGTAGAGTGTGGACACAACTCATAGTGTGTTGTGTGGATTATGGATGATGGCATTATGCTTTGTGTGAGAGTGGAGATGGCTTCCCTCTATGGTTAGGGTTTGCAATATACATTAGGGTTTGCTCCTGTGTGTGTGTCTCCTCCCCCTCTACCGTTCTTTCAACATGGTATCAGAGCCTTGTGCTGTTTATTAGGGTTTATGAGTGAGTGAAGAGAAGAGGGAAAAGAAGCTGTGAAGCTTGCCATTGGAGCTGTGAAGCTTGGAGCACACCAAATACTATCAGATCTGAAAGCTTGGCCTACCGGGTAAGGTCTTCTAAACATCCTTGAGCGGATTGCAGGTGATACAGGCAAAAGCAAAGCAAAATAGAGCAAATCAAAGCAAAGAAAAATTCTGGTTTTTGGAAGCTTTCCATTAAAGCTTGGGAACATTGATGTATGGTGGAAATACATGTAAATCTGGCAAAGCAAACATGTATCTGACAATGAGGGATGTATTGGCAACCCATATGCAAGCCTTGAACAAATTTTGGAGCAATTTGAATGCATTTCAAAGTGTGAAAAATTCTGGTTTTTGAGCTCTCACAAAACAGAGAAAATCAAGTGTAGATTTGATGCATTTGGAGCATATTTTTGGTAAAAATTCAACCATTGGTGGATTGCACACATACCCAAATGTGTTGGGGACTTGTTTGTCTCATCAATTAGCAATCTAATCACTCCCAAAGGCCTCATATGCAGGCGGCGCAGCCAGACAGTGAAAACAGGGTAGAAAAGTGTACATCTTGAAGCGAGGAGGTCAATTACTAATTGGTTGTTTGGTATATTTCACAATTGCTTTAGAAATTGGTTGCTTTATACTTTGGAGAAGAGGGCTATGTGATTTGTTTGGTCAATTATGCCTAATTGAGCTGGGAATGAGCTGATTAAAACAGGCTGTCCACTGGTTGCAGAGAAACAGAGCATTTTAATTGAGCAATTAATCTTTGGTCTTTTAAAATTGGACAAATTCCTCTTACATGGAGTTGATGGACACTATTGCTAAGCTAATGAATGCCTGGTTGCTCAATTTGGACAAATATTGAAGGAATTAGAGCAAATTTTCTACTGGTTTTTCTGGTTTTTCCCAAAACAGAGAAAGGGGTTTTCAAAAATTGATATGTACACATGTCAGATGGTGTTGATACTCTACATTGAGGTTGTTTAGGTGTCAATGCAAGTTGCCCATACTTGATTGCACCACTACATTGCATTTTGGAGCCGTGGAAGGGCATCAAAACAGGCTATCTCGGACTGCGTGAGACAGTTCATCTTGGATGCATACAGGTTGATTTTCTACATCAAATTTGGAGTTTGTTGGCTACCTTGGAGTATCTGGAACATTCATTGGAGTGTGGTTGAGCTGAGGAAGGCTCATTTACAGATTTGAAGTGTGCGGAAGGTGTATGCATTGAGCAACATGTCGAATAATCCAGTTCAGATTGTTGGTGAGAAGCTGGATAGGAAGAACTTCCAGGCATGGAAGTACAGGATAAAGAGTTTCTTGAAAGGAAAAGGATTTTGGAATCTCATTACAGGTGCTGAGCTAGAGCCTGAGCTACCTCGGCAACCTACACAGCAGCAGCTTATTGCTCATAAGCAATGGTTAGAGAGAGCATTCAAAGTGCTGCATTATTTGTCTATATGTATTTCTGATGCTATGCTCATACACATACAGGATGCTGAGAATCCCAAAGATGCATGGGATATTTTGGTCAAGATGTTTGATACAGATACGAGTGCTCGCAAGTCTCATTATTGTGGGAAGTATGGTCATATGGCGAGAGATTGTTTCCGCAAACAGAATGATTTGAGAGGGGGAAGAGCACAACGTGGTGGTCATTATGGTGGAAACTATGCACAACATGGTGGTGGAAATTATGCATCAAGTAGCAATGATGGCACTGCAAATCATTTGTTCGCCATGAAACATGTTGTTGGATCAATGATGACAAATGCTGAGAATGATGATACATGGTATATGGATTCTGGAGCATCAAACCATATGACGTGTCATGGAGAATGGTTTGAGCATATGAAGCCTATGGATGTAAAAGGCTATGTGGAAACAGGAGATGATACTCAGCATGCCATTACACATGTTGGAAGTGTACCATTGGTCATGCACAATGGTCAAACAAAGTCTATGTCTGATGTGTTGTACGTGCCTTCTATCACAAAGAGCTTGGCCTCAGTTGGTCAAATGGTGGAATAGGGATTACAGGTTCGGTTCAACGAGCATGGATGCTTCGTTGAGGACTTCAAACATGGTTGTAGAGTCATTGCTAAAGGAAAGAAAGAAGGTAGATTGTTTAAGCTGGATGCTGGAATTCTTGAGCTAAAATCAGCCATGTTCTCAAAGAGCAAGAATGTGGTACAGGACATTGATATGTGGCATAAGAGGATTGGACATGTCAATATACAGAGATTAAAGAACATGCAAACAAGAGGCATTGTCAGTGGATTGCCTAGGTTCAAATATGATGGACATATGAAGCCTGCCAGTTTGGAAAGCAGGCAAGATTGAGGTTCCCTAGAGAAGGAAATATGAGTAGCAGGCCACTTGAGATCGTACATAGTGATGTATGGGGTCCTGCACAAAACCCATCTATCAAAGGCAGTTTATACTATGTGACATTTATAGATGATTTCAGCAGGATGACATGGATATACTTTCTGAGAGAGAAGAGTGAAGTGTTGGAAAAGTTCATGGATTTCAAAGCTTTTGTAGAAAAGCAATATGGCTGTTGGATTAAATGTTTGAGAACAGATGGAGGTGGTGAATACACCTCAAAGGCTTTTGAGCATTTCTTGAGGAAGCATGGAATAAGAAGACAGTTGACTTGCAGGTATACACCTCAGCAGAATGGTGTGGCTGAGAGAAAGAATAGAGTCATATGTGAAGTGGCAAGGACAATGCTTAATGAAAAGAGCATGCCAGATTACTATTGGGCAGAAGCATGTGCTACTGCAGTGTATATACTGAACAAAACACCTATAGCAGCCATTCATGGAAGCACGCCAGAGATGCGGCTTACAGGTTACAGGCCAGATATTGGACATCTTAAAGTTTTTGGATGCATAGCTTATGTACATGTGCCTGATGAAAGAAGAAGGAAGTTGGATCCTAAAGCAGAGAAATGTGTATTTGTTGGATATGCACAGGATCGAAAGGCATACAAATGTTATAACCCTCAAACTAGACAAGTGGTCATCTCACGAGATGTGGTGTTTGATGAGCTTGCTAGTTGGTACAAAGCAAAAGATGAGGGAGTCATTGAGTCACTTGAGGCTGATGTGCCTGTGAACTTGCCACAAGCAAGTTCTAGTTCTACTACTATGTCTGGGCCAATAGCAGAAGCTGAGAGTAGTACTGTACGTCCATGGTCAGGACGTTTGAGGCATGAGAGTGTGAGCACTGGGAGTAGTGCTATGGATAAAGGCAAGAAGAAGGTTGAAGGCATTGGAATCACAGGTTATGAGTCATCTAGTTCAGAGAGTTTGGATGAGGAGCTTGGCATACCTGTTTTACGCACACCTAGTGCTAGACAGGACAGATATGTGCCACCACATGCTAGAGTTACAGGTGTACAGAGTGACCCACCACAAAACCACATTTGGATGCAGTGAGACGCATCATGCGATATGTGAAGACCACAGCACATTATGGTTTACTTTATGAGAGTGGTAAAAGCTTGGACATACATGGCTACACAGATGCTGATTGGGCAGGTAGCTCATATGACAGGAGGTCTACTAGTGGTTATGCTTTTACACTTGGAAGTGCTGTGGTGAGTTGGAGTAGCAAGAAGGAACCTACAGTTGCTTTATCCAGTACAGAGGCTGAGTACAGAGGTGCAGCCATTGCTACTTGTGAGGCTATATGGTTAAAGAGTCTCTTGACAGATTTATGTGAGCCTATTGATGGCAAAGTTGTCATTCATTGTGACAACATGAGCAGTATACAGTTGGCAAAGAATCCAGTGTTTCATGCGAGGACCAAACACATAGAGGTCCATTATCACTTTGTCAGAGAGAAGGTGTTGGATGGTACAGTTGATCTTCAGTATGTGAAGACTGATGAGCAGGTGGCATAAATCTTTACGAAGCCACTTAGCAGGGAGAAGTTTGAGTACTTCCGGACTATGTTGGGAGTACATGGGATGAGCTTGAGGGGGAGTGTTGAGAGTCTTGATATCCCAAGCTCATCTACATCTTCATCGGCAGTACATCATGAGCTTGAGAGGGGCTGTTGAGATTCAAGCTCGATGTCAGTGTGAGCCAGCTATGCTATGTGCTGGCAGATTAGGTAGGAACATGTGTGAGACATAAATGACCGCGTGTCCAGCTGGTCATAGTGTGTGGACATTAGCTAGGGTTAGTAGAGTGTGGACACAACTCATAGTGTGTTGTGTGGATTATGGATGATGGCATTATGCTTTGTGTGAGAGTGGAGATGGCTTCCCTCTATGGTTAGGGTTTGCAATATACATTAGGGTTTGCTCCTGTGTGTATGTCTCCTCCCCCTCTATCGTTCTTTCAACAGATTGTACAAGAGGAAATTGAAAAGCTTGTAAAATGTGGATTCATATACCCTATTGAGCACTCAGAATGGGTTTCTCCGATAGTCATCGTACCAAAGAAGAATGGGAAACTCAGAGTGTACGTTGATCTCAAAAAGATTAATGCAGCCACCAGAAGGGATCATTACCCCTTGCCATATTCTGAACATGTGCTTGAAAGAGTGGCAGGCAAGGAGGCATATAGCTTTTTAGATGGGTACTCGGGTTACAATCAGATCATAATTGCAGTCGAGGACCAAGCTAAAACAGCATTTATCACGGAGTTTGGAGTGTTTGCCTTTCGCGTCATGGCCTTTGGCTTGACCAATGCACCTGCAACATTCCAACGATTGATAAACACGGCCTTTAAGGAATATCTAAGGGACTTCTGTGAAGCTTTCTTAGATGATCTTTGTGTTCATTCCTCTTGGGATGAGCACTTGATGTGTTTACGAAAAATATTTGAAAGGTGTAGATTATATCGCATCTCCTTGAATCCTTTCAAATGCCAATTCTGGGTTAAACACGGAGTTATCTTAGGGCATATAGTGTCCAAAAATGGGATTTCCACGGACGAGAGTAAAATCAAGGTCATTCTGGAATTGTCACCACCCACCAACTACAAGGGAGTCCAACGCTTTATGGGCCACGTTGGTTATTATCAAAGGTTTATTCTCTTCTTCGCCGAGATAGCTCGACCATTGTATAAGCTTCTCATCGAGTTTATTTGGACCAAAGAATGTGACCGTGCCTATGAGCTATTAAAGAAGGCCTTGGCGAGTGCTCCAATCTTGAGAATGCCTAACTGGGATTTACTCTTCCAGGTGCATATTGATGCATCAAACTTTGCTATTGGGTGTGTGTTAACTCAACCTGGAGAACACAAGCTAGACTACCCCATTAGCTTTGCCAGTCGTGCCAGTTGAACGATGCTGAGATGAACTACACCACTACGGAGTGAGAAGGGTTGGCAACAATGATATATGCAGTAAGGAAATTTTGTTATTACCTCCTTGCCACCAAGTTTGTTTTCTATGTGGATCATCAAGCATTGTTGTATCTGGTAAACAAACCATGCTCCACAGGAAGAATCACACGATGGCTATTGATTCTTCTTGAGTTTGATTTCACTGTTGTTGTGAGACCTGGCAAAAAACATGTTATGGCTGATCATTTGTCTTGCATACCTAATGGTGAGGCTCCTACGGGGGTTGATGATGACTTACCTGACACTTCCCTGTTCATGGTGGAGACAATGCCTGAATGGAGTGAGAAGATTGTTAACTTTTTGGTTAATGGCTTTCCACCCAAGGAGCTTCGTAAAGATCTAGCTCGAAAGCTGATCAAAGAATGCAAACCCTATTGCCTGATAGCCGGGACTCTTTATAAAAGAGGAAAGGATGACGTTCTTAGGCGTTGTGCCCGAGAGAATGAGTATCTATACATTTTGCAAGAGGCACATATGGGCGTAGCCGGTGGTCACTTCTCAGGAGACTTAACTGCGCGAAAGATCTTACAATCAGGGTATTGGTGGCCCACTATGTTCCAAGATGCATCACTCTTTGTGAAGGGTTGCGATGAATGCCAACGATACAAGAAACCCCAGAGGAAAGATCAGATGCCCCTACATCCAATCAAAGTAAACCAACCATTTGAAAAGTGGGGTTTAGACTTTGTAGGTCCAATTAGCCCAGCGGCCCAAAACACACAATCTCGCTATATTATTGTGGCCACTGACTATATGACCAAATGGGCTGAAGCGAAGGCGACACGTAAGGCAGATGCAAGGACAACAGCCAAGTTCCTCTTTGAAAATATAATCACACGCTTCGGTTGTCCTTTTGAACTTGTGAGCGACAATGGTACGCATTTTATAAATGAAGTGATTAAGGAGCTCACAACAAATTTCATGATATCCCATCATAAATCTACTGCTTAAGCGAATGGCCAAGTCGAGAGTACCAACAAGACCTTAATCTCTGTTTTGACAAAGACAGTTGAAGCTCATCGCACGGATTGGGATCTAAAGCTTACAACAGCTTTATGGGCCTATTGTACTGCGTACAAAGTGGCTATTAATTGCACACCATTCAAAATGGTATATGGCCAAGAAGCAGTCATGCCATGGGAATTTGTCATTCCTAGTCCTCGTGTTGCTACTCAAGAGGGTTGGGATGGTAATCCCTTAGTAGAGCGTCTATATATCCTTGAGCGACTAAACGAAGAAAGACAATTGGCTGTATACAATGCCCTTGTGGAGAAGGATAGAAGGAAAAAATGGTTTGATCGCCACCTGAAGGACAAGGACATCAAGGTTGGGGATAAAGTCCTGATGTATGGAGTGCGAAACGAAAAGAAGAAGCTCAAATATGCTGGTAAGGGACCGTATAGAGTATGTGAAATTACCCCACAAGGTACCATCAGAGTAGTGGAGACTCTCGACGGAGTTGAAACCATTGGATTCCTTAATGGGAGTAAATTCAAAAGGTACTATGACCCCCTGATCCAAGAGGAGTTACATGCAATCCATCAAAAGAAGGCAGCTAAAGAATAAGCTGAGCTTAAAAAGATACAAGCAAGAATTGAAGCCAAAGAATGTCAACGGCGTGCTAGGCACCAACGGGAAGCCAACTTGGGGATTACACAAGCATTTTTCGAGGAGGCAGACGAGGATTCACTGGAATCTGACCCACCTCTAAAATACCCAATTGAGTTACAGAGTCCTTATGGGGAGGTGCTGTATAATGCATTATTGGATACAGGAGCTCAACACAATTTGTTATCATATGGCGTGTGGTGTCAACTTGGAAAACCACCTTTATCCAAGAGTGCTATCCAAGTTCAAGGAATCAACAAGAAGAAAACCCATGTCTCAGGAATTCTGCACACTCCGGTTGCCTATGACAAGGGGACCGTAATTCAAAGTTTTTTGGTTATGCCTGTGGGTACCATGGAAGGGACTGTAAACTTAGGGCGCAAATGGATGATGGCCACCAAGTGCAATATCGATTGGGCAACCAGACGAGTCACAACGCAAGAACCAACACTAGGTCTGACCGCTCAAAATCCCACTCCTAAGTCATCCACTCAAATGTTAGATAATGAAAAATCACAAAGTCCAGTGGCAAAACCATCTTTGATTTTTTGCCACCCCTCTAACGCTTCAACGCCAAGAGTGGAAACATGCAAGGTGGTCTTTAAGGCCCCGCTTTCTATGCCAAAGAGCACATACAAATGGGTCCCAAAAGCTTCGTTAACAACTTCTTCCCCTGCTCAATCTCATTCAAATAAGAAGCCTCGTAGAAGGAAAGCAGCTACCCACCCGAGAAAGGGCAATGTAACATCACGATGGATCCCAAAAAAATTATTAGTAGCCCAAGGGTACTACGAGGGGAATGACCAGATTTGGGTCCCTAAGCATAAGCCGAATCCCTCTACATCACCTGTAAAACCTTGTAAACCAAATGTTGCCACCCCAACAATAGTTCAAGACCGTGGTAAGGGAAAGGTAACAGAGTGCTCCGCACCACTTCTTCCAGAGTTAGTTTGGATTCCCAAATGATATCGATCATTACCACCTAGCTCAAGAAGGGGGGAGCCACATGAAGCTTCTAGCTCCTCATGCCAGGCACACGTTGATATAGAAGTTTCTACATGCTCTACACCTACTCTTGTCAACACCCAACAAAAGACCAAGGAGTCTATGTCTCCCTTTGTAAAAGTATCGTCGGAAACCATTTCCTCCATTCGTCAATGGGAGCGTACACTACCATCTCTGCAATTAGATGTGGCCACAAGGGTCATAAAAAGCTATCTGCCCACATCACAACCTATGACCCGCTGGACAAATTGGTTCCAAGAGGCTGCAACATCATTGCAAAAAATATGATCTACCCAAGGAAAGGGGGAGCATGTACTCATGCTCGTCGACATTCTAATGCTTCCTCCTTAACCTTCTCCCCTGACCATGTAATTGCCAAATTCAAGGGGATGTATATATATAGCTTCATACATAAAAAAGAAAAGAAAAGAAAAATAAAAAATAATAAAAAGAGCAAGAGCACAAAAATAGGAGAAATATCCGTATATAATCAAAAACTAGATTGACCTGTCATAAACCTACTGATGCTATATCTGTGTTTGCAGATATGGCAAATGCAAGAGCATCACACACTTCATCCACCTTTGGTGAGAGGTATCATCTGTACCTTTCTCAGATATTTCACATGTGCTATCCTGTAATTGAAACTGAATGGGATCATATAGATGTACTAGCTAGAGAGGAAAATGTTGAGGAATTAGAATGGCTAATTCGCCTATTGACCATGACTGACCCCTACTCCGTAGAGGACATATCCCCGATAGCCCAATGCTTTCCTTTTCCACAAGATGACTATCCTCGCATGGTTACATTCTTGATGAGTTTATGTGGATGGGAAAATGAAAAGGAAATATCTGACAATGATGAATGGACGGATGAAACTCATGGCACTACTGAGGTTGACTTTATTTATTTGGATGATGCGGATAGAGGCTTAGCCTTAGGGCTAGAGCCAGGAATCTACAACATCCTCTTACCGTATCCTCAGTAGTAGTGAGGTGACTGGTAGGTAGGTTAGTGTTTTCAAGTTTTTTCTAGTTTGGATTCCTTAAACGAGTCTTTAATTTTTCACACTGATGTGCCTCTCGAGGTATAGCGCTTGTGTTAGTTGGCTGTACAGGTGGAAAAGTTTGAGGAGGGTTCGCTTTCAAGTCCTGAGATAGCCGCAACGCTCATACATAAATATCTCATCAAATTGCGAGCATTTTTCTCATCGAATCAAGGAGATCTCCAAAATACAGGTGTAATTCTTCCATGCCCACTCTCTTTCATTTTTACTGTTCAATTAATTGCATGAACTGAAGGCATGACCACATGGAAATTGTCAATGTACTACTTAGTTTTTGAAGTTGCTTGACGTGCTAGTGTAAATCATTAATGAGCTTAACTTTATTGGATATATTCCTAGGCAGCATGACGTCTTTAGTTAACCTTGGAATACGATTGTCTTAGGTCTAGGGTCAAACCATCTTAATGTTTGACACCTGGCCATGTGTGTGTTGACCTCTAGGACATAACTTTTACCCCTTTGTCGAAAGGATGCAAGATAAATTATAGTTCAGGAGCGAAGATCAAAAGAAATAAATTAAAAAAAAAGCCTACAATAAATGGCAATACAAGTCTATGATGTGCTTTAATGTTGGCCTATCGCCTTATTGATACTTGGTAGGCGAGGAGTATTCTACTCCAAATCGATGCCTTGGTTGGTAGGGGGTAGCCTTACCTAAGGTGAACTAATAGATTCCTGGATAATGCCTTGTGTTAAACATGGTACCAGGATCGATGTTAGTTTTGCCTTAGGAAGGTCGCCATTATGTGTAAAAATTGTCACGTGCATAAAAAATAAAGGCAAAAGGCTCCTGTAACTCTGATGTTTCTTGTGTCCCTAGGCTCGCGGTATTAACTTGTTCTTAGAGTAGACACAGTGTGGTCATCTGTTTATTTATTAAGCTTGGTTATTTTCCTTGACTTAGGCCAGTTATAAACCTTGATTAACCTTTGACACCTTGCTAACTCTTGATTTATTTTCAATAATTTTAAACTCCTTTTAATTTGCTACACTAGCTCATTCATGTGACCCTTAAACTAAGTTCTCATAGCAACATCCATTGTGGTCTAACATGCTTGAATTTATACACTTTATATCTTTTGAATTCCAGCATACTTTCACTCTACTTCCCTGTTTTGCAGACGATCCACCACAACAACCCTATCGAGCTTACCATACCATAGCCTCCGAGGACGGAATCTACATCAGGAAGGGGGGCATGTTAACCTATGACGGACATTGAGACATACTAGGTTTTACGTCATTAATTTAAATATTTTGAGTCATGGGCCGGGCTTGTCGGCACCATATGTTAAGGATAAAGGGATTGGGTGATCGCCGATGAGAGGCGCACCTTGAATATCAGCAGGGTAAGGGTTAGGATCGGTCGGCCATGTATGGGCGCCCATGTGTGAACGGACAAGTCACCTATAAGAGTCAAATGTAACCCTAAAACCCTCATTCTCATGTGTTGTGAATACAAGAGTGCTCTTGCCTTATCTCCTTGGTTTCCTTCTCCTGCGTGAGAGAGAGAGAGAGAGAGAGAGAGAGTGAGAGAGCGATCGAGCACTGTGTAGCGGCACGGCGGCGGCGGCGAGGCGGTAGAGCGGCGACGGCAGCTCCTCCTTCATTGCTGCGACGCGGGAATCCTGTTGGGAAAAGTATAATAAGTGATAATGCAAGCTTAATGAGAGCATGGAGTGATGAAAGAGCTATGGTGGTTCAAGATAAGCCATGATGGTCACATGAGCAATAGTGTAATTAACTAGTACTTAATCAAAGATTAAGAGAACATAATGACAGCACAATAAGGAGCATCACATAGCATATAAAATTCGTGTTTTTCTCATTAGGAGGGCCACCATTTTATAGCCAAAGTGTACATGATTGAATGACATCATTGCTTACATCTCATCAAGAGCATCCAAGGCCATGTCCCCCCACATGGCTCCCTAGAATATAGCCTCCAGGGAATCTTCTGAAACTCGCCTACTTCAAGTGGGGTTTGACCCTTTCATTCACCTGGATTCTCTTCATATTACATGGTCCTTTTACATTTTATTGTGTGCCTTAACCTTAGACCATGACATTGATCATATATTCCAACACCCTCCCATGATCATGGCATGGTATATTGCCCTCCCTTGATCCAAACATTACATGAAAGAAAAAGCTTAACTCATAAGGAGTATAGCTCTACAGTACATAAAGGAAATTAGCATTGCTCATAGGGAGCATAGCTTCTACATTGCGAAAAGAAAATAGCATGTCATGAAAACATTCCTACATGAAAACATTCCTCTCCCATACGGCGGTGGTTAGAGCGGTGAGTGACACACCTTTGCATTCTGTTTGAGCTTGCTTTCCTGGTTGTATGCTTGTAGCCATTCGTGGCTCGCATACGGTGTTCGGCAAGTCCCCAGCTACGACATGTGCGGCAAAAGCGCACACCTTTCTTAAGCTGCAGTAATCTCTTGGAGTCTTTGGGCTGCCAGGTTCTGAGTCTCTTGGAGTTGTTGAGTGAGCAGCATCACTTTTTCTTGGTGTGCCAGCTCTTTAGTGTGTGCTTCCGCTGGCTTGCGCTTATGGTTTCATTGAGGGCTCGGATTTTCTGTGCATGAGTCTTATTGGTTAGTTCCTGTTCTTGTTGTAGTCGATTTGCCTTTTCCTCCTCTACTTTGAGCTGTGCTGTTAGCTACATGATTTAGTTTTGCAGCACTTCTTCCTTGGCCTTGGCATTTTCCTAGAAGACCTATGTTTGTTGCGCATGTAGTGCTATGATTTCTTTTGTGTGGTTCACTTCTTTCTGGAGTTGTGCCTTTGCTTATTCCAGCTTGGCGTTGAGATCAGCATTCTCTTTGATCTTTTGGACTATGGTCTGGCTTAACACAATGTTATTATTTTCCAAGGATGTGTACATCTTTTCTTGCTCTTTTGCAGCCTTCTAACTTTTTATAATAAGTTCCCTGTGTGTTGACTCTATTGCTTAACTCTATTGCTTCTAGGTTTGCATGTAACTTTTGCACTTGTGCTGATGTTTCCTTGACTTGATTCCAGAGTGCACTGTTGGCGATCATGGAGCATATGGGTTGTGTGAGGAGATGGCATCGCCAAACCTTTTGCTCTTGCTCCCTTAATGTATTGGTTCCTGATTCTGTCTCCAGCCCAGTTTGGTTGATTGAGGAGCTCATCAAGTCCCTCAACAGTCTCCTGTAAGAATTGTTGGTAATTGATGTTGTGCAAGGAGGCAAGCTGTGGTGGTAGCCCTTCTTCATCTTCCAATCGTCTCCGCTTGCTTGGACTTGACGGCTCTAGAGATCTTTGGCATTTGCTTGCTTCCATGGGTCCCTTAGCTGTTGGTGTTTGGGCTAGCTGCCTCTTCAATTCTTGTTTCTTCAGCTTGCATGAGTGTGGCCGATTTTGGAGCTGTTTCAATTGGTGTGTCTGCCAGTGTAGAATCCTTGAGAGGAGATAAGGCAGTAAATATATGCTGGGCATGGCTTGTTGGGGGAGTAAGCTGTTGCTGGGGTTTTTGTGTTATCTGTGTGAAGAGAGTTTCCTTTATTGCCTCCTGGTAAGTCCGGATCTCGATGGCTACTTCCTCCTCTATTCTTTGTGACTCTGTTGTGACATCAGTGAGAATCCCCCACATATTTTTATATGTTTTCTTTTTGCGGTCTTTCTTGATCTGCTTGATGATGTCCTGTGTCTCCATCAAGATGGCTTGCCCTTCTTCTTCAGTTCCAGTTGTTATTTGGGGCTGGTCTTGTAGTAGTGCTAACTGCATTCGTTCTTCTGGTTCGGGCTCTTTGAGAGGCCTTTTTGCTACATGGTTGAGGACCTGTGTGAGGAGGTATGGGTTACTTTAAGTGGTGGGCTTTTAAATAGTTCTCCATCTCCTTGTGTAGGTAATATGCCCAATCATCCTCTTTCTCCTCATGTACCTTGGCAATTCTGTTGAGGCTTACCCTGTTTTGTATTTGTCTACTGGCTTTATTTACAGCATCAAAGATATTGCTCTACAAGCTTTTGCTGTTGCCTCATCTCTAATATTCTCATACTCAGCACCATTGGAATTGTACGATGGCTTCTTGAGCATGGCTTTCAATGGCATCTTGTCAATGCTGTGTGGATGGTGTCTAGTTGTAGCTGGAAGGTGTAGAGCTTCTCTTATCAAGTTCTCGGCGGTGATGAGGAGTTCTTCAGTGGTGCCATCGGCCTTTGTGATTCTCCCTCTTTTGGTTCCCTTGTTGTAGGTTTTTAGGTATTCTACACATAATTCTGTGTCGATTGTTTAGGGAAGAATTTGTGCCATTGCACTTAAGCCGATTTTTTCTAGCTTTGCTTGAACTTCAGCTTCCTCCAGTATCTTCAGAAACTCGAGGCTGTGGTAGTGGAGAGCTACCTTTCCATGGGGCGTATGCGTTTTGCTAGTGATGATGGTTCCCCGAAAGGCTTGGGAATAGGGACCCAATAAATTTAGCTTTGGTTTATATATTGTCCTTTTTCTCTGGCTGGCCAGGGATCCCATAGCACTTGTAGCTTGTGATGCGACTAGGGTTTCGTGTGCTTCGGACTCCGAGGCTGACATCTGTACAGTCACAAGGGATCAATCTCATGAGACTGGTGGGGCTTGATACCATCTTTTTTTTTTGTATAGACATATGTTTATATATATATGTTTTGATGTGGAATAGGTTAGAGAGTTCGTTAGTGTAGAAGTAATTGTATGTTAGTATCAGCATATGGCACGTGAATCAGCAGGGTGAGAAGAGGGTTGACTCGTGAAAGTGCAGACCCGTGAAATGGTTGGGCCGTGAAATGGTAGGGTCGTAAAATGGTTGGGCCATGAAAATGCAGACCCGTGAAATAGTTGGGTCGTGAAATGGTTGGGCCGTGAAATGGTAGGCCGTGAAACGGTTGGGCCATGAAACGGTTGGGGGCCGTGAAAACGTAGACCCACATGAAATAGTTGGGTCATGAAATGGTTGGGCCGTGAAAATGCAGACCTGTGAAATGGGTAGGTCATGAAATGGTGGGCCATGAAAATGCAGACCCGTGAAATGGTTGGGCCGTGAAAATGTAGACCCGTGAAATGGTTTAAGTTGTGATAGCGCAGACCCGTAAAAAGGGTCATAACTATCGTGTAACTAAGATTCAGTGTTCGTGAATCTACATATAGCATGTATGATTTTTTTGGTGCATATGTGATGCGTTTGTGAATGAGTGAGAAATGATTAATGATGATTTCTGCAATATAATTGATGTGCCTATGATTCCTTGCAAACAACAACAAAAACAACAAAAAGAAAAGAAAAGAAAAAAAAGAGTCAAGCTCCCACCTTGAAGTGAATGGTGGAGAAGATCGTAAGGAGGATGGGAGCTTGGAGATGCGCACGCAATCGAATGCAGAAGATCGATAATCGCAAATGATGAAATGATGAAAGAAGAAAGAGAATTTGATTTTATAACGTAGCCGTCGTATAGGGCGGCTACCTTAATGAAAGGAAGCCACATGGCACTGCATGAGTGGCTGCGTGAAAATTATCGTTTCACGACGTGAATTGTTTTGGACTTTTTCACCACGGCGTGAAACCATTTTCTGTAGTTTCATGGCGTTAAAACCATTTTCTGCAGTTTCATGTCAGAGTGCATAAGATCGAATTTTTCTCTCTTTTTTTTTTTTGTTATGCTCAAGCAATCAATCATGCACATGATGAGTGAATGATACAGAGCTTACCTCATACCCATTTGTGCAAACATTGGATACCTGTTTGTTTATTGCCATGAGAACCAAGGGTTCACCTAGGCTCTGTTGGGCATTCGTTGATGCAGTCTTTTTAGTTCCATGTGTGGGAGTTTTTTATTGTTTCTTCCACCCAACTGAACAATGTTGTCATTGTTTCTAGTTGTGGAGGGCTTCTACCTGCATCTCTCTGCTGAACTTCTGGGCTCCTATCTACGTCTGCTGAACATCCTTGCCTTTATCTTTGGATTCCTTGTTCGGCTCTGTAGCTAGGGTGGGTACTTCTGGTGCTTTGGCCCTCCTCATCCCAATTGGGCTGATTTTTCTTTTTCCTCCATACAGAAGTTGGAGTTGTGCTAGCTTGGGGTGGGAGTTGATGTTGCACCCTCTTACCACCCTCTTGTTGATGATTTGAACTGTTTATGGTATTGACCACTGGATTGGGTTTGGGTACCCATATTGCTCCATTGCCTTGATAGTAGCCTTGTGCTTGCAATAAGTCCTTCCGGACCCATTGCTTACGGAATCCTTGGATTTTCTTTGGATGCTTGGAGTCCTTCCACTTGGTTCGTGTTGGCACGGTCAGACTTTTGAATTGTGTGCAAGTTCCTTTTGGGTTTTTATAATATTTATGGTGTCCTTCTTGACTAGCTGACCCTTAAGTAAGTTCTTATGCACCCACTTCTGCATACCCTTAGATGTTGGGTATGGTGTGGGTGAGCTTCTCAGAAAAAGGGTGCTATTTTTTGAGGTGGTGCCTCTGTACTCGTTGTCTGTTCATCAAATATGACGTGCTTCCCTTTGTTTGTCGAGTTCCATAAGGGTATGGACATGATCTTCTCACCTGTGCTTAGCAATGTTGTTCTCTCTTCCCATTGGATATTGCATTTACTGGCACAGATCTAGGATATGACGTGCTTCCCTTTGTTTCTCGAGTTCCATAAGGGTATGGACATGATCTTCTCACATGTGCTTAGTAATGTTGTTCTCTCTTCCCATTGGATATTGCATTTACTGGCACAGATCTAGGATCGTCCTAGAATCATCTCTTCTTCCATGGAACCTGCAGGCATGACAAACACCTTTCCGACCAAGGAATTATTTCTGATGGAAATATTAACATTTAAATATCCTTCGACTTTTGTGGTTGTCAAATGAATGCTACGAACCTGTGCATTAGTTGCTTCAAGATGTGGTCTATCTAATGCTACCCAAGTCTCATAGGAGATCAAGTTATGACTTGACCCTATATTGATTATTGCAATACTTGTTGCATGGCTCTTAGCTACAGTCAATCCCACCTTGAGTCGTGCTGGCTCAATATTCAGTTCCCCTTTGTCCAAAAGGGTCACAGATTCCATGTTGACATGTCTCAGTCTTTTGTGCGTTAATTGTTCGGCCTTGGCCTCCCTAGCCTTAGCCTCTTCTTGTGCTTGCTGGATTTTTTCTTTTGCAAGCTGTTTCTATTGTTTTAAGAGATGTTCTTGCAAGAGCATCTCTTGGGTTAGTGGTCCAAAATATTTTTTTAGTTTACTTCCATTGACATAACCCTCCATTTGGATATCGTCAATTGTTTCAATTCGGACAGATCCTTGAGGTGTGATTTCCGACACTCAGAACGGTCCCAGACCTTGGTATTTAAGTTTCTTTTTCTTGGTGCTACCGACACCATACATGAGGACAAGGTCCCCCGTTTCCAGTTCTTTTTACTTGAGGTTTTTGTCGAACCAACGTTTCTTGCGTATTTTTTCAACCATGAGCCCATGTGATGCCATCAACCTGGTCTCATCTAGCTTTTCCAAGTCAATTAGTCTTTCTGCTAATGCATTCTCTGTTAGATGCTCTTGTACAGCAATCCTTAAGCTTGGGACTAGGTATTCCATGGGAATAACTACTTCAACCCCATAAGCTAGATGAAAGGAAGTATATCTCGTCGCTACCTTATATGATGTGCGATAGGCCCAGAGGGCTGCTGTCAGTTTATATTCCCAGTCTGTTCGATTTGCTTCCAATGTTTTTGTCAAGATAGTACACAAAATCTTGTTTGTACTCTTTGCTTAACCATTGGCTTGTGGGTAATAAGGTGATGATTTTCGATGGATTACTAGGAACCCTGCAAGTAAATGATCAATCACCTCATTGATAAAATGTGAGCTGTGATCACTGACTAATTCTAATAGACATCCAAACCTCGAGATGATTTGCTCGTATATAAATCTTGCTTTCCATGTATCTTAATTGAAAGCATATGTGGGACCAATAGTAGAAGTACATGATGAGCTACCTCCTCCAATGAACGAGGAAGATATGATAGAATATGCACTGAAGAAGGTATTAGGCACTAGAGAAAAAGTGTTACCTCATCAAGTGGAGGGGTTTACATGATGAAGAGGCTTCAGGTCAACCCGCCTCAATTGGAACAATATGAGAACATCTTAGGTGCATTTGGTGGGGCAAATGAGGAGGAACAATGATTTTGCTTGCTGGAATTTCCTATAAATCAATGTTAGAGAGATTTATACCAATTTGGGATTATGATACTTGTATTTGGAAGTATTGGTAATTGAGTTACTTTCATGGGAAGCAAGTTTTGGGCTGTTTTGAAGGCATAAGATGTAGTTTTTTGGCCATTGGAGGCAATTTACAACCATGAATCACATGATGATTCTCTCATATGTTGATTGGACATGTCATTTGCTCATATGCTTTGTGGTTCTACAACAAGCCCCAAGAGAGCCATTGGAAAGCATGTATGTAGGTGTTGTGATACGAAGTTGCACAAATTTATTACTTGGCACACCATTTTTGTAAACAAGCTTTGTATATTCAATGTGTTAGCTTGTACACATTTTGATTTATTTGGAAAGCCTTAGTTTATCAACAAATATAGACTTGATCTTTAATATTTTGTAAAGCGTGATATGCTTTAAAACCCTAGCCTCAATTTATGGGCACTCTACTTTTGAAGATAAGAGAGTGTCGTGCAAGAAAAGCACCTTTTTGTATTTTTGGAGGCTTTGGCCTAATTTGGAATAAAGTACTCATGTGTGGGGAAAATAGGCCATGCACACATGAGGGGGGATGATTGCACCCAATCTTGGAGTCGTGCTTTGTGAGCTAAGTATTTTTATTTTGTTTTCTCTCAATTATTGAATATGTTGAGAATGTGGTATTTGATGAGTTATTTGAACTAAATCAATTCTTGCAAGTTTCTTTTAAATTCTACCTTCCTAGAAAATTAGATCTGTGATAGTGGTATCAGAGCAAGATAAGTGGTATCAGAGCTAGATCTAGGAAGATCGAGACAAGAATTGAAAGCTTAAAAACTTAATTCAAGGGTTTTTGAAGAGTTCCATCTATTATCCAAGGATAAAAGACCAAAGGATAAGGGGAGGGGTGGCAAACCACTCTGTAGAAAACCATCAAACCACCTTCATCTTAAAAAGTGGATTTCTCCAGTCCAAACCCTCTCTATAATCCAATCATATGGATTGAATGAGCTTCTGAAGGAGGAATTAGTCCCATAATTCAATTGCTAAATCATTGCTATTACAGAGAGAAATCCATAATGGAGGGCCTTTGTTTATCTTCCAAATCAATTTATTTGAAGAAGCTTTAATCCCTTTGCAGGTTGATTTTTTAAAAAAATTCAAGCTTAAAATCTCCTTCTCCCTTTTCTCTTCAAAACGGGAGACAACGAAATTTTTTTGTTTTAAATTATTTTTCCCCTTTTCTTCCCCATAGTGTTGCAACAGCGGGTAGCTCGAATTCTTTCTCTCTCTTCTGCACAACCAATGATGGGAGAGAGAAGGCGTTACTTATTACTTTTTTAAAGCTCAAAAGCTTTGATAAAAGCTTAATAGAATAAGCTTGAAAAATAAAAGCTTTATTAAATAAGCTTTATTAAACGCCTCTTTCTTCATTATGAGCAACAGTCGGTGATTTACAGAGAGAAGCTTGTTTCTTTTGCTAATAAAGTCATATAAAATAAAGCTTTATAAAAGTATACCTTTAAAGAATTGAAGCGATTTTAAAGAAGAAAAAGGGTTTATCCAAAGGGAAAGATTTCAGAGAAATTCATATTTTTCAGAGGTGCAAAAAAACCTACAGAAAAAGTTCTCTTTCGAGAAATTGGAAACCTCTTCCTATAAATTTTTTGGCATCAAAGAAGTATTGGCTTTCATAAATTCTTGGAGGACGCTATCTAGCCAACTATAAGACAATGAACTCAAGAGCTAAGTCTTCCGTCTTCATTTATTTGCGTTATTAAATTGCAATGGCTACTTTACCCGCAGCAGCACCCACTTTGCAAGAACAAGTCTTAGCACTTCAAGAACAAATTGCCAGTGAGAGCGAGAACTCTGACACAAATCAAAGCATCAAGTGAAGTGTTCCAAATGCAAACGTGATTCTTCCAACTCTTTCGACTAAGATGAGGAGGAAAGTGATCATATTAGACGCACTGTTAAAGCTACTTTGCATGCTCAAAATTCTCGAAAAGACTCACGAATCAGCCGAAAGGCATTCACTTCCCAAAAATAAGATGGCAAAAAGGATGATCGAGTTCTTATTGCATGGATTAGCCAATTAGATGACTATTTCTTTGGTGAAAAATTCTCAAAAAAGGATAAAATTAAATGTGCTTGTAATCACTTGATCAAGAGTGATGCCTTATGGTGGAATGTAATTAAACAAGGTGAACATAGACCTTCAACATGGAAAGAGTTTCAAAAACTCTTAAAGAAACATTTTCTACCATCTCAGTACAAAGCTAAAGCACGTCAACGATGGGACACTCTACGCCAAATTGAGAAAGAGAATCTCCAAGCCTATATTGATAAATTTTGGGATATTCTTTTATAAGTTCAAGTAATTGAAAAAGTTAAGGAAAAAGAGCAATGTAGGAAATTCATTGCTGGAAGTCTACCATTAGAGCTAAAGTTAATATGTTTCATCCACATGACCTTAGTTTTGCTATGGACCTTGCCTTAAATTGAGAACGAAAAACGTCTATATCGAGAGATTTCAGGATGTAGGATAAATCTTTTACAAAGTCTACTAAATCTTCTTTCCCTTCTAGTAATTTTGATTAAATCCAGGATGAAAAAGGGTAAAGATGTGACTAAAAGAGATGCTCAGAAGGACAACAACAAACCTTCAAATGCTTAACCAAAGAATCGAATCTTTAGATGTTACGAATGTCACAAGGAAGGACACCTCACTCAAGACTGCTCTAACAAAAAGAAGAGTTTTGCATCGATGGCTCGAATCAAAGTTATTGAAGAAGGCAACAAAGATTCTTTAAAGCAAGAGGGTAACTTTGATCCCGACTATTCAAATGAAGGTAAGTTTTTAATTCATGCTTTATTGAGAATTCAAGGTAAAATCAAAGAAAAATAAATTTTTATATTGCATGATGATGATAGCTCGCATGATTTTATTTTTGAAAAAGCATTGAAAGCACTTAACCTCAATTCATGGTACTCTAGTTACAAAGTAAAAGCTGCATTTCAAGGTACTAAAGCATAACTGCACAAAGAGGTTAAGAATTTAGAATTACAAATGGGTTCACTAAAAGAAAAGAGAACATTGCTAGTGGCACCTTTGCAAGGTGTGGATGTCATCTTAGGTATGCCACGGAGACATGAGTATAATCCCCACATTGACTATGATACCCATACCATGTGATTAATAAAAGGTGACCAAGAAATTTATCTTCAATGTTAGACCAACGGTGAATTAGGCCCATTCTCGACTCATACTCAAGTAAAAAGAGCTATACGAAAAAAGGAGGACATTTTTTATTTTTGTCAACCAGCTTACTGCTCAGGATGACTCCCAATCAAATTGTCTCATGACCCTTTCATCTCTAAGTTCTCTAATTACTTCATAGATGATTTACCACTTGGCTTACCAAGACCTCATCTAATTTCTTCATAGATGATTTACCACCTGGCTTACCAAGACCTCATCTAGAAGACCATAGAATTGAGATAATTCCTGGTGGCTCACCGCCATGTAAAGCTCCTTATAGAGTCAACATGCTTGAGCAAAAGGAGATCCAAAGGCAAGTCGAAGAACTATTAGATAAAGAATTAATTAGACCTAGTAGTTCTCCATTTGGTGCTCCAGTTATTCTCATTAAAAAGAAGAATGAAATATCAATTGTGTATCCATTATCGTGCACTAAACAAGATTACTATTAAGAATCAATATCTAATACCTTGAGTGGATGACTTGCTAGATAAGCTTAGGGATCCCAAGTAGCAAGATTTACCTAAAGTCTGGTTATCATTAGATTCGAATGAACGAGATATCTCCAAGACTACCTTTAGAACCCAAATTGGTCATTATGAGTTTTTAGAAATGCCATTTGGTTTGATTAATGCTTTGGCTACTTTCAAGAGAATGATAAATAGAATATTCTTGAAATATTAAAACTTTGTTGTAGTGTTTTTCGATAATATCTTAGTTTTCAGTAAGAATTGTCAAGAGCATGAACAACATTTAGAAAAAGTGTTTTCACTTCTTTAAGAGAATTAGCTTTATGTCAATTTTGAAAAGAGCAAATTCTTTCAAGAAGAAATCTAATATCTAGGACACATTGTTTCTGCTGATGGTATTCGAGTAGACCCCAAAAGGACCAAAAGTATTGCCAATTGGCCTAGACTAAATGATATTCACAAACTCCGATCTTTTCTTGGATTATGTAGTTACTATAGGAAGTTCGTTAGAAATTTTACATACATTGCACATCATTTGATTGAACTTCTTAAGAAAGCTCGACATTTTATTGGACTAGCATATAGGATCATTCCTTCGTTGAACTTAAGAAAGTCTTGACCCATGCACCAGTTCTTACACTACCAGATTTTCAACGACCATTCTTTGTTGTAGTTTTACCGATGCAAGTGGGCAAGGCTTTGGTGTTTTTCTTATGCACGATGAACATCCCATTGCCTATGAAAGTTGTAAGCTTAAACCAGCAGAAAGAAATTATAGTACATATGACAAAGAATTAGCTGGTTGTTCATGCTTTAAGACTTTGGAAACATTATTTAATGGGATCTGAATTCTTAATCAAGACAGACCAACAAAGCATTCGTCATTTATTGACCCAACCATTGATCTCTGATCGACATATCAAATGGACTTCATTTATTGACCCAACCATTGATCTCTGATCGACATATCAAATGGACTTCATTTATCCAAAATTTTCAACCCATGATTCAATATCAACCAGGCAAAGAAAATGTTGTGGCAGATGATTTAAGTAGACGTCCTAGTGTTCACAACATTTTTGTTATTCAAAGTCAACCATTGAGTCCTATGAGAGAATCCTAACTTTGACTTCTCAGCAAGCCGCAAATATGTTTATCAAACAAATATTTGTATATCACGGATTGCCAAAAGTCATTGTTTTTTACAGAGACCTAAGATTTTGTAGTAACTTTTGGATCACTCTATTCTCCAACTTAGGCACTAAAGTAGATTTTTCCACAGCTTTCCATCCGAAAACGAATGGACAAACTGAGGTTACTAATAGTACTATCTTGGATCTACTTAGAGCCTATGTTGCCCAACAATCTAATTTATGGGATAAGTACATTCATCTTCTCCAGTTTGCTTACAATAATAATCCTCATTCGACTACTAGTAGAGCACCTTTCGAAACTGTGTATGGAAAACCTTTGCCTATTCTGGCAACTAGACTTTTCCACAAAATTGAAGCTGCTGATCAATTCACTATCGATTTTAGTAGCATTTTGAATGATGTAAAACATTCTATCGCTCATTCTCAAGAAAAATATGTTAAGAAAGCAAACCGTAAACGTAAAGCGATATCTTTTGAACTTGGAGATTATGTACTTTTGAGAATTGAAAAGCATCAACTTAAGAGTGTTGAAAAATTCCTAGCTGTTAAGCTTGCTCCAAGATTTTATGGACCTTTTAAGGTGATGCACAAAATGAATGATGTTGCATATAAACTTGAATTACCTTCTCATTGGCAGATTCAAAATTCATTTCATGTTATCTTGTTAAAACCTTTCAAAGAATCACTTCACACTCATCCAGTGTATGAAGAACCGTCTCTTACTCCCAAATACTATCATTGATCATTAGATTACATCAACTTGAACTGGAATTCAATATAGCAAATACTTAGTGACTTTTCTGAATCATCCTCGTTGCGTTAAGATACAAGATGGGTGCCTAAGAAATATTTTCGTGCTTTCCTTGAGATCCTCCGTTCTTTTCAACAAACCGGCAATTGAGAGCAATTGCAAACTCAAACAAGAGGTAATGTTATGGGAATATATTTTAAGCCCTCTTAAAAATATTATTCTGCCCTCTTAGATAATTTGGGGATGCTTGGATTATCTTTGCATCAAGCCAAATTATGTTAATATCATGAGTGATGCCATTATAAATATTAATACGTTTGGTGGATATTGACGTAGGTTTGGGGTCTCCAATGTTTGTTTTAATTGGTTTGTATGGAGGGGTGATTCCTTCCCGAGTTACTTACGCCTAGAAAACATGTGCGTGGAAATGGTTTGTATGCTTATGAAATATTTGTTTCACCAATTTATTCTTGGTTATTTTATAGGTGAGAGGATTCCGAACATTGAGGAGAAGTTGCACAAATTTATTACTCAGCACACCACTTTTGTAAACAAGCTTTGTATATATATGTGCTAGCTTGTGCACATTTTGATTTATTTGGAAAGCCTTAGTTTATCAAGCATAGAATTGATCTTTAATATTTTGTAAAGTGTGATATGCTTTAAAACCCTAGCCTCAATTTATGGGCACTCTATTTTTGAAGATAAGAGAGTGTCGTGCAAGAAAAGCACCTTTTTGTATTTTTGGAGGCTATGGCCTGATTTGAAATAAAGTATCTCGTAAATACTCATGTGTGGGGAAAATAGGCCATACAGACACGAGGGAGGATGATTGCACCCAACCTTGGAGTCGTGCTTTGTGAGCTAAGTATTTTTATTTTGTTTTCTCTCAATTATTGAATATGTTGAACTAAATCAATTCTTGCAAGTTTCTTTTAAATTATACCTTCCTAGAAAATTAGATCCGTGATACATCCAAGGTACTCGAGAGTATGACATTACCTATGCTATGAGCAAGACCCTTAGTGGATTTTATAACTCAAATTGGGCGAGTGATTTAGACATGAGACACTTAGTAACATGGTATTGTTTTTCTCTTAGATTGAGATGCATTTCTTGGATAACATGGTATTGTTTTTTCTTTTAGATTGAGATGCATTTCTTGGATAAGTAAGAAACAGATGTTACACTCTCATCTGGGTATAACGCCTACATGCTTTATCATGTAAGGCATCATAAAGGTCCACACATGAAGTAGGTAGACTTTACTCTTTGGACTTTGGACACCATGTACTGACATTATGGGGCCTAAGAGAAGCCTAGATGAAAGTGAGGAAACTCTCCTATGTAGTGTCTAGTTCATCTTTATGGGCTGAGTCTACACCATGAACAATGGCACTGACTACAATTGCAGACCTACATGGTTATATCATGGGGTGGTCACCCCAGGCCTATAAAGATACACAATCAGCCCCTTCTCCACACAATTCATTAGTCATCACTGTGTGAGTTTACTCCCTAGTTTCTACTAGTATCTAACCTCCATCTTAGCAGTTCCAAATCAACTATCAACGCTCCCTTCACAATAGCCCATAGGTGCGTGTTAATCCCATTTGGATTAACAACATGATCCTCAATTGAGGACATTAATAAGTGTCATGCAAAGGCACTTTAAAGGTTGTACATTATCAGATCTTGGCCACCCAAGGCCTAGTAAGTAAGTGCGTCACTACCTCCTCCAGACTTCAGTGAAAATTGGATGCATGTGCTGGCTACCATTGATGTAATACAGCCCAGCAGGAGAACCCAGTATTTGGAATCTGGAACCGTTCCCACAACTTCTATCTACATGGTTAATTGGCAGACACTGGATGAGGAATCAGGAAGGGTGGTAGAGATAGAAACGGTATCTAGCCCGATGAAACGCCATGCTACCAAGCAGACCTACGGATGCCCAATGGTTGAGATACCTTGAGGCTACAAAAGTACATGATGAATTCTCAAAGGATTGGGGCGAGGAGTTGAGTAAAATATCATTGGAAGGGAGGCACAAAGAGAAAATTACCCTTTAAGAAACCGATGCACCCAAGCTTACAAAAGCAGGGCACCGAAAACACAACAAGGCCTTAGCAACAGAGGCAGAACGTGAGGCCAAGAAGATCATGGTAAAAGCCAAAAGTGACAATGAGGACAAACCAGACTTGTTTTCAGTACCCGACCATTTCAAGAACTATACGGTGGATGATTGGAGAGTGGTTCGGCTGATAGCTACTAGGGTAAAAGAGGAGGGGCTGTCGGCATAATACGATGGCCCAGCAGAAGTCAAGGAGGTTGATATTGTGGGACCAGGGGAAGAAGCACGGCCTGTATACATTGCTAAAGATTTGACTCCTGTAGAGGAAGAAGAGCGCATTGTTCTCCTCAAGGAATATAAGGACTGTTTTGCCTAGAATTATAAGGAAATGAAAGGGGTACTATCGGAGGTGGTATAACATATTTCAATCATGGAAGGTTTGAGACCAGCCAGGCAAAAAAACCATATCAGATGAATCCTAAGTATGCAACAATTGTAAAGGAGGAAATTGATAAGCTCATTGCTACAGACTTTATCTATGAGATTGAACATACGGATTGGTTGTCACCAATTGTGATAGTGCCTAAAAAGAATGGGAAACTGAGAGTATGTGTCGATCTTAAAAAAGTAAATGCAGCCACTTGGAAGGACCATTACCCATTATCCTATATCGAACATGTTTTGGAAAGAGTGGCTGGGAGGGAAGCGTACAGATTCTTGGATGGGTTTTTCGGGTACAATCAAGTGTCCATAGCACCAGAAGACCAACATAAGACAGCCTTCAACACAATGTGGGGGACATTTGCTTATAAGGTTATGCCATTCAGTCTCACAAATGCCCCTACCTTTCAACAGTTGATGTGCACAGCTTTTAAGAACTACTTGCAAAAGTGGTTAGAGGTATTCATTGATGATCTATGTGCACATTCTTGATGGGAAGATCACCTGGCTTGCTTGAGGAAAGTGTTTGAACGTTGTCGATTATATCGTACATCACTAAACCCTTTGAAGTGCTAGTTCTGGGTCAAGCATGGTGTGTTATTGGGACACACAGTCTCAAAGAATGGTATATCCACACTGATGATAGCAAAGTCAAATTGATCTTGGAGCTACCACCACCTACCAACTACAAAGGAGTGTAAAGGTTTATGGGTCATGTGGGGTATTATCGATGCTTCATCATTTTTTATGCTGAGATAGCCAGACCTTTGTACAAACTTCTCATTGTCTTTGAGTGGACTAAGGAGTGTCAAAAAGCTTATGATCGTCTGAAGCAAGCCTATTTTGCGACCCCCCAATTGGGATCTCATATTTCATGTACACATCGATGCATCAAATTTTGCTATTGGTTGCGTGCGAGCCCAACCTGGTGAGCTCAAATTGGACTATCCAGTTTGCTTTGCTAGTCATCAATTGAATGATGCAGAGGTGAACTACACCACTAGAGAGAGAGAAGGATTGGCCATGGTCTATGCCATCAAGAAATATCAACATTATCTCTTGGCAACAAATTTATATTTTTTGTAGACCATCAAGCTTTACTATATCTAGTGAATAAACCTTGCACCATGGGAAGAATCACTTGGTGGCTACTATTGTTGTTGGAATTCGACTTCACTGTCAGCATGTGTTGGCCGACCACTTGTCCAGAATTCCAAATGGGGAACCAGAAAGATTCTTAGTGATCCATCGAAAATCATCACCTTACTACCCACAAGCCAATGGTCAAGTAGAAAGTACCATCTTGACAAAAACATTGGAAGAAAATCAAACAGATTGGGAGCATAAGCTGACAGCAGCAGCTCTTTGGGCCTACCGCACCATCATATAAGGTAGTGACGGAATATACTCCTTTTCGTCTAGCTTATGGTGTTGAAGCGGTTATGCCCATGGAATACCTAGTCCTAAGCTTAAGGATTGCTATACAGGAGCGTCTAACTGAGAATGCATTAGCTGAAAGGCTAATTGACTTGGAAAAACTGGATGAGACCCGATTGATAGCATCACATGGGCTCATGGTTGAAAAGTTATGCAGGAAACACTGGTTTGATAAAAACCTTAAGCAAAAAGAACTAAAAACGGGGGACCTTATTCTCATGTATGGTGTGGGAAACACTAGGAAAAAGAAACTTAAATACCGAGGCAGCCTGGGACCATTCCGAGTATCGAAAATCACACCACAGGGGTTTGTCCGAATAGAAATGACTGATGGCATCCAAATGGAGGGCTATGTCAATGGAAGTAAACTAAAAAAATATTTTGGACCATTGACCCAAGAGATGCTCTTGCAGGAACACCTCTTAAAACAATAGAAACAACTTGCAAAAGCAAAAATCCAGCAAGCGCAAGAGGAAGTTAAGGCTAGGCAAGTCAAAGCTAAAATACATAAAGGCCTGATACATGTCAACATGGCATCTGTAATTCTTGTGGAGACAAAGGGGGGATCTAATTATTGAGCCAGCACGACTGGGACTCACAATAGCTAAGGGCATTGCAACAAGTATTGCATTAATAGATACAGGGTCCTGATCTCATATGATACTTGGGTAGCTTTAGAAAAACCACACCTTGAACCCATGGATGCTTAAGTTCGTAGTGTGCACCTAACAACCACAAAGGTTGAGGGGTATTTAAATGTTAATATTTCCATCAATAATAATTCCTTGGTTGCGAAGGTGTTTGTGATGCCTGCAAGTACAATGGAGGAAGAGACGATCCTAGATCTGTGTGCCAACAAGTGCAATATCCAATGGGAAGAAAGAACACCATCGTTGAGCATTGGTGAGAAGGTCATGTCCATACCATTATGGAACTCAGCAAATCAAGGGAAACAAATCGCTGCAGAGGCAACACCTCAGAAAATAGAATCTACACCCATTATGCTGAATTTGCCTACACAATACCCAACATACAAGGGTACACAAAAATGGGTGCTCAAGAATCAACATAAGGATCAACCACAATGAGTAATGAAAAGAGTCAAGGGAAAACAAAATTCAAAAGTCGGAGGCCTCATGACTCGTCAGCAATGAGTCCGAAAGGGCCTATTGCGAGCACAAGTCTACTATCAAGGCAATACAGTAATATGGGTACCTAAACCCAAGTCCATGGCCAAAACCATAAAAAGTTTGAATCAATATACAAAGAGATGTGATTGCTTACAGCATTAACTCTCCGATCGAAGCAGCACCACACCTGCTTTTGTGTGGAGGAGAAAGAAAATTAAGCCAACTGAATTGAGAATGACCACGGCAACAACAATACCTACTCTAACAACATAATTGAACAAGAAATGTGAAGATAGAAGCAAAGAGTTTCCAAATGGAAACCATCCACAACTAGACATAG
Organism: Cibotium barometz; assembly: GCF_041138505.1. Taxonomy (NCBI): domain Eukaryota; kingdom Viridiplantae; phylum Streptophyta; class Polypodiopsida; order Cyatheales; family Cibotiaceae; genus Cibotium; species Cibotium barometz. The sequence goes on along the minus strand of NC_141090.1, from coordinate 15,520,011 downwards.
CAACAAAATTGTTTAGTTGGTTGGAAGGAACAATAAGGAGCTCACACATAGAGCTAAAAAGACTGCATCAGCAAATGCCCAAAAGTACCCAAGTGAACCCTTGGTTTTCATGGTGATATCAAAGGGACAAGGTAAGTAATGCATCATCATATGTATGTGTGAGTATTTGAGCACAGTAAGAAAAAAATTTGATCTTATACACTCCACGTGAAACTGCAAAAAAATGGTTCACGCCGTGAACCAAACTACAGTCGTTCACGTCGTGAACCATTGATTAGTGTTTCATGCCGTGAAGAAGTTTGAAGAGTTTCACGCTGTGAAACGATAGAAACTCTGATAGCCAATTATGAAATGACATGTGGCTTCTTCATTAAACACAACCGCCCTCCGACGACTGCGTTATGAAATCAAATTTTCTTTTTTTTTTGGTCACTTTGCATCGTGTGAGAGCCGTGTTCGTGCCAATTCTGATCATCAAGCATCTTCGCGCCTGCATTCAACTGCATACCCAAGCCCTTTGAGGTGGGAGCTTCCCCTTTTTTCTTTTTCTTTGCTTTCCTTTTTTCTCTTTTTTCTATGATGTTATCAATTGATTGTGTGTGTCCAAACATGTCTACTTGTGTTTGAAATCAGTCGATTGAATGAACGAATGCCTGTCATCTTGTGTTGAAGATAAATCACTTGTGTGCAATCAATACATGTCATTATCCTAAACATGTGCACACACTGTTATAAATTCATGACTGCAGATTCATGTCATGCTGTTTCACGTCTGCAAATTCATGTCACTATGTTTCATGCCATAGAGTTTCACGTCTGCACACGTCATTGTGTTTCACACTCCATACTTTCACGTCATGATGATTCACATCATGCACATTCACGTCATTGTGTTTCATGTCTACACATTCACGTCACTGTGTTTCACGCCACAGAGTTTCATGTCTACACATTCACGTCATTGTGTTCATGCCCCATAGTTTCACATCATATTGTTTCACGTCATGCACATTCACGTCATTGTGTTTCATGCCACAGAGTTTCACGTTTGCACATTCACGTCATTGTGTTTCACGTCTTGTTGTTTCACGTCTGCACATTCATGTCATGGTGATTCACGTTCGCGTATGTTTTTCATGGGGATGGGTTTCACATCTTTTTCACGAATAGTAACTAATCACTAAAATATTAATACACTCACATTCTCTCATCCAAATTTACATACTAACATTAAATCACTAACCAAAAAAAGAAGAAAAAAAGTAACCCATCTCTCATTCGACTGATTGTATATGCTGATAGATGTGGGTCTCCGAATCCGAAGCTCGCGAAGCAACCATCCACCATGCAAGCAAGCAGTGCTATTGGTTTCCCCAGCCAGCCACCGACAACAAGGATCAAGCAAGCTCAAGATAAATTTCTTGGGCCCTTATGCCCAATCATTCCAGGGCACCCTTGTCTCAGGAAAGAAATTATCACACCCCATGGGAAGGTGACTCTCCAGTGCCATAGCCCAGAATGTCTCCACTTGCTAGAAGATATGGAAGTCAAGGAAAAACTTGACAAAGTAGGCCTCGACAGAATGGCAGAGGTACTGCCCCCACGTAGTCGACACAGACCTCTGCGCCCGAATACCTGAAGACATATGACAAGCAAATAAAGAGAGGAAAGATTACAAAGGCTGATGGCACCATAGAACAACTCCTCATCACAAAGGACTTAATCAAAGATGCCTTACAACTCCCACTTGCAGTGAAAGCCCACAAGCACCACATTGATACGATGCCTATAAATGATATGCTTAAGAAAGATTCTTACAATTCAAATGGAGTAGAATACGACAATATCAGAGATGAAGCTACAAAGAAGGCATGTAGAGCGATGTCCCTCCTGATGCAAATAAAGCCTACAGACAGGTACAACAGAGTGAGTTTAAACAAGATTGCAAAAGCTTATGAGGAAAAGGAGGAGGATTGGGCTTTCTATATGCATAAAGAGATGGAAAATTACTTGAAGGCCCATCAATCGAAGATGAGTAATCCATACCTCCTCACACAGGTACTTAACCATGTAGTAAAGAGGCCTCTGAAAGATCCTAAACCAGAAGAGCACATGCAGTTAGCACTCATACCCAACTAGAAGAGAACATGCAGTTAGCACTCATACCCAACCAGAAGAGCACATGCAGTTAGCACTCATACCCAACCAGCCTAAAGAAGCTACTGGCAAGTTAGAAGAGGGGCAGGCAGTATTAATGGAAACATAGGATATCATCAAGAAAATAAAAAAAGACCGCAAAAAGAAAATAGATAAAAGAATAAGAGGAATACTTATTGATGTAGCAGCAGAATCACAACAATTGGAAGCAGCGGTGGCAACAGAAATCCGCACATACCAAGAGGCCCTGCAAGAAAAGATACTTGGCCCTACTATGCAGGAACCACTCCAATAGCTCACCCCTCCAGCAAGCCCTGCACATCTTATTTTTAAAGACCTCTCTCCTCTCAAGGATTCAAACCTAGCAGATACACCAACAACAGAGGCAACTGAGGAACAAACACTGAGGAACCAAGCTGCGGAGGGATGAGTAGTAGGAGAAGCAACAATCATAGTACAAGAACTGGCCCCAGAGTCAAGTAAGAGACAACGAATGCCAGAACCTTCAAGTCCAATAAAAAGGAGAAAGTTGGAAGAGAAAGAACAACTACCCCAGCTAACCTCCTTCTAGGACATGGATTCTCAACAATTCATCCAGGAAACCATGGAAGGTCTAGAAGCGCTCCTTCACGACCCACTCAAAGAACTGGAAGCTGAGTTAAGTATAGGTATGGTGTTGCCACCTATTAATAACAGACATGTTACATGACAGGAATGCCACCCTCTAGAAGCAGTTGAAAGATGCAAATACACAAGTACAAAGCGTAAAGGCAACCCTTGAAGCAGCAGAGTCAACTCAGAGGGAGATTATCCTAAAGAGTTTAAAGGCTGCAGAGAAACAAGAACAGAGGTACAATTACTTGGAAAGTAATAACCTCATCTTGAGCCAGATAATTGTACAGAAGATCAATGAAAATGCTGACTTAAACGCAAAGCTGGAGCAAACAAAAGATCAACTTCAAAAAGAGATCGCCCACACACAGAACCTCATAGCTCTGCATGCCCGACAAATCAAGGAGTGCCAAGATAGTGCAAAGGCTAATGAAGATGTGCTTCACCAACAAATCGAGCAACTAACAGCCCAACTCAAGGCAGAGCAAGAAAGAGTGCACAATCTGCAACAAGAAAGAGAACAAGCGAACAAAGCACATGTAGAAAAGATCAAGGCCCTCAATGAAACCATCAGTGCAAACTAGGAAGAGGTGCAAAAGAATGAATTGGAGCATCAAGAGGCCATATCATAGCTTCCAGTACAACTACAGGACACTCAACAATTGGTGGCACAAAGACTCAATCAAATTACTGAAGCACAACAAAGGGAAGCCACTGCCCGGTGTGAGCACAAGAAGATGCAACAAGGAGATTTGAAGAGATGGATGTGGAAATAATGATCCAAGAAATGACCATCTCCAACCACCTCAGCAATGTCGACTCTCGCCCCTGCATGATCTGGCACGTCAGCTCGCGACATAAGAAAGGAGTCAACGCCCGGAGTCGATAGATGATCTACGTATCCTCCTTGAGCGTGCCTCGGACTTGGGCCAGCTGCCAGTAACTCCTCGGGCCCCTCCTCACACTCTTTGACACTAATTAAACAAAATATTGAACGCGATGCTGACCCAACAATCATCACGGGGGTATTTTGAGGGGCGACCTTATATTAACTAACCCTCAGGACATCTTCTTCTACCCCTTGCATTCTATAGTGCTAAACCTCCGTAGTTGGTGTCGCGTGCTCCAAAATTCAGAAATCCTGGACAACAGTATCGAGAAACTCGACCTGTTTGTTCCAGATGGCATACCAGAGATCTTGTTTGTTCCAGATGGCATTCTATAGTGCTAAACCTCCGTAGTTGGTGTCACGTGCTCCAAAATTCAGAAATCTTGGACAGCAGTATCGAGAAACTCGACCTGTTTGTTCCTTATATTAACTAACCCTCAGGACATCTTCTTCTACCCCTTGCATTCTATAGTGCTAAACCTCCGTAGTTGGTGTCGCGTGCTCTGAAATTCAGAAATCTTGGACAACAGTATCGAGAAACTCGACCTGTTTGTTCCAGATGGCATACTAGAGACGCTAGCCAACTACAAGGTGGTTGCAAATACTTATCAATGGGTAATTAGTTATGGGTGGCTGGAAGTCTACAATACTCACCAACATTTGAATCTCTGTGAGTCTACATTATATCACCCTGTCGGCATCCTTAAACTCTATACTAATATCTACAAGCATTTAGAAGCTATGCTCACCAATGTAAGATATAATTTTGATGCCACTCACATAAACTACCCTGATATTGATAATAATGAAGAAATTCATGAAATACAAAACTTTTTTAAAGCCATAAGCCTACCCACCCCCTAGCACTGGTCAAGGTAAAGAAGAAGGTCCCTCTTCAGTTTTAAAATCCACTTACCCTATATATTCTAATATAACCAGTAAAAGCTTCTCAATCCCTATCCTAGCACACCACCTACTAACTCGTCCCAAGCTGACTGTATTTCCTCTTCTTTCTCTCCTCTAGAGTTAGATTTTCCCACTAACACTCTCGCCCCCGAGGAGGTACTGGCACCTAACCCATCTCCACCACAGAAACCTCAGGAGGTACGCGATCTCACTTCACATGACAATATTGCGCCTTTCACTGAAAATAATGTCTTGGATTCTTTGATAGCTGTAGAGTACGAGGAATTTATTTGAGCAGGCAATCCGCTTTTAAAGCCAAAACTCATGTTCAAAGTTCTCATGCAGATTGCTCCATTCGACTCTACTTGCCAGATCCTGCTAGAAGCGTACTTTGCAGTCACACCAAGAAGGGAACATTATGTACCATACTCTCTCCGTGCCCCACGTCTCGACTTAGAAGAATTACTTCCTTTGGATGGAGAGGGTACATTGTGGGCAAATGTCGCAAAACACACAAGGCTCGCCAACCCTCATTTAGCTGACTTGCTGGAAATTTGCATTGTCACATTCATGATCAGCTACTGTTATAGAAGATGGAGAAAGATACATCCTGTGCACACGAGAGGTGGTTACGCCACCATCATCACTAATGAAGAACAACCACAACTCACAGATTTTGGAATCCAGCCTACATGGAGGAAGGAGATTCTGTTAGTTCCAAAATACAGAAAAGTATACATGAGCGCACCACCAACAATGAGAGTAGATCCATTGTACATGCCGCTTGAATTCCAAGAGGCCAAAAATAGGGACTCCCATGTTTGTTATAACTTCCCTATCTTCACACCAGCAACATTTGGCCATATTCAAGAACAAAGACATCAAATGCTCACATGGATCAGAGCATGGCGAAGGATACCCGCCCGATCCGGCCATTGTGGCAAGTGTCAACTTTATGAAATTGTTGGTGGTTCTAATAGACCAACCAAAAGAAAACTATGATGGCTTTGAAGCACAACACCTGAAGTTCGATATAAATCAAGGGCCTTTAGACAAAGGAATGATGTTGTACTACCACCGATTACGATGTCTTCCAGCCTACATGCACGTTACATTTAAAGACATGGTAGACACTCGATTTTGGAAGTCACACTACTCAGCATTCCGTTGCACTCTTCGGAAGCTCCAGTCCAGATGAAATTTCTATCGACACATGAGTTCGGTGACCAGGTCTTCTGACCTCGGTAACAGGTTATGAGGACAGAACCTACATTAGGAAAGGGGGAATGTTAATCCCATTTGGATTAACAACATGATCCAAATGGGAATGTTAATCCCATTTGGATTAACAACATGATCCTCAATTGAGGACATTAATAAGTGTCATGCAAAGGCACTATAAAGGTTGTACATTATGAGATCTTGGCCACCCAAGGCCTAGTAAGTTTGTTTTGGGTGCCCAAGTGTGAATAAGGGCCAATTATATATAAGGCATTTTCTCATAATGAAAAGGACACAATCCCCTTTGTGCTATTGAGAGCTCTCCCCTTGTGACTTGAGAGAGAGTGAGGAGTGAGAGCATTCTAGCATTGTGCCTCTTTTCATGCTTGTGTACTTATGCTTGTATGAGAGAGTGTGATTGGTTTATGTGATGGTGTGAGCCACTCCACGGTGACAGTGTGGAGGTGGAGCTTGGAGTTTGGAGCTTGACAAGCGAGCTTGGAGGCCTCAAGGGACTCGAGATCAAAGCATTGTAATAAGTACCCCACGACGGTTGTGATCTATTGCTCATCCATTAGGTGAATGTGTAGAGTTCCCTCTTGGAGGTATGGTAGTCCATAATAGTGTGGGGATTTGTTATCATTTATTATATTACTCCAATAATACAATACTCTTCTTTACCTCTGTTATTGGCAATTTAAGTTTGTATTCTCTTACAAAAATTGACTCCCTACCTCCTAGTCCCCTCCTTATAGACATGCACACTGATCCCAAGGCTATATAAATAACATGGTTGTTGTTAAAGGAGATGTATAGACCATATCAATAATAGCTTATGCATCGATTCTATGGAAAATAATTGGTAGTCTTGTAGTGTGTATCCCCTGCCACATTAGATAACCATACACCATACACCACATCACTGTTGGTATGATTGCCACATTTCACATTATATGTGTGTGTGTGTGTGTGTGTGTGTGTGTGTGTGTGTAATTTGATTGTTTACTTTTGTGGTAACTTCCAAAATTCTAGGAAATGCTTGTGCCAACAATTGGAAAAGTATGTGCCAATCAATTACTTTGAAGGTTCTTGATTAGCACTTAAGATAAAGGTGCCGTTCTTGCTCTGTTGAAGCAAAGTTACAAAAAACTTTGTTAAGTCTCTAGATTTTTGAGTGGGATGCATTGCTTGCAACTTTAAGATGAGCAAAGTCATAAAGATGGAATTTAACATTGTTTACTTGACTTATTTTCATATTATTTGTCTAAAACTCTAAGACTCTAAGATGGGTTCACAAAATATTCTGATGAGTTTAATCTAAGACTCTAAGTGACAAGTTCACTTAGTTCCCATACAAAATATTGTATAGGAACTCAGTGAAGGGTTCACTTAGTTCCCATATAAAATATTATCTTTTAAATTATAAAATCTAAAATGAAAAGGTTTTGACCAAGTTTTTACCCTCAATGTGGAGTATTACCTCAGTTACACACATACATATCATGCATATATAGAATTTGCATTTGCTTTCAACATCCATTCTCTATTTACATCGTGGTTTGTTGTTTTAAGTAAGGGAATATTGATGTCTCTTGTGTTGTGCTCCATCATCATAGCCTTTTTAAAGGACTTCACCACCTGGCTACATCATCCCTACTAAAAAGGAGAGATTTGTGGTCTCAACACTCACCTCTAGGATTCAAGGTAAAGAAAGGGTTTTTGTAATATCTTCATGTAATGTACTACAAAAATTTATCTTGAATAATCTATATGATAATATTCAAAATTTGTGTTCTCATGTCAAAAAGAATGACTTCTAAGCTATTAATTATTCTCTTTGTTTTTATTAACAAACATGTTTTTTTAATTAAGCACTCATGATAAATTTAAGTAACCTTCATGACTTTGGATTAAGAACCCATGATAAATTTAATTAAGTACCCATGATAATTTTGAATAACCTTCATGAATTTGGAGGTCATAGGGACTTGAGAGGGATTTGAAACAAAAAAAGCTCTCAAAATAACTCTTTGCTTAAGCATTTGAAACCTTATATGCAACGATGGCTAAAGTTTTAATTTAAAAATCTTTTATTAATATTTCCTACCAGAACCCACTATATTGTTTTAGAGATCTATCTCCTAATAAAACCCACCAATTTGTTTGAGGTTTTAAAAAGAATCTAGATGTAAAGTTTTTGGATCTTACTAGTTTTAAAGTAATGTGCGCATCAATGGTGGCTAAGTTTGAATTTAAGACTCTTTGTTAGTATTTCTTCCTGACGAGACAGAACCCACCATTTCGTAATAGAACCCACTATTTGCTAAGTTTAAATTTAAAAATCTTTGTTATTTGCTAATAGAACCCACTATTTGCTAAGTTTGAATTTAAAACTCTTTGTTATTTTCTGATAGAACCCGCCACATCCTAATAGAACCCACTATTTGCAAACACATAGGGTTTTTAAAAACAAGCTTAGATGCAAAGTTTTTGAATGATAACTTCACATAAATTTTTTACTAATTTGGAGGTAATGTCAAGCTCATTTTTCTTTGATGTCTTGTCCCCTAAGCCAAGAAAAGATTACTCCTTATTTTCATTTTATGTGATCTGTGACATAGGAATTCAAAAGTTGTGCAGTGGAGTTGCTAATTGTGAGTGGATTTTTTATTTGCTTGAACCACTAGAGGTACATAAAGCTTCTAGATTATTTCATGTCCATCACCTACCCCCTGAACACTTCCTATGACATAGGAAAAACCTATAAAGTTACTCACATTCCTTTACTAGATTCCTTGCATGCATATTTGTATGTCTGTATGTTTGCATGTTTGTATGTATGTATGTTTGCATGTTTGTATGTCTATATGTTTGTATATTTTAATGTTTGTATGTTTATATGTTTATATGATTACATGTTTGTATGTTTGCATGTTTGTATATTTATATGATTATATGTTTGTACTTTTTTTATAAAAGAGATCATTATAATAAATTATTTACAAGTTTCAGTATGTTTGTATTTTTTTTAAAAAGAGATCAGTAGAATACATTGAGGTATTTAGATAGGATTAGGACCTCTTGTGAAATATCACATTAAGTTGCCCCACTCTGAGTCATGACACATTTCTAACAGATTCTAGTGAGTGTCAAGTGTTATCTTCTATTTGGCTTTCTTGTTCTTAGCTTGTTCATACTCAAAGGAAATATGCATTTAGTTAGGTGTAACCTATCATTGGCATAAACCTACATCTACCCAAAGCATGCAAATTCTAACCTACTCTCTTAGTCACTTAGTATGATGTGTCCCTTCATGAGGGTTAGTTTACAAAGATCTTGTTATTTTCTAAATAGATAATCTTATTGTATTTAATGTAGAAGTTCTATTTGCAATGCATTTTACAAAGAGTTATTCCTCAGGTTTTGTTTACAATTCATTTAAGGAGGAGTTATTCCTTATATCATGCATATTCTAGTTACTCCTCCATCTCCAAAAGAGCCCAAAAAATTACATGTCATTAAATTTTAATTGTGACCCAAAGAATTCCTTATCTTCATATAGCATGGAATTTCCACAAGTTTTGTTACATTTAAGGAGGAGTTATTTCTTGTATCATGCCTATTCTAGTTACTCCTCCATCTCCAAAAGAGCCCAAAAAATTAAATGTTAATTACTTTTAATTGTGACCCAAAGTCTTCCTTATCTTCATGTAGCATGTAATTTTGAATTATGGCCAAATCTTCTTGTACATCGTGCAAAAGTTCTATTTGCAATGGATTTTAGGAGGAGTTGTTCCTCAAGTTTTGTTGCACTAAGGAGGAGTTATTCCTTGCATCATGCATATTGAAGTTACCCATCTATCTCCAAAAAGCCCAAAAAGTTACATGTCATTCAATTTAAATTGTGACCCAAAGTCTTCCATATCTTAATGTAGCATGGAATTTCCACAAGAATTATAGGAGCCTAGAATTCGTAGCTTCAACTTGTAAGACCTCTTTGAGATATGTTTTTAAGTGGTTGAGATTTTATTGTGAAGGAATGTTGCCCAATGTTGAAAGAATTTTCTTAGAGAGGTTAATATCAAAACAAATTTGAGAAAATCCTCTTCCAAGAAGTGAATCTATTATATGTAATTCGGATTTTTCAAGTGATGAAGTTTGTCTATGTAAGCTTTGTTATTTTCTATGCATATAGATGCTTCAATCACTTTGTAGTGTTTGTAAAAAGTTTTACATCCCCCCAAAAAATGTTTGCAAGTAATTTAATTTAATTTATAACCTAGGGTTTCCTTGCCTTCATGTAGCATGAAAGTTCTACAAAAATTAAAAGAAACCAAGATTTATAGCTTCGATGTTTCTAAGTGGTTTAAATTTTGCCTCAAAGTCCATAGCATTGGAAGAATATCTCTTGATAAGTTGATATCCCATAATTTTTACTTCTTAGTGGATTCACACATGAGGGTCGAGACTCTTTCAAAAAGAAGTGAATAAATTATCTTAGATGTGGATGGTAATAAGAAGTATTACTTTGAATACTAAGAGTATTAATTTGAATACTAAGAGTATTACTTTGAATACTAAGATGCTTTAGTTCTCATAACTTATTATTATTATTTCCTTCTTCTTCTTCCCTTCTCTCTCTCTCTCTCTCTCTCTCTCTCTCTCTCTCTCTCTCTCTCTCTACCCCCTTTTTTTGTACTTGTGTTCATAATAGACTACTTTTCTTGATTGTCAAATCATCACTTATTGAGTTTTTTTTAGTATTTATTTAATTGGTTAAGCTATAAGTTTTAAGACTCGTTGTCTTTATGTGCAAAATGTTTCCTTATGTTTTTTTGCTTTTCTGTTGGTCTGTTGAAAAGGTCACTAGCTTGTGCTTATACCTTATATGCCCACACATGGTACTTCATACAAAGGTTATCTAACCTACCCTACCCAACCTACTTGAGACGTGTCTAGCTTACATCCATGTGTAAACCTACACCACTTTGTGTGTTTTAACAACCTCACATGCATTAGTGACTATAGCCTAGTCAATAGTAATGGTTGTAGGGCTAGATATAATGTTATGAAGAGAGTGACTATAGCTTAGCCAATGAAAAGAGTGATTGTAATGGCTATATGGCTAGATGTAATGCCATGAAGAGAGTCATTCTAGCCTAGTCAACAGCAATGGTCCTAGGGCTGGATGTAATGCCATGTCCTTGTTCTGTTCTTTTGCTCCTCAAGTTTGGTATTGTAGCTCCATCCACACCAAGATTAGGTAATTCATGGTCTCATACCTACGGGATCCATCCTTGCCTGCAACACCTTAGAACTTTGTTTGGTTGAATATACATACTTGGCCAGAATATCTCTTCACATTACCTTGTCATACATAATGTACACTTGAGCCAATCTTCTTTGTTGTTCAAGGAGAGCACAAGTCAGTTTAGTTAGTGGATCTATTTTAAGAATATGAAAAATAAAGGAGATTCCATTTTCTAGAAGTGCACCACCACCCAAATCACACACAAAGACAATATAAAAATAAAGTGCACCACCACCCCTTAACAAAAAAATCACACACAAAGACAATATAAAAATAAAGGAGATCCCATTTTTCCAGAAGTGCCCCCTCCCAAAAAAAGAAAACACACACACACACACACACACATAAAGAGATTTGATTTCTATCCACTTTAAAGAATTCCAAATGTATTCCTTGGTAAAATCTCTTGGTAATGAAACCCAACTTGGAGAGCTTTTGGTTGGGTCCATATAGTATGTGTGCATATTTTTAAGCTAGAACAATTCACAATAGGCATGTAAGGAGTGAAGCTTTAAGAAGCTATATTACTAATTCATATTTATTTTTAAGCTTAAATTTAAGTCACATGTGCAAGTTTAGGAGTTACACCAACCTCTCGTGTACATTCTTCGAAGCTAGAACACTCTCTAATATACATGTTTAGGAGTTAAAACTGACAACAATATCTCATGTTCATTCTTAGTAGGTAGAATTTTCATGTACATTATTAGCAAGTAGAATTTTCACGTACATTCTTAGTGGATTAAATTGTTTCTCATATATATTTGTAGGGCTTAGTAGCTTGAATACCTTCTCATTTAATAGTAGGTAGAATACTCATGTACTTTCTAAATAGAAGGTAGAATACTCGTGTCCTTTTTTAATGCCTTTCATACTTTCTCATACATATTTGTACAACTTAAAAATAATTTCTTATTTACAGTCTAGGGAGTTAGAATGCACTTTTAGGTACACTAAAGATATCTCTTTGGTACATAGGAGCTATCTTACTTTCTCATGAGTCATATACATTTTATAGGAGATGAAATAATGGATAATTAGGGGGCTAGAATTCTCTCATTGGTACATTGTAGACAAATGTAATATTGAATACTCTCAAATGTTTACTTAAATGCTAGAATGCTCCCATGTACATTCTAGAAGCTAAAAAGCTATCTCCATTCCAAGGAACTTGAATACTCTCTTTAGTACATTCTAGGATCTAGAATGCACTCTTGTGTACATTTAAGGGAGTAGAAATACTCTAAAGATAACTGACATGCATCTACTACATATAGTTCTTTTAGAAGTCATCAAGCATAATACATATTGTATATTGCCATGTTGAAAAAACTATACACATCTCACATAATAACAAATTCATGGGGCATTAAACATAAGAGGTGGGAGTACACACTTTGAATTTAGACACATACTTCTAATGGGGACATGTTATTGTAAACTATTACTGACCCACCCCCACCCTCTCCCCAAAGAAAATTGCAAAACAATTTATGAAGCATAACATTGTGAGGTAATCGTTCACATGAAAAGTGTTCTCCCAATTCTTAATGGAGGGAGATTTGATAGCCATCGCGATCCATAAACTTTATATATCTTTTTCTTAGTTGGGGATTCATTAAAAAAGGGAAGCGTTTCGACATGAAATTGTTGTAAGTGACATATAAACTTTATTATCATTGTCAAATTAAGTTAAGGAGAGAGGGAAAGGGACCACACCACTGCATGATCAATTATACAAAGCCATGATGGTGGAAGAAGCCTTAGAAAACTATTTAAAAAGACATTTGAAAAGATGTTCCACATTCATGTCAAATTAAATATTGGAAATGGCTTTAAAGTGATAACATTCCTATAATTTTTACATGTGAAACTCTAAGATTTTGAAGGTTTAATGTCCACATCTAAATGCAAGTTGTTTACTTTACACACAAGCATGATATAATCAAGTGGGTGAAAGGTAGATGGCTTAAAATAAGGGCCCTTTCTTAGTCTACCTTTTCCCCTGTATGCCCATTGTAAGAAGGAAAGAGGGGCCCACACAAAGTCACATACAGTAATATCGTCACTCACATGCAAGTGAAGGGTCACACGGTGGGCCAAAACCAAGAAATGTCAACCTTGAAAAAGGCAAGGTAATGTTGGTTTCTTAGAGATTGCTATATGTGAGTTTTGAAGTTAGGTAATAAATAATAAAATGAACCCTACATAGTTGGAAAATCATTGGTATGTAAACTATTTAGAAGGCATATGAAATTTGGTTTTGATGAAGTGGTCAGATAATATACATGTAACATAGCATAGCATGTTCATGCAAGGACGAAGGCTTTTTTTATTTAAGGGTCACATGCATACAGGAAGGGATTAAGCATATAGTTGTTCAATGTGATAAATTTAAGCACACACATGCACGCGCGCGTGTGCACACACACACACAAAAGGGCTAAAATCAATGTGATTAATTTATGCATGCGCGCACGCACGCGCGCGCACACTCACACACACACACACACACACACAAAAGGGCCAAAATCAATATGATTGCATGAATAAAAGCTCACATCATGAGTCGTTTCTTGAATCTACTTGGGTGGACACACCCTACCCACCACTGGTTTTGCTAAAGTGCAAGTTTTTATTGAGGAAATAAATGTTTTCAAAATCTTCTTTTTGTAAGTCTCCATTAAGAAAATGAACACTTCTACTTGTAATGTTTCAGAATCTTTGTTTTGCAAATTGGGATAAAGGTAAAACATGGTTCTAAACAAATTTCATTGTGCTACTTTTAGGTAAATCCTAAAGAAGCAATTATTAGAGGTTATGCTCATGATCAATCATACTACACAAACATAGGTTTGAAAGTTGTAAATATGAAGAAAAAATGGGATAGCCGAATCTTTTGAGAAAAACACAAAGGAGACAACCAAACCTTTTGAGAAAAACACACACATTTTAGATGGCAAACTTAGGACTAGATGCTGGTAGGAAGGCTATGAACTAACTTGGGTCTTAGTGGTCGAGAGATTCTACTGTTGGCAGCTATACTTCCTAGAGCCCAACCCACACTCTGTAGCTTACTTGTGGTAGTATTGGGCTTGGCCCAACAAGAGCATCCACAAATGGCAACTCTTAATGAAGTAGCTCTAGGTGCTCAAGTAATAATGAAGAAGCATCAAGTGGGTTTTTTGTACAGTTGAATCCACCAAAATATGGGAAGATGCAAGGGACACTTTTGTCCTTACTTCATAGGTTACAATATCGACACATGCATGTTATGGTGTTCTATTTGTTAGGTGGTGTGGTTATAAAGACCTTAGTGAAGCTACAACAAAAAATCTATAATGCTAAAACCACACTATTCACATCGTCTTCTTCTATCCCTTCTACAACAAGCCCACATAGATTGGGAATTTGAACTTACTTGGTGGTACTTGTTTCCTAAAATTGAGAGAAATTGGAATGTCCTTGGTCAAACACCTATGAAACTATGAGAAAAAGTCACTAATGCTAAAAAAACTTCTTTCTATGAGCTTGGAGGTACCCCAAGCATTGGAGCAAAGGAGGATTCCTCTAGGTAAAAGAGGAAAAAAAGGCTACAATGGTGCTCTAACATCATCATCATAAACAAGAGGCTACAATGATACTTCTCACATCATCATCATCATCATAAACAAGAGGCTACAATGATTCCTCTAACATCATCATCATCATCGTCATAAACAACAGGCTCATCATCATCATCATTATCATAGACTATAAAGAAAACAAAAGAAAACCCAATGGCCAATAAACTTGGCCGTGTAGCATTTAACAGCAGTTCATTTTCGAAAATTTGTTTGCAAACCCACAAGCTTGTTGCCTTATCATACAATCTTAGCTGGTCACGATTTGAAAAAAAATTGTCGATTGTATTGATTTTGGCACAATTAGCAAAAAGGAAAAGCCAAGTTAGAGAGAATTTAGCTACCACGATAATTATTCGCGAGACGACGAGCTATACCGTGGGAAAGTATCATGTAAGTGATCCAAGTTGGTACAAAAAGGTTTTGGAGAGTGGAGGTTTTGGAGAGTGGAGGTTCACAAATCAAGAGAAGAATAAAGTGCACAAATATTTCTTTAAGATGGGCTCATTTGTCCTCATCCCATCTCTTTAATTGAAAAAATTAAATAGTGTGGCATCTTCCTTTCTTTTAAGGTACGCTTCCTCCTCCTCCCTTTCTTTCTTTCCTTGTTTCTGAGAATTCCTCCTATCGCATGGCTTTCTCTGTGCCGTCGGATCGAAATTAGGGTTTCACCTTGGCCTTCAACCTCCGCTTCGATGAAGCTTTCATGGCAGGTTAGAGGTTTCTTGTAAACCTTACACACAGTTTTCTTCCCCTTTCTCATTCTATCATCATCGCGTGCAATGCTCTTTTTTCTGCTGTGTTGTTCTTCAAAATCATCAAAGAGGTATCATTTTTTTTCTTAAACAACTGTAAATCACTTGCTTGCTTGCATCAAAAAGTGTTGAATTGATTGTGAATGCCATGCATAGTAACTGCGATCTTGGTCGTATACAGTGTGCTGCACTCCGAGAGAAAAACAAATAAATGTAAATATAAGTAAGTTATTAACTTAATACTTAATGTATGTATGCACGTATATCCACACATACATACATATTTGAATCTCCCATTCTTAATCACTTGTACCCTAGGCTAATCTAACGCCACATTTGGTTAATCCAAACCGGGCCTCAAGTGGAAATGTCAAGCTGGTGACACTAGGTGGATTTAGCTGCACACTAATGATGGGATACAAGCACCAACAGCAGGCATTCGGCATACAAGATGGTGTCAACGCAGGAGATGGTGTGAAGCATCTGATGCTTTTATTGCTTTGTGTTTTGTGAGGGATGATGGAGACATGAATGTATGTAGTGATGCCTTGTATGATACATCAATGAGAGTTGTGATTGGTGTTTGTGAGATGACAATATGATGATAATTACAATTGGGGTTTATGGCCAGGTTATTGGGTCTGACGATGGGATAGAGCAGTGGCAATGCAGTGTGGTGATGAGCTTGTGATGGGGCCTGAAGAGCACATTGTGGGAGCTGGACAGGCTGAAACTGGAGCTGCTACTGGGCAGAAATTGATGCAACATTATTGAGAGGGAATGGTCGAGCAGGTTGGGTTATGAAATACTTGTATAGCTGTTTTAATTGAAGATGGACTGCGGGCTGGGTTCAAGAGTGCAACTTTAGGAGGGTCGACGACAGTATGGGTATGGGTTGTTTTTGTGCCTGTATTACTTGGCAGATATGTTTGGCGCATATTCTTTATTCTTTTTGTTGTGTAAAAAAAATGAGTGCGTGTTTCTTGGAGTAATACAACAAAGCATAAGATGGCCGTTTTGTATCTATGTTTAGGATTAGAATGTAAAGAGTATCCTGTTTTTTTTTGAAGTAATGTGGAGTCTTAGAGATGTTTTGAGTGATTGAGACTGACCTCAAAGCCCTGTTGACTGATGTTTGACAATTTGCAAGTAAAAATTTACAAGAGTAACCTAGTTGTAACCCCTGAAGTGGTATGAAGTGTGTTTTTGAATGCTTTTCAAGGTATCTCTTAGTCTTTTGAATTCATGTTGGTTATGGATGCAGAAGCAGTGAGAATAAGGGATTTTGGACTTACCTATGTCACCACAGTACCTGCTTAAGAAAATTGCTTTGGAATCTGAGTTTTCCACTCTGGAAGTGGGAAGGCAAAATGATGTGACTTCCTTAGTCAGGTCAGTTGAAGCAAGTTAGAACCACTGGGTCCCCCTCTTCACATGTCAGGAAGAGTTCATGCTGACAGGAAGTCCAATTGAGAGGAGCAAAGATAAACTCTCCATTCTCAGCATGGTTGGAGGATCCACACTTGTTGAAAACTCTGTTGAGATCACTGAAACCAATGCAAGCCTTGGTAGAAATGGTGCAGAAACAGAATTTGAAGGAAATACAAAAGCACCACTTGAAGGTCGGGGACAGGCTGCATCTGGCTGCTCTAGCTGCTTTGGCAGAGTCATTGCCAGCACAAAAAGACTTCCCAGTGAAGGAAGCATGCTCTCAGGCCATGGTTTGAGATGCAGAAAAAGCAGGCGCTGTCTAAGAAAGCTCAGCTGCATTTCTTCTTGTGATGTGCTTCCCTCTGCGACTTCTTCAACGACTACACCATTCGACAAACATAAATCAGCTCATAATATCAAGCATAGGAGTGAGGCTGGTGGATTGAGGAACAGCAAAGATGCACTGATGAGCAGTGCAGGGTCTCTGGTCCATAGAAACGTACGGCGCGGGCTAGGAGGTTTTTTGTGTGAAAATAGAGGGGCAGTCAATGTAGATCAATCATCTGCAGGATCAAGAAGAGATTCAGCATTGTCTTTCCGGGCAGGGAACTGGTGCTTAATGAGACCAACGATCATTAATTCTGATGCTATGGTCTCAAGTAATACCCTATCCCGAGTCAATAGTGCTTTGCAAGCATCCAACAGTGGTCATAGTAGAGGAGACCAGGAAACTTCTATAACTTCTTCAGATTCTTGTGAAACTACGTCTGTAGTGTCTCTTTCTAATGAGGAAGTGGTATCACAAAGGCCTGTAGGAAACATCAATGGAGGTTTGGGCTTCTATAGTACAGAGACGGGGGCAATGGATGGTGGTGATAGAAGCAACATGACCGGTCTATGGATTGATTCTGGGTTGTCCAGTAGCACCCCTAGGTCCCTTATGCGAGATCGCCCTAATTCAAGCTCTTCAGTCTTCTCTGGATCGTCTTCTGCCTCTAGGGCTACACGAGTACCTTTCTTATTTGGCATGGCACATCGTACACGATCTTTTGAAGTGATCTCATCCCCTTCGTCCTACGTGAGCAGTCCTGATGTGCATTTATCGAACCCTGATATGCTACGCTCATATGCAAGCACCCTTCAGAGCCCTAATGTAAGCAGAGCAGCCTCTTCTCCAGAGTATCAGGAGGGCTATCATGTACAATCTTCATCTGGGACTCCTGTTTTCAGATCTTTTAGACAGTTTCCACTCCAGCCCTTTGAAGAAAACCAAGAGTGCTTTACATATGGAGGACTTTCTGAGGTAATTTTGCATTAATTCTGAGCTACTAATTCTTCAACTTAAGCACAATTCACCTGGGTATTACATCTTGCCTAATGAGAGTGCCTTGGGGTGCTTAGGGGAGTCCTGCCAGCTGGAATCTTTTTTCCAAGTGGGAGCTTGTCCTTACACTGTCTTTGGATGTATTATGTTTTTGTAACAGCAAGTTTTTATGTGGGAGGCCAACCTGATTCTTGGGGGATTACCTTCACGAGATCATTACAGGGATTTGCGGCTTGATATTGACAGTATGTCATATGAGGTATACATGGAGTCCAGGTTTGATTGTATTTGCACGAGCCATTCATTCGAGTGCTGGCTCCTCTTTATATATAAATATATATAAAAGGCACTTCTTCGTATGTATCTAAATGTGTAAACAAAATAGGCTGAGTGATTATGTGGGTATGCATGATAGGACCTCCTTGCTTTAGAGGAGAGCATGGGGAATGTATGCACAGGCCTAGAGAAAGATGCGATTTCAAGGTGTTTAAGAAGTAAGGTATACTCTGTAAACAATGCCATCAGTTCTACTCAAGAAGACAGTGGAACCAAGTGCAGCATTTGCCAGGTAAGACTATATCATTAATTACTCTTCAAGGCAGGTAAGAGCACAATCATTCACAAGGTATTGACTGTGGCCTTCATGCTTCTCTCTCTCTCTCTTCTCGAAACATTTTGCAGGTGGACTTTGAAGAAGGTAATGAGCTTGGTATACTCAAGTGTGGTCACAACCATCACTTTTTATGCATCGAGGAGTGGCTTTTGCGAAAAAACCAGTGCCCGATTTGCAAGGCATCAGCCTCTTTATGAACTGGGACTTAATGGTTTATTCTTATATACCAACTGTGAAGATAACATGGGTCTCATATTTTTATGGTGTTGCACTCACTCATCCTAGTGAGAAGTGTTATGCGCCCATTATATGCAGCACCAGAAAATAATGGCTGGTTGCACTCACTGATCCTAGTGAGAAGTGTTGCGCTCCCTCATCCTTGTGAGAAGTGTTGTGCGCCCATCATATGCAACACCAGAAAATGCCTTTGTATACCTGTACAAAACATGTCGAATGGTGATAGAGAGACAGCAATACTGCTCTTTAGTCAGCCTCCACCATTTTACTTGCCATTAATTTAAAAAAAAAGGTTCAGTCATGCAGCCGAATTGCGGGACCTTGTAAATGAACAGTGATGAATGAAAGGGTTAACATGAAATCCTTGTCTTCTCATACTTAAGTTATTTGGGAAGAAGTTGAAACCTTCCTTTCGGTATTCAGATCGACCACTTGTCTTTGTGATGCTTTATTGGGTGGATGAATAAATGGGAGTGAAGTATGTTCATCTTGATTTGTCTCTTGATGTGAGTCTTCGAGATCTCAACAATAGATCTCCTACTAGAGTCCTATACTGTGTCCTACAGGCAGGATATATGAAGCCCAAGCAATGTTGGTATCAGAAAAACATTTAAATTGCCCAAACAGGGCTGTAGTGAAAGGCTTGAAAAGATTTGGCCAAGTTCAACAACTGTGCACGAGAGGGTTGCCTTTTGGTCTCCTCCTGTATTTCAAGTTTAGCCATTAGAAAAGCATTCAACCAGTTAATAATAAGGTGCTATGTTATATGCCTTTTAGTCTACTTTGGATGTTTGTTTGATCCAAGAACACACTTTGGAGGATAGGTGCTGGCAAGTTGCACACTAAGTAGTTATTGCCGTTTAACATGTGGAGGTGCCCATGAATCTTGCCAAATCAATCAATACAGGACAAGTCCTGAAGCCTAATGCAGTGAATGACATGATTCTTTTCATATATAACGTCCATGGTGGGTTACGTCTCTTTTTGGAAAGACAAGCTTCAATGTCGTCTTTCTACACTATGCTTTAGTTAATGTTGTCTTGAATGGCTCCTTTTGTAAAAGCTGTGACTTTGGTTGTTTGAGTCATGGCTGTGTACAAGCTTTGCTGCATATATTTGTGGGTCTCTAGGGAAAGAGAGATTGATTTGTATTAATGCCTTCTGAGGCCAAATATGGCCCATGGGACCCTATCAAAAGCATTACAAATGTTTTTCAGAAAAAGAGAGATGCGGAAGGGTTGATGCTTAGTAGTGTTAGTGCACACGAATGGGAGAATGTGCGAGGCTACTATGACTCTCTATGGCAACAGTTTTTGATAGGTTTTGTGATTCCAATTTCCCCCAAGCTAGTGCCTTGCCTCATATTCGAGGTGATAAGGCTTTATGAGAAATATTGTAATTGTTTGGATGGCATATTGTGGGGATAAGAGAGAGAGAGAGAGAGAGAGAGAGAGTTTATTAATGTATTGGGGTTTGAAATGGTTCCATGAGACCAATGATGATACATGTGAGTACTGTGGTGGAAGATACATAGGGTGTGCCCTATGCATCTTCCACCACAGTATAGGGCATGCCCTATAACCTAAACAAATGCATGTAAATGGGAAGTGTGCAGGAAGATAGTGAAAGCAAGGTACGCTAGAGCTTGTGACCATGGTGCATAAAAGCTTGGAATGGTTTTGAAGCTATACAAAGACCTCATCCAATCATAGACATGCATCCAATCTCATGGTGATTGATGACGGCTATTGGTATGGCCAAATATGGTTTACTTTGAGGAGTGTGTTTGGGTGTGGTGTCACACTGAGGGTAGTCCCCCATGTCTAGCTTTGGTTCGGAGTCTAATAGCAATTAGATGTCTCAAGGAGGTTAAGATGGAAACTCCCTCTATGCGGGCCTTAACCTTTGCGCTTGCATCTCTTCTTGATTAACATGTTCTCTAGCTCACCAAAGCCTCCTAGTCATCTAGCTCCTAGCCAGCAAGGTGTGAGGTTTATTGTCTAACATGGGCTATGTTCTCACTTCCTCCTTTCCCTTAAGTTGGTTTGTGTGATTGTAACTCATGCAAAAAGAATGCCACATGTTTGGTTCTCATACTTTGACTTGACAAAGAGGACCAATTATAAGGAGTGAAAGTGGCCTCTAGTCTCATAGTATGTTAGGCATTGAAGGATAGTGTGCTAGGTAGCTTCTTAGCATTGACCTTATGCATATCATATACTTCTAGGTTGACCTCATGCACACATATCACACACTTCTTATCTCTATGTGTGGTTATTTAAGTCAAGAGATTAGCCTTGCGGAAGCATGTGTCGTTGGGCCTTGCCTTAGCGCCACAATTGTAACTTCTCGATGTGGGTGTGTCAGCTCATCTGTCGTGTCCTCACTCGGTTGTCACTTCGAATGCTCGGGGTTAAGGTAGAGCTCTCTATGCCTAGATGGAGGTAAAAAGAGAGAGTCTTTGTCGTGATGGTTCTCTCTCACGAAGGTGGGGGAAGAGGCAAAAGCTAATGCAAGAGGGAAACCTACAAACAAACCTATCTAGCATGCATCCATCAAGCAAGCAAGATCCAATAGCATATTTGTAAGCAAGAATAGAGAAGACAAGAGCTCATTGCAAGGGAATGATTGTGTATTACTTATATTGTAAAAAATGACTTATATATGTCATTTTTTACTTATATTGTAAAAAATGACTTATATATAAGTGACTTGATTTCACACTAGGCCGGCCAAACTTAAAAATGGTTCGACCACTATTACTAGTCTTACGCATGTACACACGAAGTCCTTAGATTGATAAGACAAGAATGTACACAGAGTCCTTAGACTTCCCCTACTTGACATTAATTATAAGACAAGGCTAATTTATATGTTTCAACACTATTGTACAAAAGGTAAGTGTCCATTTGAACATATTAACAACTCAATAAGCTAACATGGTTCCACTCGCTTGACCTACCGTAAAGGAACTTTGCCATCTTGCTCGCAGACATTTATCTTTTGTAAGAAAACGCTAGAACATATAAAGCAGCCTTACCTTGTGCTTAAATGTCAAATAGGAGAAGTCTAAGGACTCTGTATACATACTTGCTATATAGACTAGTAATAGTGGCCGAACGATTTTTAAGTTTGGTTAGCCTAGTGTGAAAACTAGTCACCTGTATATAAGTCAATTTTGACAATAAGTAAGATACAATCATTCCTTTGCAATCAAATACTTGTGAGCTCTTCTCTTCTCTATTCTTGCTTGCATGTGTCATTGAATCTTGCATGCTTGATAGGATTGTTTGTAGGTTTTTTGCTTGCATTTGCTTCTTCTGCCCTTGCCTTTTGTGAGAGGGAACCACCATCACAAAGGACCATCTCTATTTGCCTCCATCTAGGTAAAGAGAGCAATCAAATACTTGTGAGATCTTCTCTTCTCTATTCTTGCTTGCATGTGTCATTGAATCTTGCATGCTTGATAGGATTGTTTGTAGGTTTTTTTGCTTGCATTTACTTCTTCTTCCCTTGTCTTTTGTGAGTAGGAATCACCATCACAAAGGACCATCTCTATTTGCCTCCATCTAGGTAAAGAGAACTCTTCACCCAATCGATAAGGAGTATTCCGACGTGACAACGGAGTGAGGACATGGCACGAGAACAAGCTAGTGCATCCACATCGGGAGGAAGTTGCATTGCGATTCTAAGGCAATACTTAATGATACATGCTTTAGCAAAGCTAAAGTAAGCTTTTGACTTGAACATATTTGGCACTGCTACTATCGGGGGGGCTAGCCTAGGGCTTAGCTCCGTTCATCCATCCATTTTAAGCTATTGGGATTATCCAATATTACTTCGTGGTTATTAGGAGGCTACACTCCAAAAAATATGTGGCTTTGGAGTATTGGATGTGTATGTTTTGATGCTTATTGCATTTGGGCATTCTATTTTCATCTCTTGGAAAGAGAAGCCCTAGTTTCTTAGTGATTTGTATGATTTTGAAGGCTTTGATCTTGTTGCATAGTAATTGTGATTAAGAGTGGAATCCACTCTCAGAACATACATAAGTGTGGATTAGAGTGGAATCCACTCTAAGAACATAAGTAGGTGTGGATTAGTTTTTGTTTATGCATTTCATACATTTTCGTGCATTGTTGGAATGAATAGCTTAAGCGCATGCAAAACCAACCAAAAACAATTAAAAAACACTTAAACACTTGCATAAATACCATTAACTAGAACTAGGATCCTTAATTACGTCTCATCAAGTCCAAAAAATCTCAAAAAACTCTAAAAACTAGGCTAAATGAGCTCTTGAGTTGAAAGATGCGAGCCCATAGTTCAACGTAAAAAGACGCAAGTCAAACACGTGAGCTTGGAGACATGCTCCATGTGTCTGGACTTGTGAGCTGTGAGTCTAGGGACGTGAGTCTAGAGATAGGTATACCTAATATTATACCAACCAATTATTACTACCTTAAAGGCTTCTAAGCTCATACCTACTCATGTCCTTTAAGGATTTTCTTATCATACAATCTATACTGGCTAAAATTTCTGAGGAAAAATTCTTGTCCTTTGTAATTATTAGGATATTAAAGTATAATTAACACCCAATAATTGCACACCAATCCTATCATAGGCCTAGTGCATAAGATTTCATCTCCTAAGTAGGCCTATTTTTATTAAAATAAAGTATGTGAGTCTACAGATGTGAGTCAAGAGGCGAGAGTCAACACACGTGATCTTAGAGATGTCAGTCTGGAGGCATGAGTCAACACACATGAACCTCGAGATGTGAGCTTATGAAAAAAATAAAAAATAAAAATCAAAACACACAATCTCAAAACTCACAAAATAAAGTGTGAAGGAAAAAGTATTTTTATAACTTGAGTAGAAGAGACAGGTCTCAAATCACTAGAGACCGTTTCATGAGAGTGAACCTTGATGAAAACCCGATCTCGACTACTCGTTGGAAATGATAATACAATCCGCTATAGTGCATCAAACCAAACTTCCTCAAATTTAGCGAGTATATGGTCCTAGTAGCAAATGACCAGCACTTAACAAAGCACTTCCCTGTTAAGAAGGCAAAGCACTTCCCTGTTAAGAAGGCAAAACTCCTTTGCAAGAGTGTTGGGAAAAACGGGCTAGCTAAACACAAATGTGAATGGAGGAACAAGACAACACCTAGAAACAGAAGAGCTGCCACAGTTCTCTGAGCCCCAGATTCACAATTCAGCTCTCTAAACAATGCCATAAATTTTACAAAAAGAGTACTAAATCGCCCTATCTTTTGGTGAAGCTCAAATGAAGGAGCGGGAGTAGGAATAGGAACCTCAAGGTTCAATCCCTCAGAAAGTCTAACTCCATAATGTTTTAGTCATTTGGTAGGCTTATCCCAAGCTGAACACGACCCAACAAACCACCAATTTATTAAATTGGGACATGTCTCCTTTGCTGTACCATTGGGGACTAGTGTTTCTCAAAACACACACACACACACACACACACACATTGCACAAGCTTGAGCACTTTTTTCCATAGGAGCTCAAAATAGAAGTGTCTTCACGGAACCAAGTTCTAGTTCTTCTTCGTTCTTAGATGAGAGGGAACAAGGAACACGAGGAAGGGTAAAGAGCCAATGTTAGAGACTACCTTAAACCAAAGGGTTCACAAGGGCATTCACATAATGTGTCCTCAGCCATAGTGAGCATGTAGCCTTAAAGCCATGCTAGTGCCTTTGGAAACCACACAACCCAATCCCATGTCCCTAACCCTGAAACAGAGGATTTTGTGTAACCACACCCTTACGTTCCACTCCCACACGCAGGAGAAGACATGCTTAGGATGGCATTTGAAATAGGAAGGGGGGGGGGGGTGTTTCACAAACATAATAGCTAGATGCTTAGAGTTGGAGAAAGCCAATCCACATTTCAAGGATGATGTGACCAAATTTGATGGAACTAGAGATCCTACTCAGTATTTTGTCGGATCAAATTTGAAGGCCATGGGAAGAATTGATGATCCCACCAAGATTTGTTCATTCGAACTTTGCCCTTGAAGGCAAAACAAGCCAGTGGTTTAGGTATTTAAATCCACATGAAAAGGCCAACTATGACGTCTTGGGACATACATTCCTTGTGGGATTCTCACCCACCATAGTGGAGCCATATGAAGCCTTATCACACAGATCTATAACCTCAAGAAAGAGGAGGGTGAAACAATGCAGGGCGACATTGCTACAACAAGTAAATCTACATGAGATAAAAATCCCGTACCCCCCTTCCCTTGTGAGAGGCTAGACGACTAATTGCTCATTGATCAATTTATGATCAATCTCAAGAGTAGGAGTTCCATGACCATCTCTAGAGGTCTAGACACTACATCTTTGATGAGTGTTTTTGCAAGAAGGCAATAGAGCTAGTAGATAATTTGCAAGATAAGGATATAGAAGTCATCGTCCACACGAACCAATAGGGGATGCATCATCCAAAGCCTCTATGGCTGAATTGGCAGAAAATCTAATAGGCTAGTAGTTGCAAGGCCAACCCAAAGGTCATTCCCATCCAGTTCCTCAAGGACATGAGCATGGAAGAGTTGGCAGAAGATTTGCTCAACCATTTAGACTAGCAGTTGCAAGGCAAACCCCAAGGCCATCACCATCCAGTTCCTCAAGTGAGACACTCACATTTATTTCCATGAAGAGATATGATTTGGCGTGCAATCTGACCATGAAACTATACAAGCATGGAGTGTCTACTTTGAGGCCTAGACAACAATAATTCTATGCATTACCAACACCATGAGAACCACTATATAACTTGGTAGTACCCAAGGAAACATGGCACCACAACCTATGCTACCGCCGGTGTTAAAGAAACCACTAGCCCTATTGTGGATGACTCAGTCGGTCCTCGCCAGGGAACACGAGGACTACCGACACAAGCACTAGGGTTGGGGAAAAGGGAGAGTGGATCCTCTTAGGGAAGTATACCCGCCAAGGATGAGTCGACCTCACCGGCTAGACATGCAAGACCTGTGCTCTCCGAACACCACCTAGCACTGCAGTATTCCTACAGGCCTCTCACTCACACCACACCCACCATTGACCACTCACTCACCCCGCTCACACAGAGAGATAGCCAAAACACCACAAGAGCGCAACATTGAGTACCAACTGTAGACAAGAATGATACAAGAGAGACTCTGCTCCAACACATAGAATGTCATACACTAGAGAATGTGCTACAATGTATGTCGTTCTACAAGAGAGTGTGTCCGAGAGAGTGTCTATCTGTGAGAGTGTGTTCGAGATTGTGTCCCGTGTTGCCGAGAGAGTGCTCCCCTTATCTCCTATTTGGGTGTCCTCCTCCTCGCGGGTGTCCCCCCTCCTCAAAGTCCCAACCCTCATCATGTAGTGTGGAGGGAAGATGTGTGGAGGGAAGATCGATGGTGCTCAAGAGGATCTCGAAGATGATCTCTCCCTGCCTTGGGAAAGGGAGAGGGGAAAGGAAGATGGGGTGTAGGATCTCAAAGAGGATCTCTCCTTGCCTTGGGAAAGGGAGAGGGGAAAGGAAGATGGGGTGTAGGATCTCAAAGAGGATCTCTCCTTGCCTTGGGAAAGGGAGAGGGGTGTTGCCTCCATGAGTGCCATCGGAGTTGGCCATGCACGTCGGAGATGTCGGAGGGCACTGGCGGTGACAGCGGTCGGAGACGTTGAAGGGCACCGGTGGTGACGACGGTTGGAATGGTCGGAGGTGTTGGAAGGCACCAACGGTGACGACAATCAGAGCAATCGGGGAGCTCTAGCAGTGACAGCAGTCGGAGGGCACCGACGAAGACGGCGGTCGAAGCACACCGGGTGGCCGGAGGGTCAGAGGGCACCGGCGGCGGTCGAAAAGTAGCTAGAGCACACCGACGGCCGGAGGGTCAGAGATGATGGTGGGAAGCTCTTGGTGGAGTGTGGAGGACTTGGCTTCCCATCCACAGGTTGCCCACTACTACTCAATTCACCATCCCGGTGAATGCCATAGTGAAAAAGGAAGGGTCTCCCAGACCCAAGTTGCCACCAAGATGGGGTGTGGCTCCTCTGCTATGCCTAGGTTGAGATCTCTCACCTCCTCGTGGTAAGTGGTGGGTGGAAGAGGAGCAGTGCCGATTGCTACTTGATGGAGAGATAAGGGGTCATGGGCTGGGGTGATGTCCAGAGATAAATCACTAATGCGTTCCTCCGTCCAGCCCCAGCGGGTATCTCTTCTACTAGCAAAAGGCTTCCTCCCTAGTCTTGAGATGCTCTGCCCACCGCCACTCCTTGCGCGAGTGCGTCTAGGAGGGGTTATAGTTAGGTGCCTTTGATGACTCCTCTTGAGAGACCTTCTTGCGAGGTTGTCGAGAAAACTCGGGTTCCCCTAGACCTATGACCTCTATCTCTTCATGCTATAAGAGGAACATGATGAGGGAAGAGTAAGGGAATGAAGAAGAACCCTATGACAACTAGTTAGAAGAGGAGAATGAAGGGGTGAATCACCTCCAGAAGCTCTAGTCTTCGGGGGCATACACAACACTCCTCTCATCCCACACGAACAAAAATCACCAAAAAAGAAAAAGAAAAATTTTCATTTTTTTGGAGAGTCCCTTCGTGATCACCAAATTTTGTCTTAGTTGTGGATGACTAAGCAAGGCCTTGCTAGGGAATACGAGGACAAACACTAGGGTTGGGGAAAAGGGAGAGTGGATCCTCTCAGGGAAGTATACCCACCAAGGATGAGTCCACCTCTCCGACCACCACCTAGCACCGCAGTATCCCTACATGCCTCTCACTCACACCACAACTGACCACTCACTCACCTCGCTCACAGAGAGAGAGAGAGAGAGAGAGAGAGAGAGAGAGAGAGAGAGAGAGAGAGAGAGAGAGAGAGACAAAACACCACAAGAGCACAACATTGAATACCAACTATAGACAAGAATGATACAAGAGAGATTGTGCTCCAACACAGAGAATGTTATACACTAGAGAATGTGCTACAATGTATGTCCTACAAGAGAGTGTGTCCGAGAGAGTGTTTGTCTGTGAGAGTGTGTTTGAGACTGTGTGTCCTGTGTTGCCGAGAGAGTGCTCCCCTTATCTCCTCCTTGGGTGTCCTCCTCCTCGGGGGTCCCCCCTTGAAGTCCCAGCCCTCATCATGTAGTGTAGAGGGAAGATCGATGGTGCTCAAGAGGATCTCGAAGAGGATCTCTCCTTGCCTTGGGAAAGGGAGAGGGGAAAGGAAGATGGTGCTCAAGATCTTGAAGAGGATCTCTCCCTGCCTTGGGAAAGGGAGAGGGGTGTTGCCTCCATGAGTGTCATCGGAGTTGGCCGTGCACATTGGAGATGTTGGAGGGCATTGGCGGTGACGGCGGTCAGAGATGTCGAAGTGCATCGACGGTGATGGCAGGCGGAGGGCACTGATGGTGATGACGGTTAGGGCGATCTCAGGGAGCTTCGGTAGGGCGGTCGGAGGGCTTCGGCAGTGACGACGGTCGGAGCGCACCGGTGGTTGGAGTGCACCGGGCGGCGAGCTGGAGGGCACCAGCGGTTGGAGCGGCTAGAGCACACCGATGGCCGGAGGGTTGGAGGTGATGGTGGGAAGCTCTTGGTGGAGTGTGGAGGACCTGGCTTCCCGTCCACACCTATCATCCCCATACCAAATACTTCTCAATCGACACATAATCTAGTTCCCATTTATTAGAACCCAATACCGAGAGGTATGTATAGAGTGCCCACCAATGCCATACTTAGCTCTAATATTATCACCCCAACTGGTTTCTCCTAGAAACCTATGAGTCACATTCATATGGATATCTAGAACAACGTCCATCCATTGAGGCCTTCTTATTTGAAGCTATGGTGTCACAAAGAGAAAGACTTCAATAACATGTTATACATGCCACCTCTTCAATGTTTTCATTTGCAAGCAAGGGCCCACACCGTGTTTCTCAACACCAAGTACATCCCCATCACAAATAGTTTCTCTTAGAAATGCTTCGGTGTACAACTATACTGGGTGACTTTGCCAGTGGACTTGGAGAGTCGAGAGAAGTAACCTTATTATGCACAATGGTTAACATTATCCTCATAGAGCCATCACACCGTGTTTCTCATTATCCTCATAGAGCCATCACACCGTGTTTCTCATTATCCTCATAGAGCCATCACACCACCAAGTACCCTAACTACATCCCCATCACACTAGTTCCTCTTAGAAATGCTCCGGTACAACTGTATTGGGTGACTTTGCCAGTGGACTCGGTTAGTTGAGAGAAGTAACCTTATTAAACACAATGGTTAACATTACTCCTACAATTTTTGATCAAAGCCTGATTACACTCCATGTAATTCATTTTTATGTAAAACTACGCTAAGCGCTTCATATATAAAAGATATGGGATGACCGAGCTTATGACACGTAATGCCGGCTATGAGCTATAAAGCCTAGGTGTACAAAGAGCTAGAGAACTAGTTTTGGGCCCCCAATTGTTAATGGGTAGCCGATCATTATAAAAAAGGAGTTCATGTATATAAGTGACTTAAGGAAATATAAAAAGGATACAATCCCACATTTGAGTCTTCTTCGTCTTCTCTATTACTCTCTTGTGTGGTTATGGTGGTTAACTTGTGTTTTGATGCATGCTTTCTTGCTTGATTGTGAGCGTGTGCTTGTAGGTGATGGTATTTACCTTCTCTCCCTTCTCTTCTTCTCCATCTCTCTTCTCTCTTTCTCTCTCCTTGCATACATGAAGGCATTGAGATAGGAGTTCAGCTTTCCATAGCTCTTTCTCTCCTTTCTCTACCTAGGAAGTGGAAGCTCCACTTGGGTGACAAGTGGTTGTGGAGTGAGCCCCTAGCGGCTTCAAATTGAGGAGTTAATCCTCATCGGGTTGGCTAAGTGCATGTTCCCAAAACAACTCTTGTATCTTCTCGTCTATTCTTCTCTTCTCATGCAAGGTGAATGTTCATTTAGGTGAACATCTTTGGCGCCACTGCTAGAAGGGATAGCACTTAGATTAGGGTCCTTCACAATCTCTTCCTAAGTTAGATACTTATCTCGCCCGGATGGAATGCAAATCCACCGGTTGTAGGAGTTTGGTATGAGTTGCTTGTTTGATTTGTGTTCTTTTTGCTTTTGTTTTTCTTTGAACAATGGAGTTGGAATGGAACATTAGGAGTAATAGGAGCTTTGAAGGCTACATTGAAGGTGGAAGTAACAAGTAAGTGCCCTAATTTTGCCATTGATTCCATTGATTTTTGGTTTTGTTTTTCAAGTAGATAGAAAAATTGCATGTTTGCTTAGTTACACCATTAATCCTAGGATATTAGGTTAAACTAGACATTCCTTGCATCATTAGGCAGCTTAGGACGAGCCTAACCTATGCTTAAAAGAAAACCTTAAAAAATCATCATCAAGGGGAAAAAATCAGGGGAAAACAAGGCACAACCTAGTCTCGGGTTGCAATTCTTAGAAGTGAATGCCCATTCCTTCATAGAGGAACAACCGTACCTTCCTTAGCCATACCTGTTCACTTCCATTTTGAGAATCTCTTCAAATCTATTCCATAAATGGGAGTAATGGGCATTAAAAGAGCATAAATGTTTTGCAATTGAATCTATTAGGAGAATATTGAGAGGTGGTTTCCAAAGATATGTCATTCAGTGCTATTAAGACACCTGTCTACTAGTTTGTGAGTGAATGTCTGTACCTTCACAGATGTACGCTTGTTCCTCCTCAACTTATGAGTGAACAACTGTACCTGAGACAAGCCCACGACCATACCCCCAACACTAAACATCCTTTTTCCACGCTATCCATGGTCGTACTTTCTCCAAATCGAATGTCTGTTCCTTTATGGAAGAATGCTTGTTCCTCAAACTATCCACCATGACCACAACCTTCTAGACTAACAAGCGTCCGTTCCTTCACGAGGGAATGCTCGTTCCTCCCCAACATACCCACACCCATACCCAGACACTTAAGAATGTTCATTCCTTTTAGTAAGATAATGTCCGTCCCAAAATCTTGCCCATGATCATACCCCCATGTTTGAGAAGACGAACGGTCGTAGCTCTTGTTAAGCCATGCCCATACCCACATAGATGAACGCTCGTTCCTCTGAGAACAAACAATTTTTCCTAACTTCCAGAGGGAAAAAATCTACTTGTTCTACAGTGTGATTTTACACCTTCACTCAACACATTCATGCACCTAAGCTTAGGGAAATTATTACAAAACAACCCATTATTTGATGATACCGAACCCTTATATGCCCAATCTCTTGCTAGATCTAATCCATCAACGGTCAACACTGCATGGACCTAGATAGTATTGGTCTTTGATATAGCACCATTGAAAGTGAAGAGCGCCCAAGCATGGGATAAACCACCCTTGACTTAGAGGCAGGTGGATTAATCCCCAGTGTATGGACAAGCCATTATCTCAAGAGCAAGCCTTAAGATTCCCCGCACATTCATAAAGAAGTCTTACCTCAAGATTAGGGAGATTTATCCAGGGAAACATGCAATCAGAAGAGTTCCATCCTCGGGAAACAAGCATGGAATGCCAACCTAAGAGAATTATCACACTCCCGAGGGATCCAAGATCGGAGGTGGGACAGGGCCCACATAACCTAATCTAAACCAATCGAAAAGTCTATGGAGCTATGTGGATTGCCTTGCCGACATATTCACTTCAAGAACCTAGACTAGTGCCAAGTCTAGGTCAAGAACCAAGTAACATAGGCCTTGAAACCTCGTACCAAGGGGGGGGGAGATATTCCACCCGGAGCACCCTAGCCAACACATGGCACCCATGTATAGTAACTACCCACATGATGAGGCTAGTCAACCTCATCTTTATCCCAAGAGAGAACTAGTGTGGTGCCCGATTTGTCAAGCAAACCACACTAGTATGGAGTGTCCACATTTGAGACCTAAACAAACTCTCTGTTGCTGCGCTTACTGTCAGAGATAGGGAACTTATGAAACATCAAACTGCTACCACTAAAGAGCTGCTCAAGCCAAGCCCTTACCACACAGGCCTTATTGCCTAATCATCCAAGGCAAGGTGCTTGCTTTGCCAGCACCTACACATCACAATGCACCTCAACATGGCCATGAAGTGGCCTAGTGAGGTATCCTCAGGGTACCCGATGTACCCTTGCCACCTCCAATCCTTCCACCACAATCTGTGTTACCTTGAGTAACCCTCGTTCACTTTTATTGACCTTGACATAAATTTTCAAAGAAGGTGGGAGAGGTGACTAACAACACCGTTTTTGAGCCCCCTCAACCAAGTAGCCCACCCCCATAAATCATGAGTCATTTTGTGATGGAGAGTGAGTACATGTACTTCGTATACCTAGGAGTCACAACATCGCGGGGGCGGGGGTCAGACTTGAACAATATGTCTAAACAACCACCTATGCAATGCTATCACTATGCACGAGCTCATCGAATAGCTGAATATCCAATCAAGAAAGGGATCGCAAGTACTCTTGTGAGTACCCCGCCTTGAGTTCTTTATGCATAGGTTGTGGGATAGACCACATGTATAAGGATTTCCCATTGAGAATGGGTGTACTTGGAAAAGGAAATGATGTTGAACCAAGCACTAGCATCAACTTGTTGAGTGTTCAGGATGGCTTCATCCACACAATGCCTCTTAATGTAGTCACACAGATGTAAAGAAGGAGGAGAGCTACTGCTCATGTTGTCGCCTATCATTGAAGCATACACTTTGTGGAAGCAGGGAACCCTAGTACAAGCAAGGGTCTTGTCTTGCAAGTTCCTGAACAAGCACGGATAACTAAGCACACTCAAAAGAAAAGGGCCCACAAGGTCGGTAAGGGAGATAGCCATGTCACTATAAAAAGTGGATTTGACAAAGGGACAACTACAAATGTGTCATCTTCCTCATTTGATGAGAAGAGAAGATACTACCTTCCATCTCTCAAGCAAGGGAGCAGATAAACCCTGATCGCCTACCCAAGAAGTTGGCTGAATACCCAAACCACTTGAGGAGAAAGGTAGGCTAAAGGCTGCTCAAGAGCTAGTCAAGGAATGTCAAGCTCAATTAGAGGAGGGACCTTAGGTAGTTCAGGCTGCAGGAAGTTCCTTGATGCCTAAAATAGAACCAATTGATGAAACCCATGAGCTAAACAAGGATTTAACTGCCAAGTACTCTTTGGGGATCTCCCTTAAGAGGTTGAACCAGAACCCGTAGTAGCAGTTCCACATCAGGTGGATCCTGTTGTCTGCTTAAGGGATGTCCAAGTTAAGTGTAATGCTAACATCACATACACATGTATACTAGTAGGTGTAGATACACATAGTTCTCATTTTTACAAAATGGCCACCTAAGTTTGGGTGTGTGGCCACTTATAAGTTTTTTTATAAATAACAATGTAAGGAATGAGAACACACACTTCCCTTGGGCAGTCTTAGAGCTCTTGTGATCTCTTGCTCTTATCCTCTTGCTAGAGTATGTGAGAGTGTGTGTGTGTGTGAGTTTCTTGCAGTAGGTTATTGGGTTGCATCACCATAGCTATGGATCTATGAGTGGGTATGTCCAAGAGAATCAACACAAACACCATTCGGTGACAAGCGATGGAAGGTAAGTTTGCACTAGCTACCTAAGTTTGGGTGCGCGGCCACTTATAAGTTTTGTATAAATAACAATGTAAGGAATGAGAACACACACTTCCCTTGGGCAGTCTTAGAGCTCTTGTGATCTCTTGCTCTTATCCTCGTGCTAGAGTATGTGAGAGTGTGTGTGTGTGTGAGTTTCTTGCAGTAGGTTATTGGGTTGCATCACCATAGCTATGGATCTATGAGTGGGTATGTCCAAGAGAATACACAAACACCATTCGGTGACAAGCGATGGAAGGTAAGTTTGCACTAGCTACCTCTCTAAATGGTTGGAGAGCCTCCCTTGGGAAGCTCTAAATGGATTTCCCTTGTATCCCCATGACAAATAAGTTGTTTCATCTCTTTCTCGCTTGTTGAGCCTTTCATGGGTGTGTGCATAATGGCATTGTTTGAGTTTTCTTGAGAGTGTGGTGAAACAAGTTTATTAACATTGGTGTCGCTACTGAGGAGGTAAGGGCTCAAATCTTAGTTGTTCTTGCTTATACTGAGGAGGTAAGGGCTCAAATCTTAGTTGTTCTTGCTTCTAGTGCTTTTCTCTTGTATTTTCTTCCATTTTTGCCCATTTTGTATGTATAACAGAGTGGATAAGGTAAGATAAGGAAGGGAAAAAGGAAGAGATAAGGTTGGTTGGTTTTGTATTTGTTTTGATTTTTGTTATGTGGGTTTTTTTTCTTGGTTAATGTGGATTTAGTGTGTGGGATTTGTTATGTTTTTGTGTGGTTTTTGTGTCGATTGAGTTCTCTGTAGAAAAATGAAAAAATAAATTTGTTTTTCATTTTTGAAGGTCCATAATAGTGGACTTATTTAACCCCAAATTATGTTTTTTGGCTTTAATTCTACCACTAGATTAATATATTAACTATTAGCATTGAATTTGCATCATTATAGTAGCATCTAAACTTGCATTTGTATTAATATTGGGTGAAATATGATTTTTTGTTTTTTAGCTTAAAGCCCATTTACAGAGTGCTTAGTTAATCCAAAATTGGATATTTAGCATAAAAACTAACTAATTAATCCATATACCAGTTAATAGCTTTGCATTCTAAGCATAATAGATGCATTTAGACTTACATTTCATACATTTTGCATTAGATTAAGTATTTACTAATTACTCTATAAAGAGAGATCAATGAGTTTACTCTCTAAATAAGTCAATTAATAAGACTCTAATCCAAAACCCAAGCTTGGATCTAGAATTTAGACACCTAAATTGAGTTATTTCAAGCCTTAAAACCATGTTTGACCACTCTTGAAATTTTGAGGTAATTAACTCAATTTAACCATGTTTGATCACTCTTGAAATTTTGAGGTAATTAACTCAATTTAATCATGTTTAGGGCTTCTCTTGAATAGATTTAGAGTTTTTAATTTTTTCTAATTGATCTTTATCCATTCCATGTACTATTGAGGGAGTTGGAAGCTATTTTGCTGGTTTTAGTCACTCTGTAAGCTCTACAGTGAGGAGAAATTGGCATGTAGAAGCTCTTAAACC
Source organism: Cibotium barometz (assembly GCF_041138505.1). Taxonomy (NCBI): domain Eukaryota; kingdom Viridiplantae; phylum Streptophyta; class Polypodiopsida; order Cyatheales; family Cibotiaceae; genus Cibotium; species Cibotium barometz. Next base: position 15,484,772 of record NC_141090.1, on the reverse strand, counting down.
TCCAACCAAGCATCCGATCTTGTATCCAGGGACACATTCAGAATTAGCTCGACACATTCAGAATGTTGGAGTGGTTTTGGCTTGATTTTTGGATTAACTGTAGGGGCTTGTGGATGAGCTTCTCGTATTCTTGGCAAGCATACTCAACAACCACTACTATGATAAGTAGTGGGTAAGTGTCCTAATCTATTATATTTGCAAGGAAAGAATTTAGTTTGAGGGCATACAAACCCCCTCAAACACTGCTTCTCCTTTATAAAGATTTTAGATTCAAGGCAAGTCTCATCTTTTGGTGAGCAAGGTGGAGTTCTTGGGTTGCCTAAGATCATCTCCAAGTGCTAGCAACTCAACCAAAGCTGTGAGGGCTTAATCAACGAGAGTCTCAAGCCATGGTAAGTATGGTAAGGCTCTTGTACTCTCATATTCTTTAGCAACATACTCTTTTGGGTCACTGTTGCAAGTCATATTGTGTCTACACTTGCACTTGGTAAAGAACCAACATGCTGCTAAAGTTTGGAAATGAAATGTTGATCCTTTGATAGAGGGGATGGAGTAGAAGGAGTAGAGGCTTTGTTAGAGAGGGCTTTTGATGGAGAAGGCACGTCTTCAATTAAAGGAGCTGTCTCACGGGAGTAAGCTAGTAGCCTTTTGTGGTGATCATCATATTCAGCGTAGGATTCTCTTTGTTACAAAAAATGGTAGTACCATCTCCATGTTGTGAACTTTCAATTTTGGAAGCAAAAATCCATTCATACCCACCTTTAAATGAAACTAAGATTTGACCATTTTTTTGTCAACAAAATTGGAGGGACATGCTCTCGAAGAGGTTATGGAAATGAAATATTGATCCTTGATATAGAGGATGGAGTAGGAGTAGAGGCTTTATTAAAGAGGGCTTTTGATGGAGAAGGCACATCTTCAATAAAAGGAGCTTTCATGGGAGTAAGCTAGTAGCCTTTGTGGTGATCATCATAGAGATTATTCAGCGTAGGATTCTCTTTGTTGCCAAAAAATGGTACTACCATCTCCATGTTGTGAACTTTCAATTTTGGAAGCAACAATCCATTCATACCCACCCAAAATTAAAGTTTTCATCCAAAATCATGGCATATACATGTCCTTAGTGAAAGGAATGTGAGCTTGCAATGGCCTAATAAATCTCATAGTTCAAAGTTCATGAGATTGTCTTCATGTCATGGGTAGATTTGAGCTTGTACTATTTTTATTTCCATGACCACTTTAAATCTAGCTTTGATGTTAGGAAGCTTTTGATTAGGTTCAAGCATTGGAGGTTTTAATTCTTTTAAGGGCTCCTCTTTGCACAAGAACATTAACATTGTGAACGTCTTCTTAGGAGTTTCTAAGATAATAAGTTGTTTGGATTGATCAACTAAATGCGTTACCCATCTAGATGCCACCGACTAAATGATGGATTGATCAACTAAATGTTGTACCCATCTAGATGCCACCGACTAAATGATGGATTGATCAACTAAATGTTGTACCCATCTAGATGCCACCAAGGATGATTTCACCCTCAAGTGCATCAAAGGTTACATCAAAATCCCATTCCACAATTTCACCTATTATGAGAACAATTTACATGAAATAGCCCAAGACTTCAAATATACTCCCCACTAGTAACTAGCATAGTAATGCATCTAGGGAGAGCATTGTTGATTTGCCTAAGGTTCCGAGGACATAACATTGTAGCATAAGGGCTAACTAATTATGTTTTCCATTCTCAACAATCCTTCCCCACTACTAGGAGAGGCTTAGATCCCATTGATTGGTTCATGTTAGTGTTAGTAGTCGATGATGCAAGAGTTGATGCACCTACTCCTTGTATTAGGGACTAAATCTCAGAGTTCCCAAAATGAACTCAATCCAACAATCAATGCTCTCTTGGCATTTGGCATAGAATCAAAAGCATATCCTCATTGCATCATACATTGACCAATGGCATATTGCATGTAAACTTTGTGCCAATGAAACAATGTAATCTTTGTGTCGATGAATATTGAGTGTTGATGGAGAGCTTTGCTTGCTAATCTCCTAGCCAAGCCTTCCAACCCCCTTGGCGAGTATTCGCAAGCCAAGGGTTGGAGCCAAGTCTTTGCGCTAGTACCTAATCCTATGATGTACCACTTTTCCAAGGCAATCATGGCACATCGGATTTAAAAAATTCTCCCCCTAGCCTCTCCACCATATGCCAAGTTACTCTCACACATTCTAGATTCAATTGGATGAAATATGGGGTACAAAGTGATGTGATAGGTGTTATTTGAACTTCAAAGATGTAGGTAGGATGACTTACAATTGCTTTGCATGAACTCATGCACAATCCATCATTTAATTAACATGTACTTACGCTATACTTTCCCTTCCCAAGATCAATTATCCAAACAATATCAACACCAATGCAATAATCAAGGTGAAGCAAATAGCATGTGGATTACATTCCCAAGCATATAGATGGCTTGAATGTCACACCAATGATTGAAGAAGCATCAAATGATTCCAACGGCATCCAATAGTATATGGAATTGATCAAGAACTCACAAACTTGAGAAGCATAGCTTGATCATTGGTCCATTTGAAGCATTAGCTTGTTTAATGACACCATTAGTGTACCTAATGATGATTAGACAAGGCTAATGGCAAGTTGAAGTGGCCAATGTTAAGAAATTAGGGTTTCTTGAAAGAAATACCAAAATCTCAAGTGGAGATTCAAGAAATCCAAAAAATCAACCAAGAAATACAAGGGAATGCTTAGCAAATGTTAAAGTGTTACCAGGAAGCCATAATCTTGAATGTTGGTAGAGGAATGTCCTTGCCTTGATAAAAAATGTGGAACTCTATTTGTAGCTTTGTATAGAGTCCATGGGCTTCATTCCTCAAGAAATAGAGCTCCAAACTGGTAGGAATTGTTGGAAGAATATATTGCTAAGCCTAGGAAAACATTTAGGACTTGTATTAAGCTTGTATGCGGTGTTAAATAGTGATTTTGCTGCCCAACTTGGAGAAAACAACCGCCATCCTGCCTACATTTCCCTTGATTAAAACCCTAACTAATGTTGCCCAAGAATCATTACTAAACCTTGGCTAGATGCTTGGTAACATGTATATGAAGTTTGAACAAGAAATTTTATGAAACCTATGAGATTCTAGGGTTTTCTTTTGAAGCACAAGAGGGGCTGAAAGTTTTGCAGCTTTCCATGATGAAATTTGGGGAAAATAGGATCAACGAGAAGCTCTGATACCACTGCAATGAACTAGCATTGATAACCCAAGGCATGGAGTGATAACATGGGTGTAGGACCACCATCCATGAGCATGAAGAAGGGCAAGATTGCCATGAAAGCTTCTTAGCTTGTAATTTGGACTAGTATGAGTTAATTGTGATTAGCAGTTCACATTGGCCTATATACCATGACCCCCTTTTTATACATACTTATTAATGTCCATTCTACTTGGCCTTTGGACCATAAGCCTATATTCCTCAATTACACTTGGTCCCTTGGCCCAATACAACTTATGCTTGGCCCTTGGCCTCATGTATGCAATTTGTGTCCACACTTATGTGTCCATCGCTTTGTTACATACCCATAGACCCATTCCTCCTCAACAAATACCGAGCAAGGCACCTCATTAAAAAGGCTTCCCCCTACTAACAATTGATTGTGGGACAACTCTACAAGTAAGGGAATGACATAATCATAAGATACTGTATCTGCGAAGATGAATATGTCTTCATTTTAACGCAGGCCCACTCCGTCAGTGTCGGAGGACAGTGTCGGAGGACACTTCATTAGAAGATATCACTGCTCACAAAGTCCTCATAGCAGTAGGGCTATGGTGGCCCCAAACTTAATGATAGATACGGAAGAATATGTCAAACGATGCAACGAATGCCAAGTGGAAATCCCATGCCCTTGAACCTTGTCGTGTCTTCACAATTATTTGAGAAGTGGAGCATTGATTTCATAGTACGTCCGGCGACAGTGGCTCGATACATCAGAATGGCGGCTACATAATATTGTTCTAAATGGGTCAAAGATAGGGTGACAATGGCACAAATTTTGTCAATCAAGTGATACATTCTTATTACAATAATTCCTACTTACCCACCCCTATTATCCCCATGCCAATGGCCAAGCCAACATCATAAATAAAGTTCTTTGTGCCAACTTGACCAAAACAGCTGAGGCCAGCCAATGATTGTTGGGAACAAAAACTGCCTACTGCCTGCTGCACTCTAGGCATATCGCACCTCCTATAGGATAGCCACAAACGCGACACCCTTCAATTTAATGTATGGTATTGAAAGTGGTCATGCCTATGGAGTTTGGTACCTATCTTGAGAATTGTGGTACAAGAAAAACTCACAGGAAATGTCCTAGTCTCTCACCTTTTTGAACTTGAAAGGCTCAATGAAACACATCTCCTTGTTGTATACAATATGATAGTAGAAAGATTGAGGCGTAAACAATGTTTGACGACCAATTCATAGGCAAACAAATAAGTGAGAGAGAAAAGTTCCTCATCTACAACATGAAAAATCACAAAAAGAAATTTAAATTCAAAGGATTAAGTTCCGAGTCAAACTGAAATAACCTCGCATGGTGCAGTGTGCATAGAAACACTCGAAGGCCTCTCCCCACTATGAATACCCAATTGCCTCATGAATCCTCATCAATAGCCAACTCTACAGCTACCTAAACTTGCATCAAAGAAGCCGCCACTGCTGCTAACCCCACTACCAAGGCTAACCCCACTACTAAGACTAACCCCACTAACAAGGCTAACCCACTCAGGTATAACTTTGGCCCCGAGGCACACAAGGTAGTAAGAAGTCTTGCCCATGGGTGCCCAAGAAGCTCCTTGCAGCCCAAGGATATTATGAAGGTGCTTCAACTTTGTGGATTCCCCACAGATCTACTTCCCAAACTCATGCCCTCGCAAAACCGTCTCCTCATACCTCTTGAGATATGAAGGTGCTTCAACTTTGTGTATTCCCCATAGATCAACTTCCCAAACTCATGCTCTCTCAAAACCATCTCCTCATACCTCTTGAGACGACCCCTAATTTGACAACCACAAGCCCATAAGGTATAGGAGAACCTTTGGCAAAAACCTTCCACAAAGCTAAACCAACCTCTGCCTCGCTCCGCAATGACTTACAAGTGGATCCCTAGGCCTCTACTCCAAGATCAAAACTTCTATGAAGGCAATCAACAAATTTTGGTCCCTCGACAACCCAAGTACACCATTTCTACCCCCATGATCCCAAAACTACCAACATTTCAATGGAAGCTGAAGATAGCCTTCCATGGCTACCACCACTGCTATACTGCATAGGACAAAGGGAAAGAAAAACTTTACATTAGGGCTAAAAATGCCTTAAAAAGGGTCCTTTACTAATCTCGTGATTAAGAAAAGAGCCAAAGAGAGTGTGCCACGTGCACAAGAATATGGTATTCTTGTCTCCTCTACTTTGGAGGTAGTAGAGTCCATTTCGAGCTTTTTTTCTCTAATTTAGCCAAAATCTCTATATTCAGACCGATTGTGGTGGTCCCTAGGATTCGTTATATTGACAATATCTATCAAAAGATTTGAAAAAAGATGGCATGTAGTTAATGTGGAAATTTTTGAAGTTTGGACAAACTACCTCCAATATTCCTTTTGGTGCCCATACCATTTTCATTCTTCTTCTCAACGTCTAGAAGCTCTCATCTTCTAGCTCTCTCTCATCTCTTTTTCGACCTCACTAAGCTTCATTGCATCTTCTAGCTCTCTCTCATCTCTTTTTTGACCTCATTGAGTTCCATTGTTTCATTCTCTTGCTTCTATTCTATATGGAATCCATAGGACGTCCTTCTCATTCAATAAACTCTTGTGTCGTACACAACAAAAGGGATGATAGAACTTGGGAACCCAAGAGTTTCACTGTAAACGACTGGGTTACTATGTTGCCCTCATGCAAGGGATCTCACAACGTGAAAAAAACAAAAAGAGAGGATACAAAATACCATTGGAAGGGATGCATTGCTGCTCTCAAGGTCACATTTGAAGGCTGGATTGCTTAGGTCCAACATGTTTACATGGCAAAGGATATATACGTACCTCCAACTCAACATATTCCCATGCAAGCACATTGTAAGTTGTAGTTCAATTTTGTAAATATATTTTTTCTTTTAATACAAGTTTTAACTTCTGATTTCTTCAAATATCTTTCCCTTAATAAGTTTTGAGTGGCAGCTTGTGGAGAGCTTTAGTGGTACTTTCCAAGCCATCCACAAAGAATTGGTAGAGCTCATGTATGGTGACCAGAATGCGGCTTTTTTTAATAAGGGTAATCTTTTTGTATACTACGCACAGTACATTGTTCCCCCAAAAACAAGTGTGTAGGGCAAATTGAGGATTTAGCAGCGCCAAGCCTTTCTTCTCTTTATTGGGACATTCCAGATGAAGCGACAATGCAGAGCTTCAAACAAATATCCCAGGATATTCAAAAGGCCATGACTTGTGGGAAGGATCTCGAGGAGGATACGGTTATCATGGTTCGTGCCTCTACATGTCTTTGTAGCTTTCTTCAAAGACACAGAGTTACAGAGGACAAAGGCATCATGGCTAAGTAGAAACTTCCCAACAAATTATTTGGACAACATTATAGGATTGTTTTGGAAATCTAGAGAGTATGACCATAAGGGTGACTACATAAGGTGCAGTGCATGCCCTCAATCCTTGGCTTTGTCTTACAATATCTCTCGACAATCTCTTACTATGGGTTATGATTATAGGAGATACAAACTTAAGTTGGGTATCTAGGAACCTTTGGATTCTGATATAGATTACATGTCATTTAGGTTTGAGTTGCAGGTTATTCCACATGCTGAAAGAAAAGAGGTTAATGTTACCTCTCAGTGGACGTTAAAAGGCGTTAGGGAAACCTTGGAGTTTCTTGACAATAGCACCCCTAGTTATAAATTCAAGGTCAATGGTACTATGATTGGAAGAAGAGCTGAATGCTCTATATATTGTATGAGTTGTTTACCTCCAACTTCTGTAATTTTTGAACCATGAATGAATAGACAATTGACATTTTTCTTGACCATTGCCATTTGTGAACAAACATTTAGTGATAACTACATCTTTCATAAATAAATTGTGATTTATATACAATAAATGTTACAAATACATCTTGTGAGTTACAAAATGTCATTGCGTATGTGTGAAGTTACAAAATATTCTAATGCTCTTGATCTTCTCTTTGTTTATTTGGGCTCCCAGACTTTGCTTGCTCTTGATCTTCACTTTGCTTATTTGGGCTCCCACACTTTGCTTATTTGGGCTCCCACACTTTGCTTGCTCTTGGGCTTCACTTGGTTTTTTTGGACTCCCAGACTTTGCTTCCTCTTGTCCTTGAGCAGGAACAACACCAAAGTTGAGGGGCTTCTGAGCAGAGGGCTTCTTTGCATGAAATTTCTTTTGTGAGGTCCTCTTGCTGAGATGTCTTCTTTGTAGAGGACTTCTTTGCAATGGTTTCCTTTGAGGATTTTTGCATCTTCTCAAATTTTAAAGGAGAATGCACTGTGAAACCCTTGCCTTTGCCTTTATGTCTTTTCAGCTTCTTATCCTTCCCTTTTCTTTGAGCGTGATCTCTTGGAGGAGGGGAGTCAGGATCTACAGGTGTAATTTCTTTGTCCAACATTATCTCAATACATCTCTCTCTTATCCACCAAATATAAGATTCAGGGTATTTATTGCACTGCCAAAAAAAGTGGAGTTTTAAGACAAATAATGTACAAATACATTAAGAGTAATGCAAAGGATTCTCTAGTTTTCTTATATTGACTTGTTGTTTTAACAACGTAAAATCTATTGTCTTGCAGGCATTTACAATCACCCTCCATCCACAACTAGTAACGTCAGACTGAATTGGAACCTGAAATAATAGTGTAATTAGAAGAAATCCATCTTCAAACAAAGAAACATCCAAACTCAATTCTCAATACCTCTTGCCGAAGATACTTGAATGGCTTCTTTGGATCTGCAAGATCTTCATAATTCTTCTCTAAATATGCTAATACAATTTTGCAAGCACTACAATAAAGAGCATATCCAATAGGTGCAATGTTTGTAACAAATATATGATAGTTGATGAAAAGAGATAATATGGTAGTTGATGAAAAGAGATGCTTACATTTTGCATTGACCATAGATACTAGCTAAGGAGTTCATGAAAGTAACCTCTCTATCGAAAACATCAATGAGTATAAGACTCCAATGGTGACTGCAAATAAAACAATAGTAAGAAAATATCTACTCACATGAGTTATTAATTTAAAACTATTAAAAAACACTATGAAAGATCCATGCCCCCTCCGCACAACGAATTTGGGGTTGCTAGCAGTGGAAGTAGCACTTCTTGCGCAGGGCAGAGCCTCTCACTCGGGGCCTCGCCCATGGATATCCGGACAAGAGACTAATCTCTCGGTTCTTCCAAAACCGAACTCGAAAAAACTTCCCTTTTCCAGAAAGCACGGGTGATTCCTCCAGGATATTTTTATTCTAACGTAGTCAAGGTCATCACTAACCAAACTGATCCGACCGAACCCGTAAGTCACATGGTCAGATCAAGGAAAAGACTTGCACTTGGATCATAGAAACCAACGCTTTTTTCCTCATCGACGAGAGGCATAGCTGTTGATTCTTTTCCATAGAACAAGGACTATCCGGGATTTACTTCATCTATCGTACCATAACAGAATTGAGTCTCATTTTAGGGATCCATCAGTCCAGCCTAACTCCATCCAATCCCATGGGTTAGCTAACTGCCCAACCACTCTAGTGATAGGATCCATTTAGGAATTTGGTTATGTTTTATCCCGGGTACCAGGGAAAAGAGTTCCTAGGTCCCCTAGCCGGCGCTTCATGCAAACTTCAAGATAGTCACACCACTTACACACCCAATATGAAATTGCCTTTTTCACAGATTCAGCTATCTTTAAAACAATCTTTTAATGAAACCATAGTATCACTGATCATAATCCTCCAAAATATCCGGTTGAATTCTAATTTCCAATCATTACTTCAATCATTCCTTCATCGGTGTACCTATGGCATCATTGGCAACCAAAATGCTCACCACCTGTCCACTCAGGGGCCTTTTCAATAGTTCCTAGCTCATAGTACCTGCAAATATATTCACTTATAAAAATCCAGATGGACTCTGCGTTGAAGATCAGCAAGATCAACCAATAGATTCATATAAAAGAGCCACGGACTCATCCGTTGAGGACCAGCAAGGTCAATCAACCAGATCCATGCCTAAGTTTAGAGAACAACTCTAACACCTTGTTCCATTTTCTTCCTTGACGTACGCGTGGGTATCTTCGACGAGCCCGAGCACCATATGGTCAGCACCCTCTAGTATCCTTCGCAGGTCACCTAGCGCTTCACTCATAGGCCACTTCCTTGGTCCCTCATCCACCATCCGGAAACTCACCATTTAAATCAAACCGAGGCTGGTCAAGACCTCGACTGACCTTGCTACGCGAGATATTCTCCATTGACTCTCCGTCAGCTGTTGCAACTTTATCACTTAGGTCTCCACGACCTCATTCAAGACGATCAAAATGCTTCCCCAGCATTACATAAAACAATCATTTAAAAATAGGACATAAATACAGTTTCTAACGAACTCTCATCTTTTCACATCGTTCCACATCATTTCCTATTATTCCATATTCTTCTAAATCAATTCACTTTACTTAATCCACATCCAATCATATATATCCTCATCGTCCTTCATCCATTCTCATCCAATCACATCATATTACATCTCATCACATCTATCCTCATCACATCTCATCCATTTCTCATCTACCCATATCCACATCACATCACATCACATCCATTCACATCTTATCTTATCCATTCACATCACATCTCATCTATTCACATCTATCCCGGTTCACATCCATTCATATCACATCTCATCCATTCACATCTATCCCAATTCGCATCACATCACATCACATCCATTCACATCACATCTCATCCATTCACATTTATCTCGATTCACATCACATCACATCCATTCACATTTATCCCGATTCACATCACATCCATTCACATCACATCTCATCCATTCACATCTATCCCGGTTCACATCAAATCACATAACATCCATTCACATCACATCTCATCTATTCACATCTATCCCGATTCACATCACATCTCATCACATCTATCCACATCTTCTATCTCAATTCACATCACATCACATCCACTCACATCACATCTCATCCATTCACATCTATCTTGATTCACATCACATCTCATCCATTCACATCACATCTCATCCATTCGCATCATGTCACATTACATCCATTTCACATCACATCACATCACATCACATCTATTTCACATCACATCTCATCACATCCATTTCACATCACACCACATCTATCCACATCATATCTCATTCATACACATCCCATCTCATTCATCCACATCCATTCATTCATTCACATGCACGACTATTCACATTCACATCTATCACTTCACATCTCATCACATTCACATCCACATCCCTTTACATCACACCACATCCTATCACATCCCATTCACATCTTCTCACATCCATTCACATTACATCACATCTTATCGCATCCACATCCACATCCACATCCATTTACATCACATCCACATCCACATCCACATCCATTTACATCACATCACATCCTTTCACATAACCGCACATCTCATTCTCATCTCATCATTCACATCCACATTCATTTACATCACATTCTTTCATATACACATCCACATCCATTTACTTTACATCTCATCCTTTCACATAACCTCTCATCTCATTCTCATCTCATCATTCACATCCACATTCATTTACATCACATTCTTTCACATGCACATCCACATCCATTTTCTTTACATCTCATCCTTTCAAATAACCTCTCATCTCATTCTCATCTCATCATTCACATCCACATTCATTTACATCACATTCTTTCACATACACATCCACATCCATTTACTTTACATCTCATCCTTTCACATAACCTCTCATCTCATTCTTATCTCATCATTCACATCCACATTCATTTACACATCACATTCTTTCACATACACATCCACATCCATTTACTTTACATAGCATCCTTTCACATAACCTCACATCTCATCATTCACATCCACATCCATTTACTTCACATCTCATCCACATTCATTTTCATCACACCACATCCTATCACATCCCATTCACATATTATCACATCCATTCACATCCTATCGCATATCCCATTTACATCTTATCACATCCATTCACATCCCATTTACATCTTATCACATCCATTCACATCCATTCACATCTTATTCTCATTTAGTAGCTTTTCCTACTTCGATACCGATAATGGATTTTTTTTCTAAATTTCTGCCAATTGCTTGGCCTAGATAAAGGTTCTTTTTCTTGACGACTATTTCGGTATTCTTTCTCAATTTCTCGAGTGAATTATATTCAATATTCTTCTTTGAAATAAAAGAAGTCATGGGATTTACAAAAATCAAATCTACCCATATTTTCCAATAATGCTCAAAATTCTACTTTTGATAAATACTCATTATGCTACAAATTCCTCTTTTTCTATAAGATTCCTCCCTCCAAATTTTGAGCTATATAGGTGTAAGAACCTCTCCTTCTGATCTTGTAATTATTCCCCTCTCTGAAATAGAAGAAAGATCCTATTTTGGCCTGGAGAGAGAAAATGTCTAGAGGGAGGTAGTCCAGAATTGAGATATTTTTGGATATAAAAATCCTCCTAGTGTCTAAAATGGTTTCCCCTGAAATAGAAATTCAAAAAGAACTTTCCAATGTGCAATTGGAATTAATTGAAAATGTGTATAAAGGACCTTAGCCTAAGGGTCTAAATTTTCAAAGATTTTTGGATTATGGTCCAATTAAGGTTCCTATGGGCCAATAGGATCAATCCAAGTGTGGGGAGGAGATAAATCCAATGAATAAAAGAAAATACCCAAAATTGAGTAAATGCCCACATAAGATGAAGAGTTGACTGAGTACAAGGTTTATTAGTTAAAAACTATGAGATATTACTAAAAAAATGAGATATTTTGGTATAATGATACATTTTTGACACCTTGGTAAGGAGAAGGGGGACTTCAAGGAGGCGCCTATTTCACACATGTGGTGGAGTTTTTAACTCAAAAAAACTGTGATATTTTTATCTCTCCTCTCTCCTGGATCAAACCAAATCAAAAGGGAACCAAACTAGGTACAAATCTTATCCAAATTCAGCCAAACTAAACCTGGAAAATTCTAGAACCTAGTTGGACTTGGTTAGAGGCCTCCCTCACCTATAAATAGATCCTTAGTCTTTTGTAAAAAAATATGTGAGCTATACCATGCCAGTATTATCATGCCAGTATTATACTAAAATAATGATATTTTTTATTATCCCTTAAAAATCCTCTGCTTTTGGAGAGAGTGGAGCCTCTCTCTCTCTCTCTCTCTCTCTCTCTCTCTCTCTCTTCAACCATCCTTAGAGCTTTCCTTTCAACACACAAACCAATTGATTGGTTGGGGGGTTCTTCTATGATAGAGAAGCAAGCAAAAACAAGAGGTAAAGTGTAATTTTATGGTTTTTCTCTACTATTCTCAATGTTTCTCACTTCTCAACCCCTCTCAAGCTTGAGAAGTTTTTAATTAAGTGGTTATAATGCAAATCAAGCTTTTCTTAAAAGTTATAATGAATAATTAAGAAAAGTTTACATTTATGCTTAATTTAGGATGCTTTTATGTTTATCTCTCTCTCCCCTAAAGAATGGTCATTCCTATGACCAATTCTCTATTCAATTGATGCTTCTCATGGAGAAATTCTTAATTCACAAATCAAACTCTAGGCTTGTGAAGCTAGAGGCTAAGAAAATAGTTTTTTATACTTATATGCTAGTAAATTATGGTAATTTTATGAGTTAAATCCATAAATTAGATTTAAGGCTAAAATATAGTTATACTATCATAATTACATTCTAAGTCTTATTCTTTTCAAAAATATAAAAAATTATCAGTAATAGCAGCGGAGCTATGGTAAAATTTTGACACATAATTCATTCTTATGCATAACATGAAAAGAGGACTTCCTACCATATTCTAGGATTGAATATCCTAGGCTAAAAGAATGATTTTCATCACATTCAGGGAAAAATTAATTTTTAAGATTTATGTATAATTAAATAATTAAGAAAAGAGAAAATTATGATAATTTTATTTAAATGATAAAAGAGGAATTCCCATGACATTTGGAATTCAATCATTTAAATAAGAAAAGTGGAATTCCTAGTATATTGGAATTAATAGATATTTTATTTAAATTCAAAGATAAATTTTTGATAAATTTATTTTATGCATGAGAAATATTTAAATGATGAAAGAGGAATTTCCATGACATTTGGAATTCAATCATTTAAATAGAAAAAGTGGAATTCTTAGTATATTGGAATCAATGGGTATTTTATTTAAATTCAAAGATGAATTTTAGATAAATTTATTTTATGTATGAGAAAAATTTAAATGATAAAAGAGGAATTCCCATGACATTTGGAATTCAATCATTTAAATAGTGAAAGTGAAATTCTTGGCATATTGAATTAATGGATATTTTATTAAAGAAAAGAGAAATTTTAGATTTTCCATGACATTGGAATGCAAATAATTAAATGCAAAAAGAGGAATTCCCATGATATTTGAGGTCCAAGAAATTAAATGAAAAAAAGAGGAATTTTTAGTATAATTCAATTTATGATTATTTATCAAAAGTGGAAATATGGGTAGAATTGATTTTTGTAAATCCCATGAATTCTTTTATTCAAAAGAGGAATATTGAATATAATTAATTTGAGAAATTGAGAAATAATATAGAAATAGTCATCGAGAAAAAGAACCCATATCTAGGCCAAGCAATTGATAGAAATTTAGAAAACGTCCCATTATCGATATCGAGGTAGAAAAAGCTACTAAATAGGAATAGGATGTGAATGGATGCGATAGGATGTAAATGGGATGCGATAGGATGTGAATGGATGTGATAAGATGTAAATGGGATGTGATAAGATGTAAATGGGATGTGATAGGATGTGAATGGATGTGATAAGATGTAAATAGAATGTGAATGGATGTGATAAGCTATAAATAGAATGTGATAGGATGTGATAAGATGTGATAAGATGTAAATAGAATGTGATAGGATGTGATAAGATGTAAATAGAATGTGATAGGATGTGAATGGATGTGATAAGATGTAAATGGGATGCAATAAGATGTGAATGGGATGTGATAGGATGTGGTGTGATGAAAATGAATGAGGATGAGATGTGAAGTAAATGGATGTGGATGTGAATGATGAGATGAGAATGAGATGAGAGGATATGTGAAAGGATGAGATATGAAGTAAATGGATGTGGATGTGAATGATGAGATGAGAATGGGATGAGCGGATATGTGAAAGGATGAGATGGGAAGTAAATGGATGTGGATGTGTATGTGAAAGAATATGATGTAAATGGATGTGGATGTGTATGTGAAAGAATGTGATGTAAATGAATGTGGATGTGTATGTGAAAGAATGTGATGCAAATGAATGTGGATGTGGATGTGAAAGGATGTGATGTAATGTAAAGGGATGTGGATGTGACAGTGATGCGGATGTGGATGAGATGCGATGAGATAAAAAGAGATGTGGATGTGAATGTGATGTGGACGTGGATGAGATGTGATGTAATATAAAGAGATGTAGATGTGAATGTGATGTGAATATATGTGGATGTGAAGTGATAGATGTGAATGTATGGATAGATGTGGATAATCGTGCATGTGAATGATTGGATGGATGTGGATGAATGAGATGGGATGTGTATGAATGAGATATGATGTGGATGTGATATAATGTGGATAGAATGTATGTGGTGGAATGGGGATACAATGAATGTGATGAATGTGAATGGATGTGATGTGATGTGAGTCGGATAAGTATGAATGGGTGAGATGTGATGTGAAATGGATGTGATGTGATATGATATAAATTGGGAGAGATGTGAATGGATGATATGTGATGTGAATGGATGAGATGTGAATCGGGATGTGAATGAATGAGATGTGATGTGATGTAATATGTGATGTAAATGGGGATAGATGTGAATGGATGATATGTGATGTGATGTGATGTAAATGGGGATAGATGTGAATGGATGATATGTGATGTGAATGGATGTGATGTGATGTGAATCGGGATAGATGTGAATGAATGAGATGTGATGAGATGAGATGTGATGGGATGTGAATCAGGATAGATGTGAATGAATGGGATGTGAGGTGAAATGGATGTGATGTGATGTGGATTGGGGTAGATATGAATGGACGAGATGTGAATGAATGTGATGTGATGAGATGTGGATATGGGTAAATGCGAGTGGATGAGATGTGATGGGATGTGAATCGGGATAGATGTGAATGAATGGGATGTGAGGTGAAATGGATGTGATGTGATGTGGATCGGGGTAGATATGAATGGACAAGATGTGAATGAATGTGATGTGATGAGATGTAGATATGGATAAATGCGAGTGGATGAGATGTGATGAACATAAATATGGAAAGATATGATGAGATGAAAAATGATGTGATTGGATGAGAATGGATGAATGACGATGGGAATACAAATGATTGGACTTGGATTAAGTAATGTGGATTGATGTGGAATAATGTGGAAAGACGAGAGTTTGTTATAGAAACTGTATTTATGACCTATTTTTAAATGACTGTTTTATGTCAAGAATGCTGGGGAAGCATGTTGACCGTCTTGTGAATGAGGTCATGGAGACCTAAGTGATAAAGTTGCAATAGCTGACGGAGAGTCAATGGAGGACGTCTCGCATAGCAAGGTCGGCCGAGGTCTTGACCAGCCTCGGTTCAATTTAAATGGTGAGCTTCTGGTACGATGGATGAGGGACCCAGGAAGCGGCCTATGAGTGAAGTGTTAGGTGACCTACGAAGGATCCTAGAGGGTGCTGACCATACGATGCTTGGGCTCTCGGTCGCCGAAGATACCCACACATGCGTCGAGGAAGAAAATAGAACAAGGAGTCAGAGTTGTTTTTTTTCTGATACCGGGCATGGATCTGGTTGATTGACCTTGTTGGTCCTCAACGGATGAGTCCATGGCTCTTTTATTTGGATCCGTTGGTTGATCTTGGTGATCTTCAACGGAGAGTCCATCTGGATTTTTATAAATGAATATATTTTCGGGTACTATGAGCTAGGAACTATTGAAAAGGCCCCTGAGTGGATAGGTGGTGAGAGCGTTCTGGTTGCCAATGATGCCATAGGTAGACCTATGAAAGAATGATCGAAAACTAGAAATCAACCGGATATTTTGGAGGATTATGATTAGTGATACTATGAATTCATTAAAAGATTGTTTTAAAGTTAGCTGAATCTGTGAAACAGGCAATTTCATATTGGGTGTGTAAGTGGTGTGACTATCTTAAGGTTTGCATGAAGCGCTGTCTCTAGGGGGCCTGGGAACTCTTTTCCCTGGTACCTGGGACAAAACATAACCAAATTCTTAAACGGATTCTATCACTACAGTGGTTGGGCGGTTGGCTAACCCATGGGACTGGATCGGGTTAGGCTGGACTGATGGATCCCTAAAATGAGACTCAATTTTGTTAAGGTACGATAGATGAAGTAAATCCCAGACAGTCCTTGTTCTATGGAAAAGAATTAACGGCTGTGCCTCTCGATGAGGAAAAAAGCGTTGGTCTCTATGATCCAAGTGCAAGTCTTTTCCTTGATCTGACCATGTGACTTATAGGTTCGGTTGGATCAGTTTGGTTAGTGATGACCTTGACTACGTTAGAATAAAAATATCCTGGAGGAATCGCCCGTGCTTTCTGGGCGAGGGAAGTTTTTTCCGGGTTCGATTTTGGAAGAACCGAGGGATTAGTCTCTTGTCCAGATATCCGTGTGGGTGAGGCCCCGAGTGAGAGGCTTTGTCCCGCGCAAGAAGTGCTACTTCCACTACTAGCACCCCCAAATTCGCGCAGAGGGGGCAAGGATCTTTCATTTTCCCATTTAATTTCTTGGATCTCAATTATTATGGGAATTCCTCTTTTTACATTTAATTGATTGAATTCTAAATGTCATGGGAATTCCTCTTTTATCATCAAATACATTTATCTAACATTCCTCTTTTCTTTAATAAAAATATCCATTAATTCAATATGCCAAGAATTCCACTTTTACTATTTAAATGATTGAATTCGAAATGTCATGGGAATTCCTCTTTTATCATTTAAATATTTCTCATGCATAAAATAAATTTGTCTAAAATTTCTTTTTGAATTTTAATAAAAATATCCATTAATTCAATATGCTAAGAATTCCACTTTTACTATTTAAATGATTGAATTCCAAATGTTATGGGAATTTTTCTTTTATCATTTAAATAAAATTACCACAATTTTCTCTTTTCTTAATTATTTAATTATGCATAAACCTTAAAAATTAGTTTTCCATTGAATGTGATGAAAATCATTCTTTTAGCATAGGATGACCCATCCTAGAATATGGTAAGAAGTCCTCTTTTCACGTTATGCATAAGAATGAATTATGTATCAATTTCTTAAAAAATTTGCCATAGCTCCGCTGCTATTACTGATAATTTTCAATATTTTTGAAAAGAATAAACTTAGTAATACAATTATGATAGTATAACTATCTTCTAAACTTAAATCCAATTTATGGATTTAAATCATAAGATTATCATAATTTTAGAAGCTTAAAAGTATAAAAAGCCACTTTCTTAACCTGTAACTTCACAAGCCTAGAGTTTGATTTGTGAATTGAGAATTTATCAATGAGAAGCATTATTTGAATAGAGAATTGGTCATAGGAATGACCATTCTTTTGGGGAGAGAGATAAACATAAAAAGTATCCTAATTAAACATAAATGTAAACTTTTCTTAATTATTCATTACAACTCTTAAGAAAAGCTTGATTTGCATTATAAACACTTAATTTAGAAACTTCTCAAGCTTGAGAGGGGTTGAGAAGTGAAAACATTGAGAATAGTAGAGAAAAACCATAAAATTACACTTTACCTCTTCTTTTTGCTTGCTTCTCTATCTTAGAAGAAGACCCCAACCAATAAATTGGTTAGTGTGTTGAGAGGAAAGCTCCAAGGAAGGTTGAAGAGAGAGAGAAGCTCCAATCTCTCCAAAATGTAGAGGATTTTTAAAGGATAATAGAAAATATCATTATTTTAATGTAATACTAGCATGGTATAGTTCACAATTTTTTTTTACAAAAGACTAAGGATCTATTTATAGGTGAGGGAGGCCACTAATTGAGTCCAACTAAGTTCTAGAATTTTCCAGCTTCAGTTTGGCTGAATTTGGAGTCTGGACAAGATTTGGATCAGTTTGGCTCCCTTTTTGACACGAAATTCTGAGATTGCATCTTGATTATGCATATTCTATTAAACCAACATCGTTGTGGCAGATCAATGTATTGATAAATGTGAAGCACTGTTATCAAAAATGGGCTTTCATGGGGGTCAGGTTCATTTAAGGAAAGATCCAATAGTTTCAGGGAAAACACGAGATGTCTTGGCAGATGTCTCCATGGGAGGTGCAAAAGCCAGAAGATTTTTAGGAAACCATAGTAAAAAACCAAGTGAATGTTACGTGGATTGTTGGAAAGAATTGTGTGAGATCACGACAAATGTTGCCAGTACACCACGGCCAGCAAATCTTAGAATGGAGGTTTGGAAGCATCTTGACATCTTTTTAAATGTTCTGAGACAGCAAAAGACATCAGCTACATATGCGCAAGAGTACAAAATTTCTATTACAAATCTCATTCAAATAATCAAAGAAGCATGGGGAGAAAAAGATATCACATACTATTTGGTAAGACTCCTTTGTATTCATGATACACTCCGTGGAATTGACATATGCTAAATTATTATTATTTTGTTATGCAAAACATCCTCCATGTACATGGGCCATATTATGTTGAGGAGCATGGATCCCTAGCAACATACAGTAACCAAGGGATGGAAAAGTCGCATTACTAGGCACGCACATCATTCTTTCGGAGCACAAGACATGGTGGAGGGGCTACAAGAAGCAATGCTCTTGCAGAGTTATTTAACTGGTTTTTCAGAAGAAAACTACAGAGAATGCAGAAAAACGACATTTCGGACACATAACATTGTCAAAAAAGAGAACTGTTGTATTCATAACTTTGTACAAAAAGTTATCTATTGTAATCCAAAGTATGTACAAAAAGTCTATTTCAAAGTTTTCACATCATCATCCTTTGTTAGTGCTCCCCTAGAGCATAGAAATTTCCTTCTATTGTAGCCACCTAGTGTGTTTACATCGGTTTTATTTGCAGCTAGAGCATACGCAGAGTATGTCAAAAAAATGTCCTGCTCTAGAGGCGGAAAACCCAGGGCCATAACCAAAATTTCTAGTAGCAGCTGTCTTCTCAAGAAACATGATTTTGCTAGAATTGGCTTGTATAGTTGAGAAGCCATAGAGTTTGCAGAGTGCTTTAATACAAAGTATAAGCCAGTCTGCATCCTCGGAGAACTGGCTATGCAACACATGGAAAATATTCTCATCCATTTTGGACAAATAGTGTCCAAGTGCAGTATCTTTCTTGCTAGAGTGTGCTTGCCTTGAGCCTTTACCTCTCCCTAAGAAGTTGTCTTCATCTGCTAGCTCCAACTGTAAACGAGAGGAACACTGTGAAATTATTGTAAGTTAAAATAATATAATGTATGGATTCAAATTCATATTCACTTACCTTTTGATTTTCATCTTGTTCAAGTATATCTGACGTGTCCAGAGTGAGATTGAGGTTTCTTTGATGTCTTTAAGTTGGATATAATCACTCTGTTCCCTTCCAACATCGGTAATACCAACAAGTGAAGCTTGAAACTGATTAAATTCATCCTCGGAGATCAATGGTTCTCACTCCTGTGCTTTCTTAATACATAGTGATAAAGCATGAGTTGAGTCAATGAGCTTGCCATCTGAAGTAGACACATCTAAAGCAACAAATTCATCATTTACATAAGATGAAGAGTTGACTAAGTACTGGGTTTATTACTTTAAAAATGAGGTTCATTAGTAAAAATAAATAAATTTTTGACACCTCAGTAAAGGAGGGAGGGGGCTCATGAAGGAGGCCCCTAATTCACATCATTACTTCACATTTTTAATTCAAAAAATGGGATATTTTATCTCTCCTCCTTCAAATTGGATTTAAAAAGTGAGGTAAACTGGTCCAAAACTTGTCCAAAATGGATCAAATTGAAGCTGGAAGCCTCTAAATCCTAGTTGGACTTGGTTGGTGGCCTCCCTCACCTTTAAATAGACCCTCATTCCTTTGTATTTTCATCTTTTTGTATTTACATGCCAATATCATCTTCAAATTGTGTAATCTTATTATCCCTCTATTTTGCCTCTTCTTGGGAAGCTTTGGAGCTTCACTAATCTTCATCCTCTCTTGGAGATTACCCTCCCCATCTTGGTGGCCAAGCTTTCTCTTGGGGGCTTCACTTCTCTCTAAAGAATCAAGCCAAAACCCAAGGGTAAGCCTAAATCAATGGCGTTTTTCTATCTTTCTCAATGGTAATCTTCTTCCCAACCTCTCTAATTATTCGGAAGCATTTTAATCTATGTTTTTTTCTTAAAACCAAGATTCTAGTGATTCATATTATTTAAATGGTTTAATGCTAATCTTTTATACTTAAATATAATATTTTTTATTAGTAAATCTCTCTTTTAGAAAGATTACACATCTTTATGTATGAATCCTTCTTGGAGGGATGGACCTTAGTACTAATCTCATTTTTTTAAATCAAAACTCTAGCCTTAACAAGCTAGAGATAGAGATTAAGTATTTTATAATTTTTATTCTAATTAAAATGAGGATTAATTCCTTTAAGCTTGTTTATGATTAAGAAAATTCATATTAATTCATTTTACGTTGAGAGTTATGCTAACGTTTTTGTAAGTATTTTCATATAGGAATGATAAATGGATATTTTAGAAAAAATAAACAAGAGGTTTAAATGTAATTATGCTTATGTATGCATAATAAATTTTTAGTTTAAAAAGAGGAAGTCTCAGCATATTTCATAATCATGTATAAATATTTAGAAGTAGAAATTTTGAGAATTCTCAGAAAATGCAGCGAAGCTAAAGCTTTCATGGAGAAAAAACAGGAGCAGCCTGGTCTTTTGCTTCTAGCGCGCACCTATACGAACTCTAGCGCTGTGCAGAACTGTGTGCTAGCCTACTCAGAACACAATGGCGCAACTGAAAGAGGAGAAAACCTTCAATTGACTGTATGTTCTTGAGCGCCTGGTGATGTGCTTCATCTTCCTAGTTGGAAGCAAGCCAAGACATGGCATCCACAAGCAGCTGGAAGGCTTCCATTGGCTGGGGGTTCATCTCCACAAGTAGTGAGTTATGGATAACCTAGTCTACACCACACAAAATGTGACCTAATCTACCCAAGCTCTAGATATACCATGTTAAGAAAACGTGGTGCTTATGCTAGATCAAGTTGAGTGGAAAAGAGAGACCTAAAAAATATAAGAACAAATCTTGTTTATTAAGTTGCTTATGCATACAACTTGGCCTTTGCCCACACAAATGCCTTCTCGCATTGCCTGAGCTAGTGGACCATAAGTCCATTCACACACACACCCTTCTCCTACCCTTTTACATGACCTTAGTCTTTTAATAAGAGTTGTGATAGCACTTCTCCTACCCTTTTACATGACCTTAGTCTTTTAATAAGAGTTGTGATAGCAGTGGCTGTGTCAAAGCAATGGTCTTTACATCAGAGATGTAAAGAATGCATTCTTGCATGGGGATTTGCAAGAAGAGGTGTATATGTTGCAGCCACCTGGTTATGAGGATGTGAGTCAACCCGAGCATGTTTGCAGGTTGAAGAAAGCCTTGTATGGCTTAAAACAAGCACCAAGAGCATGGTCTGGTGACAAGATTTCAGAATATCTTGTCACTATTGGCTTTCATGTAGCCAATGCAGATTTCTCATTGTATGTGAGACACAATGATAGAGGGGTTGTGCTTGTTGTCATCTATGTAGATGACCTTATTATTACGGGGGACCATGATGCAGAGATCTTTGATGTAAAGATCTTGCTTAGACAGAAGTTTGAGATGAAGGATCTGGGGGAGCTCAGATATTTCTTGGGAATTGAGGTGATTAGGTCACCCCACATGGTATTGGATTACTGCAGAGACATTATGGCTTGGACATGTTGTCTAAGTATGGTATGACAAACTGTAAGCCTATCTCAGTGCCATTGGATCAGAATGGCAAGTTGAGTGCAGATTCAAGAGAGATTTTGGAGGACCCTACTATGTATAGGTGCATAGTAGGAAGCTTAATCTACATGACGATCACCAGGCCAGATTTGAGCTATGCTATTGGGTTGGTGAGTCAGTTTATGTAGGTTCCTCGAAAACCGCATTTGGATGCATTGAGACACAAATTGAGGTATGTGAGGTCTACTTTGCATTGTGGACTATTTTATGAAACTGGGATAGAGATATGTGTACATGGGTACACAGATGCTGATTGGGCTGGTAGTATCTCAGATAGAAGATCTACTAGTGGCTTCATGTTTTCTTTGGGGAGTGCTGATGTGACTTGGAGCATCAAGAAGCAGCCTACGGTTGCTCTATCCAGTACAGAGGCCGAGTACAGAGGTGCTGCTATGGCAGCATGTGAGGTAGCTTGGTTGAGAAAGCTTGCAGATTTGGGTCTATCAATGGTGGATAGACAAGTTGTCATTTTCTCTGACAACATTAGCAGTATATAGTTGGACTCCAGGAGAAAGGTCAATGTCTCCTGGCCAACTGTATAGAGGTCCACTATCATCTTGTCAGAGAGAAGGTTTTGGCAGGAGACATTGACCTTGTTTATGTTAGCACACAGGATCAGGTCAATGTCTCTTGGCCAACTGTATAGAGGTCCACTATCATCTTGTCAGAGAGAAGGTTTTGGCAGGAGACATTGACCTTGTTTATGTTAGCACACAGGATCAGGTCACTGACATCTTCACCAAAGCATTGGGTATAGAGAAGCTCCGCAGATTTAGGCTTTGCTTGGTGTACATGAGATGGAGTTGAGTTCGAGGGGGAGTGTTGAGATATCGAGCTCATCTATTGAGGCGGTGGACACTGATGACTCGCCTATGAGATAGGCCCCACACTTACACCACTAGCATGGTTGGTGAGATCATGGGTGATATGCGGCCAGTGGGATGACAGGCTGTGTGATAGCCATTCTAGAGACTGGCATAGTTATAGCACCAGCTCATTTAGTTGGGTTCACACTATAGAGAACCCTAGTATGTATTTGGTTGAGTACCTTTTCATATGTGTGTACTCTTATCTTTGTATATGGTGTGTTGAGTGTTGTGTGAAGGAGAAGAAGATTTTCAGCCTCTCACCTTATGTGTTCTCTTTTAGGGTTTTGTGAGTGTGTGTGTGCTTGCAAGAGCTCAAGCTCTCTTCTCCCCTGCATCTTTTCACTGAGGCTATGTATCTTTGACAACTTCTTACAGAGATGCATGTTCCCATTGACATTGTAAATAGGTAACTAGTGGACCATAAGTCCATTCACACACACACCCTTCTCCTACCTTTTTACATGACCTTAGTCTTTAATACCCTCCCTCAATATACCAACTATGAAAGATTTGGAATAGGTGGTATTGGACATAGGTTGCCTTTATAACATTAGGCGTACAAGGTTTAGGAATATAGGTGTTGTTACATTGAGATTTAAAACAAGTGCTCAGAGGAGTTAGAGGTTGATACAATGTTAGCCTCTGACTCTTTGTTAGGACATTTAGAGGTGATATGTCCCATTTTTTTACACTTGTTACATTTCATCTTGTTGGGATATTTGATCCAACAATTATTTGCAAAATGACCTACCTTTTTGCAATGGGTACACCTTACTTTGCTCACTTGATGTGACAAAGCGAGTCGATGCATATGAAGATTCAGCTCCTCCCTTTGGCCTCTTTTATTCATCAAGACAAGATTGAATGACTCCTTCAAGGGTGGGATTAGGTATGTTCTTCAGGGTGGTGACTAAGGTGGGGTACACCTTCTTGACTGCATTTAAAAAAATAGCCACTGCATCATCTTCATCCATTCTCGCATTCATTGATGCAAGTTGAGCCATAAGTCCCTTCAAGTGAGAGATAAAGACTCCAATGTCATCTCCCTCTTTGAGCTCCAAGCTGAAAAATTCAATTTTAAGTGAGATCTTGGAATTCTTACCACGAGCTCCATAGAGCTTGTCAAGCTCTTCCCATTTCTCCTTTGCAGTTGGAAGCTGGTCCACATGGTGAATAAGAGCCTCATCTCCAGATGGAGCATGATGATGGCTTATGCCCTCTCATCATCTTCAATATCTTCAGCCTTAGTTCGATCAATAGCCTTAGTGCCGGAGATGAATGGCCAAAAACCTTTGGACATCATCGTGTACTTGACAAGAACTTGCCAAGTGTGGAAGCCCTCTCCTGAGAACTTCTTAATTTGGGTGTTTTTCTTTGACATTGGGTATTGAAGGGAATTACAAGAGTGTAATGGGCTGATTATATTTAAATAAAAAAACCAGAAAATTTGTGATGTTTTGGCTTAAGTAGAAAGAGAATGGCTCATGAGAGTGCAACAACCCTTAATCAAGCCAAGGATGTTGCATAAAAAGAGATGAAGCTTATGGTTTAGCATAAAAAGAGATGAAGATGATGAAGCTTATGGTTTAGCACTTAGGGTTTGTGTAATTCTGATCGAGATGAGCTTCATTAGTGTCAAAGAGCACTTTCTTTGGTGATTAAGATCACCGTTAGTGTTTAGCAATACTATTAGTGCTTAAGAGCACATTTTTAGCATCTAACGACATTTGCATTGGTGATTAGATTCACCATTAGTGTTTAAGAACACTCTTAGGGTTTAGAAACACTTTGAAGTGGCTCCCCTTTGCTGGATTAGTTGTATCATTAGTGTTAATTAACACTATTAGTGTTTTACGAACACTATTATCAAGCTTTTGATGAAGAAGCTTTCATGCAAAAAACAGGAGCAGCTTGGTCTCTTGCTTCTAACGCACACATCGATCAACCATTGAGGCTGATTTCTTGGCTGTAGAACCTTGAGGCTTAGGGATTCAAAAGCCCTAAGCTTGTGTAGCTTATACTTACCCACAGCAGAGGCGAATGGTTGTACGAAATCCAGTGCTACAAGACTGTGTGCGGACTTGCTCAAAATGTAATGGCGCGGCTGAGAGAGGAGCAACCCTTCAATTGACTGTACGTTCCTGAGCGCCCGGTGATGTTCTTCATCTTCCTAGTTGGAAAATCAAGCCACGATATGGCCTCCACAAGCAGCTGGAAGGCCTCCACTGGCTGGGGGTTCATCTCCACAAGTAGTGAGATATGGATAACCTAGTCTACACCACAGAAACACCACAGAAAATGTGACCTAATCTACCCAAGCTCTAGATACCATGTTGAGAGAACGTGGTGCTTATGCTAGATCAAGATAAGTGGAGGAGACAGACCCATAAAATACAACACATCTTGTTTATTAAGTTGCTTATGAATACAGCTTGGCCTTAGCTCACACACAAATGCCTTCTCGCTCCACCTTTAAATAGGTGAGCTAGTGGACCATAAGTCCATTCACACACACACACCCTTCTCCTACCCTTTTACTTGACCTTAGTCTTTTAATAATAGGTTGAGCTTGGTACCATCAAACTCCAGTACATTCCAATGGCGGACAACCATGCAGACATCCTTACAAACTCCATCACCTGGCCCATCCTCGAACGTCTTCATGACCAGATTGGCATTGATGCTCCACCATCAAACTCCGCATATTGAGAGGGGGATCTTCCTCTCCTTTCACATTCTTTACAGGCACATGAGTCAGTGAAACCCCATGAGGGCGCAGCTCATGTGAAAACCCACTACATTGCATTTTTCCATATCTTGCATTCCCTATGCATAGCATTTTGTTTTTTGTGTTTGGGGCTCATGTGTGAATGAAAACCCAAAAAATGGGCATTCACACATGTGAAAACTTCTTGCACTATGGCATTGAATCTAGTACCACCCAATCTTACTCGGTTCTACACCATCGACAAACCATTGCCTCATTCCTCATCATGATCCTCTTCAAACCCCTTTTTCATCTTCTCTCATGGTCCCCTTTTTGGCCTGAGAGGGGTTGTGTGAAAACATGCCATTTTATCCATCCCAAAAAGGGTATTTATGGCTTTTTATTTTTGTCATGTGCTGTTGGTCGCCACTTCACCCTAATCGACCAAGTAGCCCTTCACTCATATAAAAGGAACTAAGTGTTTACTTCTACAACCATCTTGAGTTTTACTATTGTTGGTGCAAACTGCCTACATCAAGTTCATCTTTGATGGTTACTGCTACTGGTATAGGCCACCTACATCATATTCACATCAATGTTTACATCTAGTAGTCATCTACATTAGGGTTGACATCATCGCCTACATCAGAGCTAACTTCATCGCCTACATCAGGCCTGACTTCATCGCCTACATTAGGGCTGACTTCATCGCCTACATTAGGGCTGACTTCATCATTTACATCAGGCTCACTTCATCATTTAAATTAGGCTGACTTCATCATTTACATCAAGCTGACATCAGCGTTATACATCAGCACATCAGCACTTCATCTGTGTTTGACATAAGCAGACATCAGCACTTACAACACTTCATCTGTGATTTATGGGACAGTAGGCCTCTATGCTCCAGTAGATTCTTTCAGTAGGTTTACTTCTTCTTCATCACTGGTATAGCAACCCTCTCTACTCCTTTGACCTCGACATCGGGATGATAGCCCTCCCTACTCACTTCTTCAGGAATGGAAGCCTACCATCTGCATCGGATTGTGGCCTTCTCCACCCTCTACATTATCACGGGACATCAGCGCTCTATGCTCCTTATTAGGAGTCTCACAAAATTGATATCATGTACTGGACTTTATCTTATATATATATATATACACACACACACACACACACACACACACACACACACACACACACACACACACACACACACACATTGCATGCTATGTGATTTGCTCTGAACTCTCATATATTTGGTCCTTTGGTCTTTTTTGCCCTCACAGAACCTAAATTTCAAATTTTTATTTTTTGAAGTATTGACATTTGGTACATGGGGATAGGCCCTTGAAGTTGAAACCCACTAAAGTGAGGTTGAAATAGTTGCGCCGTATCACATTAAAGTGGTGATAACCCACTAAAATAGCCAAAACTAGTGAAGTTAGTAAAAAGTGGATATGATACCCGTCATATTTTTGGTTGAATGCCGCACTTTTTAAAATTTTTGGGCCCTAATGAGTCAATTTCGTCGCCTGCAGGCCGTAATACGCGAATCTGCGCCTACTATTGGTTTTGTTATCATTGCGTTGTGCATACTTAAAATCAAGGCAATCCCTCTTAGGTGTGTGTTCTACATACTATTAGGTACCTACAAATCAAATATTGAGCCAAAGCGTCAGCTATGCCGCTGCATAGTAAACACAAAACTAGTCGCCCAGCAATTTGCGTCTGTTTCCTAAGGTTTTGAGTTAGATTTTTTTAGCATAAGCCTTTTGTCCTCATCAAGGGTAAGAAGGTTATACTAAAATCTTAAGAAGGTTATACTAAAATCCCCTTCAATTCTTGCATCTACAAGCTCAATTTCAGCCTCCATATTCTGTTCTCTCTAATCACCTTTGATTAAGCACTAATCACTATCATTAGTATAATATTAGTAGAAATTGGGCTAATCAAGTTCAAAATTGAAAAATTAAGGTGTAAATCCGATGTGGGAAACTATCTATTACACTTAAATTCATTGCATTCATTTGCATTACTTAATTTGAGTGGTTTTCACTATATTCACTTCCATTTTAGTGCATAGTTTACAACTAAATCATCTTTATCAACTTGAAATCATCATTGCATGAAAATCTAGAGCACATCACCAATCTTGTACAAGATTAGATACTGCCACTGAAGCAAAACACAAGCTCATTGGTAAGACCTTCTCAAATAGCAAAAGCAAGGAGATCTCGAGCCAGCAAAAGCACTAAGCAACATCGAGCTACCAACCACTACCCTAACCTAAATCATATGTTGTAAAGGTCACCAAATGAGTAGGCCAAAAATCAATTTTAATGTGTATCTACCCAAGGGGGTAATGATTGTTGTAACCCTACTTTTAGAAGAGACCTCTAGACCTCAAAGATAGGTCAAGTCTCTATCAAGGGGGGCACCTCACTCTTAGAGATGACCTCTAGGTCTCAAAGATAGGTCAAGCACCATCAAGGGGGGTTGAGAATATGTTGTAAAACCTCACATCCAACCACCTTGAGTAGCCCAAAGATGGGTGTGTTGAGAAATGTGGTGCCAAAGAGCACAAGGAAGAGGTAGGGAGTGAGTTGAGTAGCCAAGAAAGTGCAAAGCATAGCATGAAGCCACATGAGAAAAGGGATATATGCCACATTGATGTACAAGGGATATATGCCACATTGATGTACAAGCCCAAATGGTGTGCCTCCTCATATAAAAGGGATCCATTTCAAGCAATGAAAATATATCACTTGCACACATCTCAAGCATCTTTATGAGTACAAGTCTTAATCTTGTAACCTAATCGTGCTTTTGTCTACTGCACATACTCATCATCATGAGTAAAATTAGCTTACACCCACCTTAGATTAATCTAATAACATTAGATTAAGTTTAAGATTAGTACTAATCACCTTGGTCATGCACATGATGTTCGTGATTCTCAACAAAAGAGAGAGAGAGAGAGAGAGAGAGAGAGAGAGAGAGAGAGAGAGAGAGAGAGAGAGAAGCACAAAAAGCGTATAGGGAAAACATGGAAAACATTAGAGTGAGTAATTTTGGGCAAAATCTCAATGAAGCAACATGCAGACCTTTCATTACATTGGCTGTCAACAAAAACAGCCAAATGAAGACACACACACATACAAATAGACACACTCCCACGCATACATAGGAAGGAGCAAGAGAGAGAGAGAGAGAGAGAGAGAGAGAGAGAGAGAGAGAGAGAGAGAGAGAGAGAGAGAGAGAGAGAGGGAGGGGTAGGGAGAGAGACAAAGGGACAGAGTGCGACATGTTGAAGTTTGTGAATGGGATGCCATTTTTGACGTTGTTTTTCCTAATGGCTTTGGAGGCGGTGGATTGGTTGAAAGTTTTCCTTTCTGTTAATGAGTTGGATATGGAGTTGGGGGCTTTGCAATTGCTCTAGTAGCTCCCAACCCCACTAACACAGCTTCCAAGGAGGTGGCGATGGTGATGACGAGCTCCTACATGAGGGAAAGGAAGACTCAGGTTGCACTCTCTTGTGTTGAGTCCCCCTCTGTGACCTCTCATCTCCCCCTTGTAGGACAGCCCCACCAGCATGCCTCCACTTCTTTATAATGACCCCACTATGTTCTATTTGCCAATGGCCCATAGCAGGCTTCAATATCGATTGTCACTCTGCATGTAACTACCACACTCGAGGAAGGATAATCTTTTACCACTTGGCCTTGTTACTCATTACTAAGACACTCGAGGAATCTCCACGCATGCATGAAGTATTTTCAAGCATACTTATGTGAAAAGAAGGAGATTAAAATCATTTGGAAAAACTGTCAATTTTGAAAGACATGTTATTCTTTCATTTGGAATGCTATAAAAACACTATGCTTGTAAGCACAGAAAGCGTAGCGCATTAACATGCTTTCACCCCTTCAGCCTCCTCCAACTTCTTGGCCTTATTGTCTTCCAATTATTTTTTCAATGGTGGCCTCCTTCTCTAAAAGAGTAGTAGCATAAATCTAATAAACAACTAGCTTAGACTCTGAGATGTTAAAAAAACATTAAAAATCAACCAAATAGAGTAATAGACAACTAAAACTCAACAATTACATTTTTGCTATATCCCTTAGCAATGTTCTCTTGGCAACCCTTAAAGTGGAGTAGCTCCTTAAACTTGTTCTTTGCCATATCCTTGGCCAAAAGACTCATTTATGTAATCTTCTTTTGTCCCTACCTTTTCATCTGGTTCTATCCACATTGATCCCATAAATAATGAGCTTTCTTGATCCACCCCTTTTCATACTTCTTAGTTACATTTCTTAGCTTGTGCTTGACGTTGTACAAGCGTTTATGCAGGCTTCTTCCCAATTATCTTTCTACACCTTGGCCATGGCAATCAGCTATTAATTCTCTCTACAGCTTTTTGGGATTTCTTGTTTGCTCACTTTAATCTCATAATATGAGGGTAATATTTGGCACTGTGATTACCATCATTTATATGATGAGATCCTTTCTTGTTTGTTGTGGGTGTGTTTAATAATCCCATGGCCATGGAGTGGATGGGAGGTAGCCCATGTCGACATAGGCTTCCTCCCTTTTTTTTTTCATATGGAGTGTTTCTTGTTGAATATTTATGACGATGAATGACTATTTTTGTCATGGATTTTGGGCATTTGGCTTGTCCTTCTGGCATTAGTAGTTTGGACAATGCTAGTTTGTTTATCTAAATTAATGGTGTCCTTCTTTTTGTGACTCTCTTTTTGGTTGTTTTGTTGAATTGGAATTAACAAATATATCCGACTTTCGTTTAGATTCAATGCAATCTTTGTATTGTTAACACATGTGTGCTTTTGGTTTCATTGTAGTATATTGCCCTCGTATACAAAGGCTACAGTTCAAAGAATGGTTGCTGAGACAATAACTACCAAAGGATGTCATGGAACGCATCGTCGAGCATCGTGCTTTTATGTGGATGATGAGTGTGAGGAGGGTTAGATAGTGTGTTAACAACAACCAATCAAATGAATACTCTTGCTCTCTTTATTTGCCTGGTCCTACGTTTTCTTAAGGTCATTGTTGTCACTCACATGACATACATAATTTGAATTCCATTTGGTTTTTCTTTGGTTCATGGCTCTCACATGTGTTGATAGATTATTAAGATGAATCAATGCTTGTAAACCACATGGTTGTAGGGTGAGGAAGCCTTGGTTGTTTTGTATATTTTTGTAATCATTTCAATGCTCTTAGTATGTTGTGTGATCCAGCTTTCATGATTGCCTGTTGAATTGATAACTCTAGAATGACAATACGTGTTAATACATGGCTACCATAGCACCACCCCTGTACTCTACCGATGTAGTTGACAAAGCAACTGCTATGGTTGTCTTTTACTACTTTTATCCAAGTGAATGCGGTTATATATATTACCTCATCTTTGGCATGACAGTCATATCTTTTCCATTTGATCCTAATTGGATAGCTTCTCCATCGACCATGATTCCCTATCTTTCTCATTCGACCGTGGAGGATACATGGTTAGCTTCATCATTAACAATGGTTCCTCATCTTCTCCATTCCATCCAGATTTTTGTGGATCCATTGTCCTATAGTTCACATGCCTAGGATTTCCATTTGATTCAGGGGCGGATACTTCATTAGCCTTATCATCAACAAAAGTCCCTCATCCTTTCCCTTTGACCCCTCGAGGTCATATTACTCATTTTATGGTATTTGGGTTTTCCATGACAATGACTTATGATTTTTGGATTCTGTATATAGCCTTTATATATGTGTGCAGGACCACCCTTCGATTTCAAGCAGAAATTATTTCGATTTCTTGCACTCAGGGTTCTTGTGATTGTTATAAGAACAAGAAGCCCAAGTGTTATGATTCTAAAATGTATCTCATATTGACAATGAGGATCGTTGGCTTCTTGCTCCCAATGCATTCATTATACATGGATACACAGGATAAGAAGCTCCACCTCTCAAACAAATGCATCCTCTCTCATTCAATGGGGTAGGATCAAAGATTGAAAGGGATGCGAAAGTTTGGATTGGATGACTAATTCTCAGATGCTCTAACACAAGACTTGGAAATCAATCCATGCTTGTCATGTTTCATCTTATTTAGAGATGCTAAACTCTAGTAGAAATAATGGTGTTGAGACAAGGGGGTCATTGAGGGTTCCCAAACTTAGAGTGACATTAAGCAAGGTGTGAAGGCGACTGCTACCTTCCCCCATCTCATGAATCCATTATGATGAATGAGTTCTTCAGCCTCAAGTACCTTATAAATTTGTCACACTACGCAAGTATGCTCTGCCTATGCCAACCACCCAACAGGTGGCCTATTTTTGCCAACGTTTGAATGAGTCCCTAGAATCTCATCTTAAAGCAATGAGATTGACCACTTTGCAAGATTCTCTTACCCAAGCCAAGCCATTGGTGAAAGAAGTAAAGAGTGGTCAAGGCAAGAAGAGATCCCCACCCGAGTCTAACCCAATGGGACGCTTCCAAAGGAGTTTCTAGCCAAATCCTCATCTCACAATAACAATGTTGGGGTCAATGCCCCAACACCTTTGTCCCTGGCATTTCAACCATGGAGCCCTATGGGAAAAAAAAAGATGTTTTTCATTGCAATAATGCTGCCACTTTAGAGCCGAATGCCCCAAACTTGCAAGATCCTCTTTTAATCCTCACTATACTATTCCACATGGTGGTCAAGCAAACCAAGATCGTGGGTCCCCCAACCACCAAACTAGACAAGATGGTGGTAGTGGACGTGGCAGAGGCCATGGACTTGTTGCTTGCACTTGCGCCATGATTAGTGAACTGACTTTAGAGATAAAAAGAAGAAGATCAAGCCACCATCCACGTAGCTATGGAACATCAAGGGCCCAACCAACAATTTTTTATTATCTAAGCCTTGGTTACTTATCAAGGTAAACCTTTTCAGCTCCTAATTGATTGTGGTAGTACACATTCATTTCTTTCTCCAAAATGCTTGCAAAAATTACAGTCAAGTTAGAAACTAGCCCAAAAAATTGATAGTAGAGTTAGCTTGTTGTGGGAAAGAGGACGTATCCCATCATCATGTGGGAGACCTTGAATTTGAAATCGGTGGTGAATTATCCCCTCATGGGAGTTAGTCAAAAATATGTAAGATAGTGCGTGAGTTCAACAGAAGGGGTTTTTTTCTCTTATGGAGTTACAAAATAATTACATACATAAGGGGATTTTTAACTGAAGTCGAAAATTTTGGTACATAAGGGGTACTTTTATTGTTAAAAAAATGTTACAAAAGGGGTGTTTTTAAAAGTCAAAAATCTGAGTGAGGGGTTTTTTAATACCCCTTGAATGCATGTGCTACATAGGGGGTTAGCAAAGTGACCCCCCCCTCCCCCGAGATTAACCCATGGCCACTTCAGAGTCTTGCCACTAGGAATTTATGATGGAATACATACATAGAGCCTTGAAGCTATATGGATGCATGCATAACAGCTCTATGTATACATGCATAAGGCTCTTATGTTCATTGTATTCATATGGAATTACATTCTTATGTTCATTTTACTTTTTTATTTAAGAGATTTATTTGTTATATAGATTATGTGGCCATGGGAGGATCCTAGTAGAAGTACTCCAGAACCACCTCAAAGTTTGATGACCACAATTGATGATCCCAACTTGGAGTAGCTCTCACAATTGGCCCCACTAGTCTGTCACACTACTATGGTAAAGAGAGTGTGTGGAACATCGTTGATCCACCCTCAATCCATACTACAATTAATCCTACTCCTCCTAGTGGTACTAATAACTCTCCCACTCTATGTTAGCTAATAACTCTCCCACTCTATGTTATTCAAATGCACCTAATCAAGGAATGGGATCTCCTCTAGTGATAGGAGATCTATCTCTTCTCCTCATCGGGGCACGGAGAAGTTATGGTAGTTGTTTTTTTTGGGGGGGGGGTGGGAGCAATAGATCCTCATCAAGCTTCCCAAGCAATAGTACTCTATGTTTCTACACCATCATGTGAGTAGTGATCATGCACCCCCATACATTCCTCCTCAACTTCCTTATTGTATAAGAATGAGATCTAATGGGAGGATTATTGAGGATCATAATGGGAAGCACGTGATAGCATGAATGCATCACTTGGCAAACCTTGACAAGATAATATATTTGGGGCATTGATTGATGAGTACAAGATAATATAAAAAGGAGTATATTTTGAGTATATTGAAGATAAATTTTCTTGTGTAACACAAAGACTTACAATTTAATGAGTGAAAGATGCTTAATTGCATGTGGGGGCATGTGAACTACTAAAGCCATAAAGGATGGTAAACCAAAGTTGGCTGGTTGTTCAAACTCACATTGGAAGAAGACAAAGAAGATATATTTAGACAATCCCAAGGCATTCAAGCAATTAAAAGAAGCATCATGCATACAACAAGAAAAACAACGGCCTTCACACCTTGGATGATTGGGTGTGCAAGGCTATCATTTCTTACATCGTTTGTAAGTACTCAAACCATTCACCTCTTCTTTGTACCAAATTTGGTTATTTAAAAGACTTATGTTAATATTAAAAACCTTCCTTTAATTTTATGTGTATTTAAATATAAGAAACTATGGTAGATTGATCTCCTACTTGTGTATTTAAATATAAGAAACTGTGGTAGATTGATCTCCTACTTGTGTATTTAATTTTATGTGTATTTAAATATAAGAAACTATGGTAGATTGATCTCCTACTTGTGTATTTAAATATAAGAAACTGTGGTAGATTGATCTCCTACTTGTGAGGAGTATGACTATGCTTATCGCCATGGGATCTCGATGACGACATGTGATTGGTTACATGAATAGAGTGTCCAATTAAACTTTGATATCATTGTGCCTATAAGTAACCTGTCTAAGTTGGATTTTAAATTTTAAATTTATTATTTATTCACTTTTAGTTATGTATTTTATTTGTATTTTAACTATCTTGCTTAATCTTGTGTGATATAGGAAGATGATGAAGAGAATGAAGATGAAGAGGACATGGAGGAGGGGTTTGATGATGATGACAATGATGAGTACTAGAGGCCTTCCCCATTTCTTCATTTAGTTTTTTGTTTTTGTGCACATCATCTTAATGCAATGTGCTACTTATAACTTATAACCTAGCTTCCATGGCCATTCCGAAACAATAAAAATAGTCTTTAGATTTTGGTACTTGTAACTTGGCTTCCATGGTCGTTTCCATTTAGGACCATTGTTTATAGTGACGGTATAGTTGCTAGTATAACATCACTAATAAGTAGTTCTTATATCACTTCTTTCCATCGCTTATATCATCATTTATATTTTCACCGCCATTAAAAATATATCGTCGCTTTTAGTCGTGCTTTAACCCCAACACCCTACCTAGTTTTATTCATAAAATCCATGATATAAGCACCGCTGAGGAAGGAAACTCCCGACCATCCCCCAAGCTTTCTCACTTACACTCCCACTCATGCTCTCACACACTTGTAACCACATAAGTCTCCCCTCTATAGAGATTTGATCAAAATACATAAAATCGTAGAAATATATGAAAAGCTTGCTAATCACACTCTAATCTATGATCAAGGAATCCCAAGAGAGCTCCTAAAAATTTGCATGAGTGAACTCAAAGGTGGCTTTCCCACCTGAACCATAGTGTGAGGGGTCCATCAAAACCATTTTTGCAATCAATTGTTGCCCTTTCTTGAGCATGCCCGTGTGGGCTCTCTCTAAATTGATTATCTCCAATTCTTCACTCCACCATGCTTTAACCATCTATGTATGGTAGGCCTCCTATTGGAGCCACGCTACATAGAGAACCAAAAAAGAAAAAGAGAAAAAATAAACAAATATCCAAAAAAGAGCTCACATAAGGATAAAACAATGCATAAGTAGAGGCCTCCTCCCTGTTTAGGTACTCACACCAATCACTAGCTTTGATATTTACTAACAAGCATGTCTTCCCCACATTCCTTTCAAAGGAATAATGGCCATTGGGCATTATCTTAGAACCAAGAATAAAAATAGCAAGTTTCTTAATTCTCCCACAAAAAGTCTTCTACTTGATCACAAGGACATGCTCAACATCAAACAAGGGGGAATGTTAACCCCTTTTTGGGATTAAAAACTAATGCCACTAATATTCTACATCAAATAGCAATTATGAATACACTAAAAGGATGTATAATCAAGCTATGAAGTAATGGTGTCCAAATCTACAACTTGGATGGGCACCCGTACTAGTCCAAAGGAATACTTATATTGATTTTCACTATAAAACAATGTGGTAGCAAGCTAGGATGAATTCCGTGTCAATGTACTTCATGCACGTAGCATGAGATAAAGCATTATATAAGCAATATGCCACTTATGAGCCTTGGGTGCCCGATTGGCCACATTTAAAGTGTGTGTGAACAATTATGGCCTTATATACGTTAGTTTCTCTCATAATACAACACACTCTCCATTGTGAAATTGATTCTTCCTCTTGCTTCTCTACTCTACCCTTATGCTTATGTAGCTACCATAGGTGTGAGAGATAGGAGTGTGTCTACTACCTAGTGAACTACAATTCAGTCGGTGTGACAATGAATCCGGAACAATGATGTAGAAATTTCTAAAAGAAGAGAGGGCTACATCCATTTTGGCCCATTAGTAAGTTCCCCATGATATGTTTAGTTCTCTTCTTATTTTCTCCAATGAATGTGTTTCTAGGAGAGACCAGAATGCGCCATAACTTTTAGCTAGACTATTAACCATTTTATCATTTCCACCATCATTTATTTCTTCCCCTATTGGGATTGGGCTGAACACCATCTAAACCAATTGACATCTTTATGCAAGAACTTCCTTTGGGGCGGTCTAGACTAGGGATGGAAGGTCCCAAAAGTGAGATGGAAAACATGTACTTTACCCAAAGAAAACCATCTTTTTAGTATAATCTAGCAATGTTAGCATGCTTAATTTTTGTTGGTATTCTAGACCTGAAGGCTACATCCTCTGAGTTAGTGGCCAAATGGAGACATAGCTTAAACCAAAGTAAGATGTTTGAAGTAGACTACCTTTAGGTAACTGCAAGAGGATGTTAATAGAATGTTTCAAAGTGGAAGAAATGCATTAGAGAGTAGGAAAACCTATGGAATAAAGAGCTTAGAGAACAACAATCAAAATGCAGCTAGATGATTGAGTACCAATTTTCATTACCCTACCGAGTCAAAAGGCTTGACATAAAACTAATTCTAGAGAGGATGATTAACCTCACAATATGTTGCAAGTATTTTAGGTTATGTGGGTGTGTGGGTGTGTGTGCGTGTAAGGATGACTAACCTCACCAAAACCTACAATCAATTGAGATGACAGGTTGTGGGCTTGAAGGTCTTCTTACTTTATGTTATTAGTTGAAAATTACAATAGGAAGAAGTGGGTTTATTTCTTTTGGGATAAGGCTAAAGATTTACTTACATTAGATTCTTCTTCTTCCCCCACCTTTTGTGAGAGAACCACCGAAAAGATGGATCTTTTGTTGCCTCCCCAAAGGCATAGAGCTCTCCCTTCACCCAATTAGTACAAAAGAGCACTCCCATGTGATAATAACTGAGTGAGGAGAGCAATGTTGGAGATTGGGGCTCTAAGATAAGACCCAATATCAGCAAGGCTAAGGTAATCTCTTGACTTAAATATATTTGACACCACTACTAAGGAATTCTCTATGTTTTTCCATCCATTCTAAGCTATTGAGTTTGACGCAATATTGCGCAGTATTGATTAGATGTCACACTCCAAAGAACTTATGATTTTGGAGCCATTGGGTGCATTTGTTTGTTAATTTCAATTTTGATTTGAGGTTATTTACATTAGGGCATTTTATTTTCATCTATTGGTGGTAGGGAAAAACTCTCGTGGTTTAGTAATTTGAATGAAGTTAGAGCATAATAGGCTTAGATTGCATTACTAGAGCCAAGGATTAGCTTAGTAATTGTGGTTAGGAGTGGAATCCACTTTGAAAACATGAGCATTGAGCTCCATTAGGTTGAATGAGAGTGGGATTGTCATATTTTGTTTATGCATTTCATAAATTTTTAGATATTGTTGAATGAGTCATCCCGTTCTCCAAGCGAAACTTTTCGAGTGAGGAAAAA
Source organism: Cibotium barometz (assembly GCF_041138505.1). Lineage (NCBI taxonomy): Eukaryota > Viridiplantae > Streptophyta > Polypodiopsida > Cyatheales > Cibotiaceae > Cibotium > Cibotium barometz. Next base: position 15,446,543 of record NC_141090.1, on the reverse strand, counting down.
ATCAAGTGACACATTCCAAGGAATAGGCACACAAGAAGGCTAAGGCCAATAATGAGAACACCATAGGTGTGCAACACAAATTCAAAACATCTAGGAATGGATTACATGTGTTTTTGTATAGAACATTTCCTTCACAGCAGCTAGTACACCTTCACCAAGACATGTGTAAATGGAAAGTCGCATGCAAATTGTGATTCAAAATCAATGACACCATCACCAAGACATGTGTATCAAGATTGAAACATATGATTAACAAAAGAGAACACAACAAAGCATACGACACTTTTCAAACTTCCTTCATAACAGCGTAAGTGGTAACTTTCTCGAAATTCATCAACTCTAGTGGATTACAAAACATAATGTGGATAGGATGGCATAGTCCACCTAAATAACGTAGATATAATTGCAAGGATGAATATTAGTAGAGCCCCAAAATGTGGCACATAAATACCAAAATGGATTGAGATATCAAAATTGATGCAGCATTGATTCAGTCAAAATCGATGCAGCACTGATTCATTCAAAATTGATACAGCAATCGATGCAGCACCGATTCAGTCAAAATTGATTCAGTAGCACTGATTCAATTCTGATTCAGTCAGAAATAATTCACCACCAGAACTGATTTTGATTCAGTCAGAATTAATTCACCAGAACTGATTTTGATTCAGTCAGAATTAATTCACCAGAACTGATTCAGAATTAATTCACCAAAACTGATTTTGATTCAGTCAGAATTAATTCACCAGAACTGATTTTGATTCAGTCAAAATTAATTCACCAGAACTGATTCAATTCTGATTCAGCCAAAACTGATTCAGCAGACACAGCATTGATTCAGCACTAATTTATCTAACAAAACTAATTCAGCACTGATTCAAACATAATTGATTTAGCACTGATTCAGATAGAATTGATTCAACATTAGTCAGAATCAAAATTTTGATTCAGACATAATTGATTCAGCATCAGTTAGGAGGACCAGAATTGATTCAGTCAAAATCAGAATTTTGATTCAGTTAGGATTGATTCTGTTAGGATCAAAATTGGTCAAAATTGATTCAAGATTTAGTCAGAATTGATTCAGTCGACATTGATTCAGTTAGAATTCTAATTCAAGATTTAGTCAGAATTGATTCAGTCGACATTAATTCAATTAGAATTCTAATTCAGTCAAAATTGATTCAGTCAGCACAGTCAGAATTGATTTAGTCAGCATAGTCAGAATTGATTCAGTCATCAGCACTCAAAATTGATTCAATCATCAGCACTCAAAATTGACTATGCTGACTAAATCAATTTTGACTGATTCAGTCAAAATTGATTTAGTCAGCACAGTCAAAATTGATTCAGTCACATCAGCACTCAAAATTGATTCAGTCATCTTAGTCAGTACTGATTCAGTCAAAATTGATTTAGTTAGCACAGTCAGAATTGATTAAGTCATCAGCACTCAAAATTGATTCAGTCATCTTAGTCAGCACTCAAAATTGATTCAGTCATCTTAGTTAGCACTGATTCACTCAGAATTGATTCAGTCATTTTAGTCAGCACTGATTTACTCAGAATTGATTCAGTCATCTCAGCACTCAGAATTGATTCAGTCATCTTAGTCAGCACTCAGAATTGATTCACTCAGAATTGATTCAGTCATCTCAGCACTGATTCACTCAGAATTGATTCAGTCATCTTAGTCAGCATCACTCAGAATTGATTCAGTCATCTCAGCACTGATTCACTCAAAATTGATTCAGTCATCTCAGCACTGATTCACTCAGAATTGATTTAGTCATCTCACTGATTCAGTCAGAATTGATTCAATCAGCATTGATTCACTCAGAATTGATTCAATCTCATCTCACTGATTCACTCAGAATTGATTCAGTCTCACTGATTCAGTCAGAATTGATTCAGTCTCATCTCATTGATTCAGTCAAAATTTATTCAGTCATCTCACTCATAAAGAATTGATTCAGTCAACACTGATTTAGTTAGCACTTAAAATTGATTCAGTCAACACTAATTTAGTCAACACTTATAATTGATTCAGTCAATTCTGATCAGTCAAAATTGATTCAGTGAGCACTTAGAATTGATTCAGTGAGCACTCAGAACTGATTCAGTCAGCACTGATTCAGTCAAAATTTTTACTCAATCAACACTGATTCAGTCTCAGCACTGATTCAGTCAGAATTGATTCAGTAGCAGTAAGCACTCAGAATTTTTACTCAGTCAACACTGATTCAGTCAGAATTTTTACTCAGTCACAACACTGATTCAGTAGCACTAAGCACTCAGAATTTTTACTCAGTCAACACTGATTCAGTCAGAATTTTTACTCAGTCAAAATTTTGATTCAGTTAGAATTTTGATTCAGTCAGAATTTTTACTCAGTCAACACTGATTCAGTCAACACTGATTCAGTCAGAATTTTTACTCAGTTTGATTCAGTCATAATTGATGAATTCATTGATTCAATAGCACTAAGCACTCAGAATTTTTTACACAGTCAACATTGATTCAGTCAGAATTGATTCAGTAGCACTGAGCACTCAAAATTCTGATTCAGTCAAAAGTTTGATTCAATCAGAATTGATTTAGTCAAAATTGATTCAATCGAAATTCGGATTCAATCAGAATTGATTCAATCAATCAAAATTGATTCAGTTCAAATTGATTTAGTCAGTACTAATTCAGTACTGGCACTAATTCAACACTAGCACTGATTCAGTCAAAATTGATTCAGTCAGCACTAATTTAGCATTGGTGATTCAATCAGAATTGATTTAGTCTGCACTAATTCAGTCAGCACTAATTTAGCATTGGTAAATCAATCAGAATTGATTTAGTTTGCCGCACTAATTCAGCACCGATTTAGCAGTGGCTCGGCATTGATTGAGTTAGAATTTATTCATCCAACACACTGATTCAGCACTGTCACTAATTCAGTCAGAATTGATTCTAAGTCAGTCAGCAGTCAAAATTGATTCTGATTCAGTTATGAGAGACTACACTTTTACGACTTTTACGTTCTCTTTATTTTAACATTTCAAGATTTTTTCTAGAGAGAGAAAATAAGAATTGATGATTTTCTTACAAGGCTCTACAAATGACCTCCAAAATGTCCTAATGCCTTGAACTAATTCACATCTAATATAAATTTTAGAATGTCTTGAATACAACCTTTAGGATGTTTTTAATCATGCCACAATAATCAAGCATTTCTCCACTCTATTGCTCAAAGTTGCCATAACCCCACAATCTTAGGTATTTCTCTTTATATCTATGCATTGATTATGGAAATGTCTTCCTTTGTACCACATGGCATTGTATACCTTATACTACCACCAGCACCAAATGAAATATATTTATGATATTGAATAACCATATCATGAGATTCTACTTGACTTAAAAAAGAGAAATTAGAGAGCCTCATACATGAGGCTTTCATTCTCTTGCGTACTCCCATTCTTCTTCTATCACCATCTCTCCATGTTCTTCTTGGCCTTTTCCATTTCTTCTTCATAAAGCTAATCAATGGTACAATCTTTTAGAATTGATGTAAGCTCCAGAGGAAATGGCAAGACACTTGAACATATCCTAAATACTCTTCTCTTCTCATATCGGTTTCTCCTCACCTCTGCATACCTTTTAGAATTGATGTAAGCTCCAAAGGAAATGGCAAGCCACTTGAACACATCCTAAATACTCTTCTCTTCTCATATCGGTTTCTCCTCACCTCTTCATACCTTGCCACTTCTTCATAACTTCACTATTGAGAATACAAAATGTATTCACCTTCTTCAACATTGATGTGTCAATTCTCCTTGCTCTTCCTTTGCCTTGTGGTATGTGGTTCACCATACGCTCATTATCCTTATTACTCTACAATCGTGGCATTGTGGGATCCACTAGAGAGAGATACTTTGAAATGTGAAGTACATATGCTTCTTGCACTAACCAACCCTCTGCCATGCTTCCTTCTGGCCTAGCTCTTGCTTAACAAAATCCTTCGAGGTCTTCATGAAATGCTCAAGGAAGAGAATCCACCGAGCATGCACAAACACCGCACACCAACCAAGGAAAACATTAGGGGCTATTTAAAGCCCAATGGCTATTTTAAAGGGTTCCTTGAAAGTGCCGGGCTATTTTATCAAAGATTTCATTCAGGTAAATAGTCCAATTTTTTCTAATTTTGAGTGAGATAGAGAGATAAATTCGCCAAATTTACACTATCGACTACCATAAAGAATGGAGAAATTGAAAGATTTGCCCAATTTTCTATAGTTCCAAGCTCACTATAAGAATGCATTTGCCAAGTCATTTATACTTTAACCTTGGCAATGGTTCCTTATTTTTTACCCTAACACCGATGCTTCATCTATCAAGTGTACCACAAGATGTAATTGACCTATGAGGATAGTTCTTGGGAGGTTTTCCTCAATCATGCACACTGTCTTCATTGCCATTACTCAAGCATCATCAATAGTGGATGGATAAATCTCCTTGGAACTTATGTACCTAATATGGAGTTGAGTCCATTTAATTAGCATGACATGTCTCACAAACTAGTGCAACAATAAAATAAAGCCATGTTAGAATTTTACTTTTTCATACCTCACCACCACCACCCCCGTTTTGTAGATGGCCTCGCCCACTTTTTGATCTCCATACCCGCTAATGCATGTGGGAAGAATGAACTATGTAGCACAAAACATCAATCAATGTTATGTATTTACAATGAAAGACCATCATGAATCTTATATTAGGAAATTGAAGATACCTGAAACATCTTGTACCAATCATGCATTTTTAGACCACACAATTGAGTTGCTCCTTCTTTATTTTTGTGAACCTTTAAAGAACGCATGACACCCGTAGGGATATGAAAGGAGACAATTTGTTCCCTCACTCTCTTCTCCTTGTTCTTTGTCAAGATCCAAGGTGCTTCATGTTTAATTACCTTCCCATTCTCTTGAACTACTTACCAAGAGGTGGGTAGATGTTCAATCAACCTCAAGTCCTCCCGAACTGCTATCAGAATCTCTCTTGCCATTTATGTGGTCCCAAATATCAGATGCTACATTTTTTATGATGTGCATCAGATTTAAAATATGATTAATTCTTAGATTTGTCCAATTTGGGAGACGAAAGAAGATTGAGTACCTCTTGTCATTCCGAGTTGTGGCATATGGGACGATCCTCTCCACAATACTTACTAATCACCTACTCTTAGAGGATGTGGGGGGACTCTTTTTGTAGATGAAACATGATCAAATGGGAAAAATTGGTGATGGTCTTCATATACAACCTTGTTGAGATGTATAGGCCATGATGTAACAAGCAATGGTCCACAAATCGAACAAGCATTGTGATCAATTGGTGATGGTCTTCATATACAACCTTATTGAGATGCATAGGCCATGATGTAACAAGCGATGGTCCACAAATCGAACAAGCACTATGATCAAATGTTGTGAGTCCTAATTATGTACAATGCACAAATAAATTTATTTAGAGACAACTCATATTGATAATTCAAATCATAGGAAGATAATTAAGCATAGAAAACATGTTGGAGCACTCTTCATATCCCAGAAAGTCATGCATTGTCCACCTCCGTGCTATGTTGTGTAGGCAGTCGAGACACATCACACACTTTGATGCCACATAATAGTGTCTCAAGATTCATTGATCAAAGCTTCAAGATACCCATCCATGTTCTTGACCTTGTGTTTTCTGGGGAAAAGAAGAGCTAGCATATTGCCTTCACCTCCATGCTATGTTGTGTAGGCAGTCGAGACACATCACACACTTTGATGCCACATGATAGTGTCTCAAGATTCATTGATCAAAGCTTCAAGATACCCATCCATGTTCTTGACCTTGTGTTTTCTGGGGAAAAGAAGAGCTAGCATCACATGACTCTTCTTTATGGACTTCCAAGGAAGGAGATTGCAGTTCACTACTACCATTGGCCATGTGGTCTATGCCATGTTGATTTGAGACCAAATGGATCGAATCCATCCATACCCAATCCAAGTGGTAAGTGATGTGGCTCATCCTTGAATTCTGACCACTCGTCTTCTATGTGTTGCCATGCCAATGAATCCATAGAAACCCTCATTGTGCCATCAGTGGAATGATTGTGTGCATGCCATGTCATGAGTTTAGCAATAGACTTGCAACGGAACATGTTTTGAATGCGGGGTATGTTACAAAAATTCCTCAATACCTTTTGAGGAATCATTGTAACTTACAAATCACTTCGGAGGTAACGCGACTCTCCACATTTCTGACATTGTATTGCATCTTTGTGAGCACCCCTAAATAGCACACAATCATTGACACACAATCCATGCCAAGTGTTGTCAATACTCTCCTAGCATCCGCCATTGTGTTTAGCATCTTCTTGTCATAAGGAAGCATTTTTTTCAGGCACAAAGGGTTTGAGAGAATTTTAATTATTATTTATAAAGGGTGTAGTATGTAAAAATTGTAGATTTCTAACCACAAACACTAAGAAATCACCTTGTTACACTAGTATTTCTCCAATCATACATGGTTTGCAAGTTTAATAACTCCAAGGTCACACAAAGGGTGAAGTATGCACACCACTCATATAGTGGAGTGCAAGCAGCTTGTCACAATTTATCTTCATCAAGTGTGGTTTCGGGATCCTCCTTTCCTTCTTTCTCTAAGAAGTCATCAATAATCTCTTCCATGCCTAAATCTTCATCGACTTCATGTGCCAATGATGGAGGCATTTCTTCCTCATATTGAGCACGCGGGCTCACCCCCTATTGTAGCATGGAGGTCTCTAAAGCCTCTACGTAGTCATCCACTCACTAGGCATAGACTTCCTCATTCTATGATGTGTCTCCTCCTCATCCTTGTCGTAAACATGTCGTAAACAACATGGACTACCTTATGAATACCTAAATCATGTGCATAAGAACATGCAATAGTTAACATATACACTCACCAAGCTCTTGGACATTTTACATCTTTGAATCGACCGTAATCTTACACATACTTTATTGTTATTGGTTGTAAATGAAATATTTCATCCCTCACATGGACATAGAATCTTCTGACATAACCACTTATTTCAACTTTGCACGGGTGATATGTCATCATCCAAAGAAGAAGGCATCGATGGTAATCTATGCATACAGGGGGCACCTAGTTGTCAACATTAGAATACAAAAGTGTATGAACATTGCATTCCATTTCATCAAAAACAAAATCAGCTTTCTGAAATCTACAAAATTACCTCTCTGGAATTTTTTATGCTACATGGCTATTGGTGTGGCTATGGGCACGACTATACCTATGCCCATAGAGCAACATATTGGGAGAAAACAAAATTGGATACCTTCCTCCCACACACTGCTATACGTGTGCTTATAGCCATGTACTGAGATTAAAAAAATCAGATATCTCTCCCTCCCACACGTGCGCCACGTGCTTTTTCTTTCTCAAGTCATCTCCTTGCATGTGTTCATAGGTCTACTGGGTGTAGGCTATGGCTCCCTTCGCTCCCTTGCCCTCCCTTGCCCTTATAAGCCATCCTCCCTTCACAAGCCCTACTCCTCCTCTCCCTTCAAACAAGCCCTCCCTCACCATTACAAGCAAACCCTCCCCTTCTTCCTTCACAACCCTTCTCAAGATCTTCTCACAAGCCTACACCTTCACAAACAAAACCCTCTTTTCACCTTTACAAGATCTTCTCACAAGAAAACCCTCTTCTCACCTTCACAAGCCCTTCTTCCTTCACAAGAAAATACCCTTCTCATTTCACAAGCAAACCCTCTTATCCCTTCACAAGCAAACCTCTCTTCTCCTTTCATAAGAAAGAAAGACCTCCCTCCATAAGCATCACAAGCAAGGAAATATCAAGGTATGTACCATATCCTTATCTTCTTTGTTTTATGTTAACCAAATCAACATGCTACCTTGCACAAGAGAGGGAGAGAAGAAGAGAAGGAATGCCATGTGAGGGTCAGTTCAGAGACTAGCACTTAGCCAACCCTAATGAGGGTTAACTCCCCGATGTGAGGCCGCTAGGGGCTCGCTCCACCTCCACGTGTGTCACTCAAATGGAGCTTCGTCAAGTTAGATAGAGAGCAAAGAGGAAAGGAGATATGGAAATCGCTACCTCTACTCCATGCCTTTGAGTATGCAAGAGTGATCTCAAGAAGAATACAAGAAGAAGGAGAAGAGAAGGCAAGACAAGAATTATCACCTACATGCACACACAACAATCAAGAAAGCATGCCTCAACCAATACAAGCCTACCACCATAGAGCCACAAGAGAGAGAGAGAGAGAGAGAGAGAGAGAGAGAGAGAGAGAGAAGGCAAAACTCAATTGTGATAATGGGATTTTCCCTTTTCATATTTCATAAATCACTTATATACATGAGCCTACTTTTTTCAATGGCCGGCCACCCATTTACAATAATGGGAGGCCCAAAACTGACTTCCTAGCTCTATGTACATCTAGGCTTATTCCTGTGACCGATATTACACAAGTCGTAAGCTCAGTCATCCCATATGTATTTTTCATGAAGAGCTTAGAGTGGTTACATAATAATGAGTTACAAGAAGTGTAACTATGCAGTGTGGTTAACATACCTCACATACCTCCCTCCCTAATTCAGATCCATCCTTGGAGTTGGCAAGGGTACTTAGCGGTAGCAGATGGAGTAGGTGTGGATGAAGTCGAACCACCTTGACTTGGAATGTGGGGGGGATTGATGGATTACCTTGTAGCTAGTACAAGCACCAGGCAGACATCCATTAGATGCGCTCATAGTAGCCGAATAACTGCTTCAAAGTGGGGCCTTTGTTGAGGTCGAAGGCGGGGCCTTTGCAGCCCTTGTAGTAGTGGTTTCAATCTAGGAAGGCTTCCAGAAGTGTGATGATTAAAAGCAAATGGTGGTGGCCACAATTTCTGGCTCAAGCACGTGCTCATATATATTTAATGAAGGCATGGATCTTTGTAACCAAAGTGGCCTCAGTGTAGGGGCTTTGGGACATGGGTGGGGCAATCCACGGAAAGTTGTATTGAATTTTGGGGTTCGCCTTCTTCTCCTTCTTGAAAAGGTCCCAAGCCCAACATTGATGGATGGGCAAGTAGGCGGGGTCGATCCTTAGATGGCGGGGTGCCTTGCAATACTTCTCCTAGATGTATGGTTTGAGAAGAAAAGGCCACAGGCAGAGGCTGCTCGCCCATAAAGTCAAAGGTGATGGGCTGAGCAGTGGAGGGGGGTTGCTGGTAACTGCCTTGTTTTTGGTGGGGGTGTTGGTGCGTCCATGTGCTATGCTTGGTGTTCGAATATTGCATCGATGTCCATCATGCAGTTTGTAACCATGCTAATGGGAGCTTCTTGGAGTTATCGACCAAGCAGGATGTTGATGGCCTACTTGAACTCCGTGTGATCTAGGGGGTCACGCTAGTTTAGGGGGTTGAGGGGTGGGTCAATTTCTTCATTCTTCTACAGTAGTGGGAGGGGGAATCTCGCCTTCCTCTAGAGGTGTGGGGGAAAGGAGGTCAGAGAGTGATTGTGATAGGGGTGGAGGGATGGAGAGGGTATCGTGGGGCGATGGTTGTGGTAAGGAGAGGTGGAAGCCTTGCCAATGTCAAGGGAATATCTTTTAGGTTGAGGGGGATGCCCAAATGAAGAGTGAGGGTGGGGTGTGAAGGAGAGGTTGGTGATAGAGGAGGAGTAGGTATGTGGGGGGGGTGTAGAGGATGGTGAGGGGAAGAGGGAAAGGATGGTGGTCCCTGGTGGTGGTGGTGGTTTGGGAGCTAGTGCTAGGTTGGGATGGGTGAGGGGGTGGAGGTTGATGAGGAGGAGATGAGGGTGGAGGTGGCTCATTGGGGGGTTCCCGGGATCCGCACCTCTGTCATTTTCATCATCGTTGTCATTGTTAGAGGAGATGTTGTCAGGGCACTTACAGTAGAAGAAGTGGTGGGCTTCATCATCCTCTTGGGGGGATAAGTTGAGGGAGAAGGCCACATGGGAATCATTGAATTAAATGATCCCAGTGCATGGATTATCTAGAGTTGGAGGTGGCATCTGTGGTAGAGGATGAGAAGGCCCTGGTGGGTGTAAGTGGGGCAGAGGGATTTATAGGTGGCGTAGATGATCTCCCATCCCTGATGATGGAGGAAGTGAAGGGATTTGGTGGTGCGGGAGGGAGGGTACAGATAGGGGCAGAGCCCATTGGGGACGACGAGGTCAACGGTTTCATCAATGATGGTAGGGTGCCTGCACACCGAAGCTTAGTTGAGGAGGTTGTCTTGAAAGGGGTGGAGAGGGAAGTCGAAGAGGGTGGTTGGGTTAGAGAAAGAGATTTGGACCTGGAAGAAGAGGGTGACAAGAAAGGAGATACAGGCAGATGGGAGCTTGGTGAGGATGTAGGAAAATGTTGTAGGGGAAATGGATGGGTTCGCAGAGGAAGATGTTGTGCTAGAGGAGGTTTAGGCAGATGGCTTGATAGTTGAGGTTAAGGATCTAGGAAGGGTTTTGGGGAGGGGTGGCGAGGTTGGGGAGCTCAGTGGCTGTTTCCATCAATGTGTTGACTTTTCGTTTGACAGCACTGGGACTAGGCTAGAAGGGGCAGGTGGAGGTTGGACAGCACTGGGACTAGGCTAGAAGGGGTGGGTGGAGGTTGGAGAGCCCAAGCCTTCGCTGACTTGGAGTTGTGAATCCTTCTAGCACAAGGCACCCTTCGCAACTTCCCTGTACTGAGTCAAGGAGAGGTGGATGTTGTGGCCTTCCTCTATGTGCACCGCTCATTGTTGGAGTTGATGGGCTTTTGGCAAGGGCAAGGGCGTGCTGGTCTGCCTCTCGAGCAGCTTGAAGTTGGCATTGAAGCTCAGTGAGGGAAGCGAGGGTTGCTTCACGGTCCTCCAGGGAAGCGAGGGTTGCTTCACGGTCCTCCAGGGCTGCTTGGAGGTGATGATTGGCCACCGTTGGCTCGTGGAGGGCCTCCTAGGTCTATTGCTTGTTGGCTTTCATGATGAGCATCTATTTGCTGCACAACCGGTGACGTGCTCCTGCTCCTTATGCATGTAGTATGTAATCTGGTTCATGATCTCTCGAGTGAGGTTGAAGAATCCTTGGGCAAAATCATGTTCAAATGTGCAATGTAAACTAAATCTTGGGTTATTTGGTTGAGTGTGTGAACGCACCCTAGAGGTGCAAGATATTATGGAAAGTTAAGAATTCCACATAATATATTGGGTGAATGGTGAGAGCCACATAAAAGAATTTGGAAAAGGAGTTGCCATATGGCATGATGAAGTGTAAAGAAGATTGGGTCAATGGCTATCTATAGAAACCTCATTAAATGGTTTATTATACACATGCAATAGAATTGATTGTTGAGTGTGCTACTCTCTCTCTCTCTATAGCAATGGCTTTCTTGGTGTGGTATAACCCACCTTAGTTATGCTTAATCTATGTTGCTAATCACCACGTCAAACCCATATTGGGATTCTCAATATGGTATCAGAGCTAGAATGGGCTCTTGACCATGGTGCATATCTATGTATAGTTTTCTTGTTTATGAGGTTATTTGATTAGGAATTATTTTTATTTTGTTATAAAAAATGTAAGCACACTCATTGCCATGAGTATTACAATTGGAGAGAGATTATGTTGGTGAGATCATGAAGCTTCTAACAAAGCTGAAAATGGATATTTCAGCAATATGAAGACCTTTGGAGTCTACATTGTCAAACAAGGAGCTCTGAAGAAGAATCACACACAAAGAAAAGGTTGGTTTGTGAAATTTTGCCTCATGAAGTTTTGGTTTGAGAATGTGAGAATTCTCTATGTGAAGAAGGGTTGATATTGATGATGCGATGAGTGGATCCCATGGTTCTTTGCATTCGGAAAAGAGGTTGAAGGTGCAGATACTTGTTCAAGTGGTGGGTTGATATATGCAATCCATGTTGGAGCTTGTCAAGAAAAGTGGTGTGGCTCGTAGTTTGCTCAACGAAGAAGAGCAAAGAAAAGGATGGAAACCTTGGTAGTTTCCACATGTTTTGCACCTCGGTTTCATGGTAATGAAACCTCAAAAGAAGAATAACCCTTGAAGATTTGGCATGCTAGGAAGTAGCCTGCGCATGTGGAGCTCAAGAAAGTCTTGCTAATGACTGTAGTGACTATTAAGAAGAAAGAAGGCATGTACGCAGTATTGGAGCTTGATTGAAAGCTTGGAATAGCTATGAAAATGGCTATGTTTGAACCTCAAGCTAGAGGTATGGAGAGGCAAAGAAGTAGAAGTGAAGAAGGAGCTACAGAGGTAGCTGTGGCAGCTTCAAGGAGATGAAGGTTGTGGAAGAGAGTGTGACTTTGGGGCCATTATAGGAGCAGGACAGAATCGATTGTGACTATAGATAAAGAGTGGGCTTGGGCGGCCATGGCAGGTGCAGGGCAACGTGGAGAAGACGAAGCCTGTAGCTAGAGTTTGGACATGGCTGCTTGGACGAATTCAGCGTGCAATAGTGTAGATGGCAGCGCAGAGATTCGAAAGAGATGCGGATATTCGTTTTGTCTCTTTCCTTTTACGATGTTCATTTTAACCCTTTCTCTTTCCTTTTAAGATGTTCATTTTAACCCTTATCCATCATAAGGTGCATTCACACCCCAAGGTTCATCCCTTGTTCACATGCAAATTTTTGGGATAGTTTTGAAACTTTTTTTTTCCGGAAAATCTCTGATTAGCCTTAAAAAATTGGGCAAACTATTTTGACCAATTGGAGTTTGACGGGTTCCCTGCCCTTGCTTGCATGCATAAAATGGTTATATTTCTCTCACCTAGATTTATGAGGGTCCCATGCCTGAATCCAACAGGTGCTCAAAATGGTTTGTAAATGTGGTGAGTGTTGAGTTGTGCACGCATAGGCGTCGCACTTTATGGATTGGTTCCTTCTCCCAGGCACATGGGTGTCCAAAAAGCAGTCGGTGATTCTGCTAAAGCAAAAAGGTGCTCAAAATGGACTTGAGGTGTCTAGGCTAGCCAAATTGAGGAGAGGTGTTAAAATGTGTAATGTAAACTAAATCTTAGGTTATTTGGTTGAGTGTGTGAACGCACCCTAGAGGTGCAAGATATTGTGAAAAAATAAGAATGCCACATAATATATTGGGTGATTGGTGAGAGCCACATAAAAGAATGTGGAAAAGGAGTTGCCACATGGCATGATGATGTGTAAAGAAGATTGGGTCAATGGCTATCTATATTAGAAGCCTCATTGTATGGTTTATTATGCATATGTAATAGAATTGATTGTTGAGTGTGCTACTCTCTCCCTCTCTAGCAATGGCTTTCTTGGTGTGGTATAACCCACCTTAGTTATGCTTAATCCATGTTCCTAATCACCATGATCAATCCCATATTAGGATTCTTAACAAATCGGGCATTGCACCGTGGGTGGAGTAGATACTCTCTCTCTGAGTAAGCTTTCTAGAAGAGGAAGTTGCCAGTGTAGGCCCAACACTGAGAGTATCCATGGTGTTCTAAGAAGTTGGGAAAGGAAGTGCGTGATTCGGAGAAGGGAGGGGGCGGAGAGGACACATGAGGAGGGGGGGTTTCGTAGACGTTCTGCTCAAAGATTTGGGTTATGCGCTACAAATCCTCCTCTTCTGCGGCTCTTTGGCGGGCTTCACCTTCCCGGGCCTCCGTGTCAGTGATAGCACTGGCTTTGGTGATGGGCAGGCTCCTAAGTGTTGGGGTGATAGAATTTGGGGGGTGGAGAGGTTGGAGAGGGGCGAGGTGGATGCAAAGGTGTGGGACTAGAGGTGGCACCCTCAAGTTAGATGGGGTGGAGGAGGTTTGTCCAGCTTGCAGCATGATATAAACTTTGGTGAGGAGCGAGGATACTCATTGCAAGCTTGCCCTATGGGTTTGCGCAGACCGTGTGGAGCTCCTTGTGAGAATACTCCTTGTGTAAATAATCGGCCCACTTCACCTGTACTCCTTGGTGGACATGGGCGAGGGTAGAGAGGTGGCACCGATTGAAACAATCGGTCCAGTTGGGTGGTGAGGAGGAAGGACAGCGCGCGGGCTGGAATGACAAGTTCTTCTTGGGATATATTTTGCCACTCATTCTTGTCCTTGGTGGTGGATCCCTAGTAAGCATCGTGGACATGGCGCATTACATTAGTTAGGCAAATCTATGGTTTCTCCTGCGTGGGATGTGGAGCACCTCCCAAACGAGGTGGAGACTAAGGTGGATGATTTGGGGGCGACCCTCATTGTATAGAACCTACCCTATAGCCTCATTGTCATCATAGGTTTCTGTGAAGTACAAGAAATTGAGAAGGTTTGGGGCCCAAGGTTCCAAGGTGCACAGGTGTTATGTACACATTATTTGTGCATATACTAGGAGGCTAACCCACAAATAATGTGTACATAACAACAGGCCACCGAGCCCTATCTACTCCAAGTAGCTCACTATTGCAGGATATGTGATTACTGTGTAGTAGCATGGCCCTGTGTAGTATAGGAGCTTGTGCTCCATCCTTATGGTTTTTCTTCATGAGGCTATGGAAGGTATGGCCACTGACTTGGTGCATTAGGTTCTTGCCCATGTGAGATAGATGGGTGGGGTGCTTGCCCTACTCCTCAAAACGTCCCCCCAGCCCCACAGGAGCTTCTTCTTCTTCTGGGGTGTATGAGGGAGGACCTCATAGGATGAGTTGGAGTGTGCAGCCATGCTGTTGAGAGTAGGAGAATGGTAGGCAAGGGTGAAATCTCGAGAGAAAAAACTACCATAGTCTGGCTAGGGAGAGAGAAAAGGGTGAGTGAAATGGAATTGGTGGGCTCCTTTTATAGATTTCCAGGAAACATAGAGTCATGGCTTTAGGGTACGAGCATGGCTTTGTGAAGGTACGGGCGTGGCTTAGGGAAGGTATAGCCGTGGCTTATGGAAGGTATGGTCGTGGCTTAATCTATTGAGAACGATATGGCCGTGGCAAAGTAATAGTGAAGAAGGTACAACCGTGGCTTGGTGAAGGTACGCCCGTGGGGGTGCACCGACGAAGTCGGATGATAGGGGTGGGGGAGTAGTCGAAGTCGAAGGTACGTCACTGTCAAGGACAATGGACTATGCTTGGATGATCAAGGCATCCTCCCATTAGGGCCAAAAATTAAAAAAAAGGGCCCTTTAAGGTTTTGATTAAAACACTAATTAGCTGAGGTTTTAGTAGAATGAGACCTCCAAATTTGGTCGTTTAGAGGTACTTTTGGAGCATTTAAGAGACGGGGCACAATAAATGCTAACATTCCTTAAATCATGTCAGAGGTACTTTTCAGTCATTATTCTCAGTGTTATTTGAACTTTTATAACGTCTATTGTACAAATATTCCCACCAACACACATCCATTTTTCCTCTCATCATCATTTAAGTGCTCTCTCTCTCTCTCTCTCTCTCTCTCTCTCTCTCTCTCTCTCTCTCTCTCTCTCTCTCTCTCTCTCTCTCTCTTCTCTTCTATTATATTCTTTTTTGTTATACCCTTGCGCATAGTGGATTATACTCTAATGTCTATCGCTAACTCTTTACTCAATGCAAAAGAACGCAGATACAAATTTGCTATTAACATAGATCAGGTCTACTCATCTTGGAGAAGTATTCATCATCACCGGTTGGACAAAGATGAGGCAAACAGACTACAACTAGAGGGAAGAAAACACATTGATTTGTGGGTGGATGGAAGTATTTATCCCAATGATCCTTCAACTGGTAGACCTCCTCCATTTGTAAATGTTCATGACTTGGTTAGATTTGTTAAAGATGGTTTTGATTGTCTGCTTGGTTACTGTATGAAGTTATATTCTGCATCTTCTATGTGCTCAATCCAAATGCATAACTGAAAAAAAACTTTATTAACATCTCAAAAAACTATTTTAGAGCTTTATGATGATAAGATTAAAGAGCTAGAAGCTACAAACCACTCCTTGAAAGAGAAACTAGTAAACTTGAAAGAAACCCCAGGAGGATTCAGAGAAAGGAAGAGAACTTTAAAGAATATAACTGAGTTGTCTAAAAAAGTAGTGGGGCTAAAAAGAGGAGACTCAACCTTGCAAAGAAATGTGTCTCTCACATTTCAGGTATTAATATCCATCAAAATGAGGAGAGAATCAAGCTTCTCATGGAAACCATGAACAAGGCAGACGTGGTCAGAATTCTTCAATCTCCAGAGAATGCAAATTTGAGAGATCTTACTCTCAAAGAGTTGGTAAGAGACTTAAGGACCATTGTGAAACTAGATGAAATAGTAGAGACTTGTGTTGCCATATATATAGGCAGTGATGTGTGTGAACACACTTAGGACTGTCGGGGCACTTTTTCCCTCTTTAGGAGGTTTTTTCCTCCGGCTTGTATATACGCCCATCATTCTAGGGCTAACTTATCTTTTGTACATTGACACAATCTAATACATTGAGTGTTGTGTGCATTCTTGCTTCTTCTTCTCCAAGCTTGGTGTGCTTTCTTGCAACCCTAATTCTAACAATTGGTATCAGAGCAGGCATCGGCTCCCAGGGCTACGCCGCCAGCACCCTCTGACTCACGTTCTCCGATTGAGGTGAGCTTTCACGAGCGCTTGCAGGTCTCTACACTCTGTGAATAAGTCTAAAGGGCTTAGCGTTCTCAGAAATCGCATCTGAGGTCGTTTCGGGCTCCGTTTTTGCATTGCAAGTTTTGCACAGGTGTTTTCGTCATTTTCTATAGAAATTTTGACAGTACAATTTTCTGCAAAATAGGCATATGTGTTCTATTGTGGACCATGCTACATAGCACGAGTTGTTCTCTGTTCAGTCTTTGCTTCATTACAGGTAGCTTTTGCATCAGTTTCAGTCAGTGGCTATGGCTGATAACAGCAATGATGTATTTCGCATGTTGTCTGCTGATGACAAATTGGATGGAGACAACAACTACCCACTTTGGGCATACATGATGCAACATGTTTTGGTTGCAAAAAGAGTGTGGAACATTGTGCAGGGTATGGATGTACGTCCAGGT
The DNA here is from genome assembly GCF_041138505.1 of Cibotium barometz. Lineage (NCBI taxonomy): Eukaryota > Viridiplantae > Streptophyta > Polypodiopsida > Cyatheales > Cibotiaceae > Cibotium > Cibotium barometz. The sequence goes on along the minus strand of NC_141090.1, from coordinate 15,429,500 downwards.
TCTGTGGATGTAGGATCTGTTGAGGATGTTGCAGGTTCTAGCAGCTCCACTGTTGCTGCTGTTTTACCCACTGCTGAACAAGCTCGTTGTTGGGATGGTAAAGATGCACAGGCTCATGCCTTGATTGCACTTTCTGTCAAACGTAACATCACCCCACATATTCGTTCAGCTAAAACAACAAAACAGGCTATATTCTAACTGGTTTGTATACAAGTCGTAATAACGAGGTAAAAATCTCTTACCTACGTAAAGAGCTAGAATCGAAGATTATGCAGGAAGATGATGACATGAATGTTTTTCTTGCTGACATTAAAGATCTCAAGGAACAGTTGATTTCTGCAGGTGAGATTATTCCTGATCATTCTCTTGTGCAGACTGTTCTTGATGCTTTACCTGAGTCATATCAGACTTTTGCTTCCACGTAGAGACTTGTTATTGAAGACTGACCTCATGTTGTCAAGTATGATACTTTAGTCAACAAGATCTTGCAAGAAGCACAGTCCAGGTAAAATAGAGCTAGGCAACGTGCAGTTGATCAGGCATTTGTTGCTGCCCAGCAGAGAAGAAGTGGTAAGGCAGCCCCTTCCACTGTTTCTTCTCCTATTAGTAGGTCTGCAACTTCTTCTCCTTCCACACCACGTAGCAACAATAGGTTTGAGAAGGCTCTTCATAAAGGCAAGAAAAAAATGAGGTACAACTATTGTAAGGCAATCGATCATGTCATTAAGAAGTGCCCTAAGCTAAAGGCTAAAGAGGCAAAGAAGAAAGAGTCAAATGCAGCCACAATAGCGGATGCTTCTACAAATGCAGATTCTGTAAATGTTGTGCAGGATATAGAATGGGCGTTTAGCATGTATTGCCAGTATGACCCATCTGTACATGTATGTTTGGCAGTTTCTGTTAACTCTGATGTTTGGTATTTTGACAGTGGTGCTACAAAGCACATTACCTCGCATCGTGATATATTCACTTATCTTGAGGCTGTCTCTAATGGGAATACTGTCACATGTGCCAATAATGCTTCTTACCCAGTGTGAAGGGTGTTGGTAAAATTATGCTTACTGCTACAAATGGCAGCGCTTTCACACTTTCAGATGCGTTGTATGTGCCAGGGATTAAGAAGAATCTATTGTCTGTCTCTGCGCTTGCTAGACTTGGACTTGTAGTCAAATTTGTGAATGACAGATGTACTGTTCATGATTTGACTTCTGGTGATACGATTATTGCATCTGGCACCTTGTTTCGTGGGCTGTATAGGCTCAATTCTTATGACAAGTGTGTGGAAAATTCAGCAAATGCAGTTTCTGATGAAAAGGCAGTTTCAGATGCAAAACTATGGCATGCTCGTTTTGGTCATCTAAACTTTGCTAGTTTGCTGCGTTTGCAGAAATTTGATATGGTCGCTTCATTGCCCCCTCTTGAGGCACGATAAAACATGTTTGTGAAGGCTGTATTTTGGGCAAAATGTAGTGTTCCGCGTTTCCAAAGGATGTTTATGTGCGGGCCACTCGCGAATTGCAACTTGTACATAGTGATGTATGTGGGCCTATGCAAACTCCATCATTTGGTAAACCCTTGTCCTTCGTGACTTTCATTGATGATTACTCAAGGCATGCATAGGTATACCCACTGAAGGCAAAGTCCGAAGTGTTTTTGTGCTTCAAACAATTTATGCTTATGGTTGAAAATGTATCCAATTGTACTGTGGGCACCCTCCGTTCTTGATCGAGGGGGGGAGTACATGTCTAAAGAGTTTGATGCATTTCTGGCTAGTCGTGGGATAAAACACCAATGTACAGTGCTGTATACCCCTCAGCAAAATGGTGTTGCTGAGAGGAAAAATAGGTCACTTATGGAGATGGCACGATGTATGGTCAAGAGCCAAGCTTTGCCACATGCGTTTTGGCTTAAGGCTGTCATGTGTGCTGCATATGTACTTAACAAGTGTCCCACTAAGGCCTTGCAGTCTATTACTCCATACGAAGCTTGGCATGGCAGGAAGCCTTCTATTGGTCACTTGCGTGTCTTTGGTTGCTTGGCCTATGCTTTAGTGCCTGTGCAACAACGTAGAAAATTGGATGATAAGGCTGTCAAATGCATTTTTGTTGGTTACAATGCTGAGAACAAGGGTTACAGATTGTATCATCCACAGTCAAAGCGTATCTTGATTAGTCGAGATGTTGTTTTTGTGGAAGATGCTGTGCAGCCTTTGTTATCATGCACTAAAGAGACAGGTGTAAGCTCACGGGATGTATTTGATACGTTGTTGCCTCTATTTACAGGTGGGAATTCAAATGTAAGTCCTAATGAGGCAAATACTCAGCCTATGCAGATTTCAAACGACATCATAGATCAGCCTATTTCTGATGTAGATTTACAGGATGTAATTCATGAGGATAGGGCTGAAAATTAGCAGGCTAGAGGTATGCCTAAATGGCTGGTGCAAACCTTGCATGATAGTAAAATTGATGCACCTATGTCTAGTCGTACTCGTTCAGGTTTTCAGCATGCCTCCTATGCATCAGATTGTTATGCTTTGGCTATGTCTAGTATGTGTGAAGAGGAAAAACCTCTTTCATTTGATGAGGCACAAAAATCAAAAAATTGGTTGGCTGCAATGCAAAATGATTATGATGCTATAATGAAGAATGGTACATGGTCTTTGTGTGATTTGCCTATTGGTAAAAAGTTCATTGGATGTAAGTGGGGTTTTAAGTTGAAACAAAAGCCAGATGGCAGTGTTGATCGCTATAAAGCTAGACTTGTTGCAAAGGGTTATGATCAAGAAAAGGGCATTGATTTTGATGAGACCTTTGCTCCCACTTGTCGTATGACTACCATTCGTAGCATTTGTGCATTGGCAGCTCATAATGGTTGGAATGTACATCAGTTGGACATAAGGACTGCGTTCTTGAATGGAGATTTGCATGAGGAGGTGTATGTATCACAGCCTCGTGGTTTTGTTCAAAGAGGGCAGGAAAACAAAGTGTGCAGGTTGAAAAAGGCTTTATATGGTTTAAAGCAAGCTCCACGAGCTTGGTATGAAAAGATACATGCATATTTGACTGCACATGGTTTTTAGAATAGTCCAACAGAAAGCACTTTGTATGCTAAATGTGTGGATGATGTACATCTAATCATTGCTCTCTATGTCGATGACATGCTGCTCATAGGACCAAATGAGAGTCATATTGCTGATTTTAAGGCTGATTTGAATGCCTCTTTTGAGATGTCAGATTTGGGGCATTTGCATCATTATTTGGGGATACAATTTAAGTAGTGTGATGGAGGTATTGCCTTGTGTCAGACAAAGTATATTGAGACATTGTTGCGGAGATTTGGCCTTGAAGACTGCAAGCCTATTGCTACTCCAATGGAGACAGGTATGAAGTTGAGTCTTCATGATGCTGGAGATCACTTTGATGTCACACTCTATCAGACAGCTGTTGGTTGCCTCATTTATGTATGCATTACGAGGCCGAACATTCAGTTTGTAGTCTCACAGGTGAGTAGGTTTATGCATAGCCTAGGGTCTCAGCATTGGAAGGCAGTTAAACGCATCTTTTGCTTCTTGAGTGGCACCATACATCTTGGGTTGTTTTATCCCAAGAGGGGATCATTGCCACCAGATTTACATGCTTTTTCGGACTCGGATTGGGCTGGTTGCTATTACACAAGAGTGTCCACAAGTGGTTTTTGTTTCATGCTCGGTAGCTCATGCATATCTTGGTTGAGCAAGAAGCAACGTACTGTGGCCACTTCTAGTTGTGAAGCTGAGTACAGGGCAGCTTTCACAGCTACGGTTGAGTGTGTGTGGCTCAGACGGCTTATGTGGCTAACTTGGGTGTTGGACAGGAGTCTGCCACCTCTATCTACACTGACAGTCAGAGCGCATTGGTAGTTGCGAGAAACCCAGTTTTTCATGCTCGCACAAAGCACATTGAGGTGCATTATCACTATGTCAGGGAGAGACTCTCAGCAGGAGAGATCAGCTTGGTCTATGTGCCAACACAGGACAACCTCGCCGATCTTTTCATAAAGGCGCTTCCTGGTGAGAAGTTCGAAGCTTTTCGCAAAGCTGTGGGCTTGCTCCCCTTTGTGGACTGATCTACTTCGGGCATGGCACTTCCCTATACATGAGTGCCAGCTCTCGTTCACACCATCACTCCCAGGGGGGATTTGTTGCCATATATATAGGCAGTGATGTGTGTGAACACACTTAGGACTGCCGGGGCACTTTTTCCCTCTTTAGGAGGTTTTTTCCCCCGGCTTGTATATACGCCCATCATTCTAGGGCTAACTTATCTCTTGTACATTGACACAATCTAATACATTAAGTGTTGTGTGCATTCTTGCTTCTTCTTCTCCAAGCTTGGTGTGCTTTCCTGCAACCCTAATTCCAACAACTTGTGACATTGCGGGTATTAGTCATCGCAAAGGTTACCAAGCTCTTTCTAGATTATGGTTCCAAAATCTTAGATGCAAGAGAATAAGAGCTTTTGGTTTGCCAAGATCCTGTTCAGTTTCTACTGCTAGGATTGCTATGAATCAAAACATTTTGAGTATTTTTGGAGAGTACATAGATATTGAAGGGATAATGCCTTATGAGAAGCAAAAGAAAAAGAGTACATTTATCTATAATGCATTCAACAATATATGGGTGGATCTTAGAAAAGTACAAATTGCAATGGTGCATATGTATAAAATTACTGTAGAAGAATGTCATGGTGTGCTAAAGTTGTATTGAAGCTGGATGAGGCACAGATCCAAAAAGGAAGAAAGATGGAAAGAGTGAGCATATCTCTTATGAATAAGGCAATTGAGTACAGCAATGGTAGAGGAGAGGAACCATAACATAAAATCCAGTCGAAGAGATGGAGCTTTGGTGGGTTGGTGCAGCTCAAATACCAACTAAAAATCAACAAACCCTCAAATGGTTGTTCTTCCACATAAGTATCCCTAATATCATTCAATCCCAAAGTACTGGAGATATGTTCATAGTTGATGGAGTTGGCAATTTCAAAGTGGAATGGCATTTGGGTTCTGACTTAAAGACTATCAAATGTATGCTTGGAATATGCAACGGGGCTAATGCAAAGTATCCTTGCATTTATTGTATGGAAGGTATGGGATCAAAAGAGTGGAGCGGTTTGCGACCAGCAAGGAGAGTCCCAATGAGAGACTCTATAGATTTGAGTAAGTTCAAGAATAAAGAAGACATTTTGGTTTGATCCAAGAGAGAGGAGAGATAAAAATATCGCAATTTTATTGAATTAAAAACTCCACAACATGTGTGAAATAGGTGCCTCCTTAAAGTCTCCCCCCCTCCTTACTAAGGTGTCAAAAATGTATCATTATGCCAAAATATCTCATTTTTTTAGTAATATCTCATAGTTTTTAACTAATAAACCTTGTACTCAGTCAACTCTTCATCTTATATGAGCCTTTACTCATTTTTAGGTATTTTCTTTTATTATTTGGATTTATCTCATCCCCACACTTGGATTAATCCAATTGGCCATAGGAACCTTAATTAGACCATAATTTAGAAATTTCTGAAAATCTTGACCCTTAGGCTGTCCTTTATACAAAATTTCAATTAATTCCAAATGCACATTGGAAAGTTCTTTTTGAAATTCTGTTTCAGGGGAAACCATTTTAGACACCAGGAGGATTTTTATATCCAAAAATATCTCAATTTTGGATTACCTCTCTCTAGACATTTTCTCTCTCTAGATCAAAACAGGGTAAAACAAGATCTTTCTTTTATTCCAGAGAGGGGAATAATTTCAAGAACATAAGGGGAGGTTCTTACTCCTTTATACCTCAAAAGCTGGAGGGAGGAATCTTACACACTACCTTAAAGCTAATAAAAAATACTACCTTTCATTATATGGAATGAATATATAATAGTTTCTCAGGCTATCATCATATGCCCTTAAAAAAAACTTCAATATTTGATCCTATCTTTGAAAAGATATCACTTGATATTAGAGGATCAACCACAAATATGCTGCTTGAAATCTGTGTGGGCATTGTAGAAATGTATGCCTTATAATCAAAGATAGTATTAAGTATGGCAAAATGAGAGAAAAGGACAAAACTGTGGCTAAAGAATGATGCTTACCTCATGCAATAGAATATTACAGAGTTAGATATTTCAATATCTGTCTTCTCTAACATCACTTTGTTCTCAGGTGAAATGCTCAAGTAATATTCAATCTCAGGGGGGTTGGAGGAGACATTGATAATCATTTGACCATATACCTTGCCCATTCTATCATAATTCATACCACCAAGTCTCTTAACTTCCTCTTTATAAAAGTTTTCCTCCATCTCGAAAAGCATCTCTCTTTGGTCAAGTGCTTTTCTTGTTTCATACTCATGTATAACATCTTCAATAGTAGGCCCTTCAGCTTTGCGGGACCTCTTGGGAGGAATTCTAAGGATATCAAAGACCCTAGTATCTGTGGTGGGAAGTGGCTTGAGAACTTTATCAAATCTATACCTAAGCCTGCTCACCACTGAGAAATCCTTGTTCATTAAAGTGACCCTATGTGCATGTGTAGAGCAATATAGGCATCATTCATGAAATCTATATGAAAGTCTTCAGATGCTTCTTGCAAGCACCACAATGCAGAAGCTTGCCACTTTTTGTATGGGGTATTACTTTTAGTCAAGACACCAATCCTGTCACATATTTGCTTTACTACACGGACGAAGGCAGCCCTTGGGATAAGATAATGAGTGTCAGTTTGGGCCTTCCTGATGCTTGAGAAACACCTCTTCATATAAAAAACTCTTGACTTTCTTTTCTTCTTAGGGGACTGGGTGCAGAAGCAACCTGTGCTATATTTGGATCTTCAATATATACTTTTCTTACAGTTTTCTTTGTCCTTGCTGTCAGGCAAAATTTTGTAAAGCTGTTTGGGGCTTGTGTACATATGGGATGCATGGCATGCAAAAAAGCTTTGCCCTGAATGCCCTGGCAGATGTACAGAGTGGATGGCTTGGTAGTAGGCTAGTACAGGCTTGTCCAGAGCGTAGTCTGCTGGAGATGGTATCAGTCATTCGGTTGCTCCGTATGTGTGCGTGTCCCAAAAAAATAAAATGGCACTTGTAGGTTGTATTCGAAGGTGTGCATGGGCATAAGGGCAATTAATTATTGAGGATGCCAATTTAATGTGTGCATGAGCTAGATCTGGAAGGTCCAGGAAAAGAAGGTGATGGACGCGTATGTGGCAGTGAAGGAGATAGCGCAAGAGCATTCGACGAAAGGAGAAAGATGCCCATTCAGGCTAGGGTGGCGGGTTCTTCCAGAACAAAGGCATCCACGCAAAGCCAAGAAAAGGAGGTGGTGGTGTTGACTGCAAGAAGAGGAAGGGAGAGCACAGCGACGTCAAAGAAGAAGACGTCGACTGTAAGCAACGGAGAGAGAAGGCGTTGAATGTGAAGTGAAGGTCGGCTAATGACGACGTCAGAGAGCGATGTATGTTGTGGTGGTTGCGGCCTTTGGATGCAGTGAGGGGTAGGTATTGCTTTGGTTGGTTTTGATGCTGGCAGTTGCTTGTAGTGGAGAGTTTGGAGATGTAGTTGTTCACTATAGTGAAGCCGTGGAGGAGAAAGACGCGGACTGTAGTAGGCAAAGTGAAGGAGAAAAGATGTCGAGATAAAAGGTCCTCACTACACTTACTGCAGCTCCGCTAAGCGTTACGGTGACTGGTGGGTGGTGAAGGCAAGTTCTTGTTGGTTTGTTGCCGACGTGTAGGAAAAGGTGAACGTGGCCATCTCACAGCCCATGTACGAGGTCGCATATGAGGTCGCCACAGTTGGGGGATCGTGCTGTTGTTGATGACAATCGCCAGTTGAAGGTGTGCAGCCAGCAGGCAATGACAGAGATGGGTTCTTTTTGTTTGTTTTACCACTAGTTCTTGGTGGCTGGTGTCTGGTGATGCCAGAGAGTTTTTTTCTTGTTGGGGTGTAGCTCATAGTAGCGAGCAGGGACAACCTTGTGAGTATACATCTTGTGTTGATGTGAAGGTGTCGTGTATGTAAGATGGTGTGAGGAAAAGCTTCTGTGTCGGAAGAAGCTTGTATGGAAATGTTGGTTGGGAATTCAAAGATGAATGATACTGGTGATGTATCTGGCTATGGTTGTGTGTTGGTATCCTGTGTGTGTTGATTTGCAGGAAAAGGCGTGATTGACGTGTTTGGTGGTGTAGTCCATGGGTTTACACTCTCACAGCGCACTTTGTGCCAGCCTTCGATTACCTCGTCATGCACACAGTGAAAGTGTATGTGTTTGCTGGGTGTTTGCTTTGACTATGGTGCCCCTGTTTTGTGCTAGTGATTTCCAAGGTTGGGGGAGTGGGAAGCTATAGAGGCCTGTCTCCGTGTTCTTTTTTCCACTCCACAGCTTTTTGGTGCCCCCACTGAGGATAGCTCAGTATTTTTCTTCGCCTAGAAGGGTGTCATAGGAGAGAGACTCGTACCGCTTTTTTTGGCAGGAATTGTTGCAGATTTTCATGATGTGGTCTTATCCAGAATTTCATGGCGGGAAGGGTGAGGATGTGTTTGACTTCTTGGAGCAAATGGAGTTGGCATGCATTAGTAATCATGTTACAGATGAAGAGCAGGTTTTGAGGCTAGTAAAGATTTTTTTGAAGGGAGATGCCCGAAGCTGGCTTAAAGATTTTGAAGCACAGGATGCAGCATATGAGCTACATGGTATTTCGACCTTAGACAGGTTGAAAGAAGGCCTTTTGGAGAATTTTGAGCAAGCGGAGGAGCCTAGTGTGCTTTGGCAGGAGTTGAGCATTTTGAAGCAGGTCCATGGGCAATCACTGGTGAAGGTATTTACATATCTATGGGGTAAGTGGTGTACGACATTGAAGTAGGAAGTTCCTCCTATGTTTCTGAAGAAGAGCTTGTTTATTGATGGTTTGTTACCCCATTTGAAGGTCAGGGTTGAGTTGAAGAATCCCAAGTCATTTGATGATGCAGTTAGGGTTGCTAGGGAAAAGGAAGGCAAGATTTTGAAGCAGATGGAGATGGGTATTTATCCGCATGAAGGTGTTGTGTCTACAAGGGATATGCATGTAAATTTGGTTGAGGTGGATAAGAGTCCTATGCAAAGTTTGATTAGACAGGAGCCTCAAAGGCCTATGCAGGTGCAAAGGGGATGTTTATGTGTCTTCTGATTTTTTTTCAAAGTCTTTAAAGCAGGTGAAGGTGGATGAAAAGCAGGTGAAGGAGCAAAGTGAAGATATGTGTTTGATGAATGATGTGGATGTAGCTAAGGTTTTCCCTATTGATGCTGCGATTGAAGCTAAGGATGTGCATGTTGAAAAGAAGGATGAGGAATCTAGGTCAAGGTTTGAGACTTTTGCAGATGAGGAGTTGCCACTGGATTCTTCTTTGGATTGGGACGTCATGGCTGTACATGACAGTGATTTGGAATGCTCTATTGAAGATCATTTACATTCGGATCTGGATGACATACATGCACATGGAAGCAAAGAGGATGATGCCTTGGGATTGGCTGATGATAAGAAGGAAGAGGAGTTGGATACAGAATGCTTTGAGGATGATTCTTTGCCAGATTCTACAAGGGAGGAGGATGGGGTAGAGACTTGTGATGAAGTGAAGATGATTTGCAATGAGGATGTGGAGAGCATGGAGGAAGATCCTATTGTTATGGATTTTCTTGTGGATAGCTTGATGGTGGTATGGTACCTGCGATGAATGATGTGGATGTTTTTCCATTTGATGCATTATGTGCTAAGGAGTCTTTGGACGATGATACTAGGGGGGTTGGCAACACTCAAGAAGGTATGCATGTAGATTGGGCTGATGAAGAGCGTTGTGATGTGAGTATTGTGCTTGAGGATGATATGTGGGAAGTTGCTAGCCTTGATGAACAGGAGCCAGAGATAGACATGGATGAAAATATGGTTGAGAATGTAACTAAGGCTTCTTCGCATGTTGCTGAAATGCTAAAGACAAAGTCCATGGATGATAAGGATTCTGAAGTAGTTGAGTTGTATGGTTGTGAAGAGATGCCTATTTTACAAGAGTTGGAAGTGCTTGTGGACATTGCTGTTGGAAAGGATCTGAATTTTTGTGTGCATAAAGGTCAAAATGTTGGAACTTGGCCCCCACTGGTATTGATGAATTGGATGCTAGATGTTGCAATGCCACAGGTTTTGAAGACAAGGAGGTTTGTTGTGGGGTGAAGTGTTCTTTTACGGTTATTTGAAGAGTGAATGCTTGAGAGTGATGCTGCGTGGTCAGAGTCTATAAATGCTTATCAAATAATGGACAGAAATGATTTTGTGGCACATATGGTTGATGTTTGGTATGTAGTGATGTAACCATTGTGTTTCATAGATGTTGGGAAAGGGGATGGTGAGCTACAGCAGTTTCCTTTTGATCCTGGTGGATAGCTATTGGACTTTATCTTTTTGCTGCTGATGAGCATAAATGCTCTAGCAGACAGGGGGGTTGCCAAAGTATGTCAGGCAAAATTTTGTAAAGGTGTTTCGGGATTGTGTACATATGGGATGCATGGCATGCAAAAAAGCTTTGCCCTGAATGCCCTTGGCAGATGTACAGAGTGGATGGCTTGGTAGTAGGCTAGTACAGGCTTGTCCGGAGCGTGGTCTGCTGGAGATGGTATCAGTCATTCGGTTGCTCCGTATGTGTGCATGTCCCAAAAAAATAAAATGGCACTTGTAGGTTGTATTCAAAGGTGTGCATGGGCATAAGGGAAATTAATTATTGAGGATGCCAATTTAATGTGTGCATGAGCTAGATCTGGAAGGTCTAGGAAAAGAAGGTGATGGATGCATATGTGGCAATGAAGGAGATGGCGCAAGAGCATTCGACGAAAGGAAAGATGCCCATTCGAAGAAAGGAAAGATGCCCATTCAGGCTAGGGTGGGGGGTTCTTCCAGAACAAAGGCATCCGCAGCAAAGCCAAGAAAAGGAGGTGGTGGTGTCGACTGCAAGAAGAGGAAGGGAGAGCACAGCGAAGTCAGAGAAGAAGACGTCGACTGTAAGCAATGGCGAGAGAAGGCGTTGAATGTGAAGTGAAGGTTGGCTGATGACGACGTCAGAGAGCGATGTACGTTGTGGTGGTTGCGGCCTTTGGATGCAGTGAGGGGTAGGTGTTGCTTTGGTTGGTTTTGATGCTGCTGGTAGCGGAGAGTTTGGAGATGTAGCTATTCGCAGTGAAGCCGTGGAGGAGAAAGACACCGACTATAGTAGGCAAAGTGAAGGAGAAAAGACGTCGAGAGAAAAGGTCCTTCGCTACACTGACTGCAGCTCCACTAAGCGTTACGGTGGCTGGTGGCGATGACGGAGGCAAGTTCTTGTTGTTTTGCTGCCGGTGTGTGAAGTTTTTGGAGAACCTCAAACTCAACTTGTACATGTGTACATGAGTGACGTTCATGTTGTGGTAAAGTCATGGGAGCACCCATTGACTCAGTGTGGGCGTCGTGGATGCGGCAATCAAGCTAGGGTCTTTGATGGAAGTGTATGTGCAGGAAAAAATGATGAAATTTTGGAAGCATAGCTTGTCCGGAGCGTGGTCGGCTGGAGATGATATCAGCTGCTCGGATGTCTGGATATGTGTGCACGCCCAAGTATAAGTGAACATTAGAAGGTTGCTATTTGAAGAGGCATGAGGTGCATGGGCAATTAAAGATGATGTGACCAATGTGCCTTGACATGGTGTGAAAAGAAGCATAATTGTGTAGCCATCTCTTAGGCCTTAGAGAAGAAATAAAAAAATGAAAATCATGACAACGTGGCCAACTTATTGAAAGCCACTTGGCTGCTCGTTTTTGTTGCCAACGTATTTGCCAGCTCGAAGTCGAGAAGATATGTGAAGTGAAGTCGGCGGGTGATGCGATAGAAAAAGAGGCCGTCGCTTTGTTTTACTGGGGGTTCTAGGGTGTGTGCAGCCAGGCGGACAGAGTCGCGTCGATTGCAGAGGAGAGAGAGCGTAGAAGTGGCCGCATCTCTGGTGAAGGACACCTGGCAGGTAAGGGGGCTCACTGGCGCAGCTGTAACAAGCGAAGGGAAGCGCAGAGTGTGGCTGCTGGACGGCCGACGTGAGAGCCAGAGACAGGTAGCAGGCGTGGCTGGTGGGGCGACTGGAGACTGGAACCCAGGCTTGACTGAAATGGGTAGCTACTGCAGGCTGCAGAGAAGGTGGGGCCTCCCGTGTGAAGAGTAGGGGGCCTCCGGAGCGTGCAGGTGACGGGCTGGAAAGTCACCTAGGAGCAGTGCGGCTGGAGGGGCCACAGAGGACAGGAGTGGGGCTACGGTTGGTGACTAGCGACTGGTAGCCAACAAGGGGAGCCGCCTGGGGGTAAAAGGCAATGAAGAGGAGTTGATTGGGCGGAGGAGCCTGAGGGGTGATGACTGGTGCAGAGCACCCGACGATGAGAAGGCTGGGTATATTAACATGAGGCCGGTGGCGGCTGGTAGCGAAGCAAAGGGAGCAGCGAAGGAGTGAAAGAAGTGAACATCCACTGCAGAGGAATAGGGGGATTGAGAGCGCCAATAGTGGGAGGCGAGAGACTGCAGCGAAGCAGAAGAGAGCATCCACTGTGCGGGGAAGAGTAGACCCGTGTAGAGAGGGCCGTTTCTGGTTGTGGTAAGAGAGAGGAGCCGCCTCTGATAGGCAAAAAGGAGAGAAGGTGTTGCGTGTGGCGCTGGTTGCAGCAGAGAGGGAGCGAAGAGAGTAAGCCGCTTACAGGTAGAGAAGAAAGAGGAGTCGAGGTAGAGAATGGCTGCCAGAGGTAACGAAGAGGTCGACTGCAGAGAAGCAAGCGTGAACGGATTGGGAGCGACCGATGTTGGGCTTATTGCGAGTGGATGCCAAATAAAGCTTGTTCTGTGGATATCTGGGATATCCAACTCTGTAAAGATGAAGGTGTGTTCTGAAATACAAGTCTTGTTCATGCTCTTTGGTCTGGTGTTCTGGTGTGTTTGCATGCGTGTGTGGAAGTGTGGCATTATATAAAGGTGTAAACAGCTTTATCGCTTCCGTGCCATCACCGGCGAGTAGGAAAAGGTGAACGTGGCCATCGCAGCCCATGTACGAGGTCGCCACAGTTGGGGGGTCGTGCTGTACAACCGCCAGTTGGAGGTGTGCAGCCAGTAGGCGATGACAGAGATGGGTTCTTTTTGTTTGTTTTACCGCCAGTTCTTGGTTAGCTGGTGTCTGGTGATGCCAGAGAGTTTTTTTCTTGTTGGGGTGCAGCTCGTAGTAGCGAGCAGGGACAACCTTGTGAGTATACATCTTGTGTTGATGTGAAGGTGTCGTGTATGTAAGATGGTGTGAGGAAAAGCTTCTGTGTCAGAAGAAGCTTATATGGAAATGTTGGTTGGGAATTCAAAGATGAATGATACTGGTGATGTATCTGGCTATGGTTGTGTGTTGGTATCCTGTGTGTGTTGGTTTGCAGGAGAAGGTGTGATTGATGTGTTTGGTGGTGTAGTCCACGGGTTTACACTCTCACAATGCACTTTGTGCCAGCCTTCGATTACCTCGTCATGCACACAGTGGAAGTGTATGTGTTTGCTAGGTGTTTGCTTTGACTATGGTGCCCCTGTTTTGTGCTAGTGATTTCCAAGGTTGGGGGAGTGGGAAGCTATAGAGGCCTATCTCCGTGTTCTTTTTTCCACTCCACACTTGCCATAGATTGCACATTGAGAAATATTTGAGAAACCCTGCAATAATAGTCAAAATATTTTGAAGATTAATAAAAGACCCTCAAACAAGAAGAAATAAAGAAAGTATACATGGCCAGTGGTTTCGAAAAGGCACACAAAAGTACTCTCTCTCTGGCTATTGTAAAATGGTGACAAATATAAGTGAATGAAACAAACTAGTACAATAGCAAAACACTTGAATAAAGTAATCTTTAGGAATAGACATTATCAAGAAGGAAAAAGTAAACTTTTTGTTAAGCTCTCTACTCCATTAAGAAAGATGAATTAGCCTATTGGGGGTTGAGCAAACATTCACATGCAAGCATTAGACATCACTGTGCAAACCTCACTATCAGAAACTATAATTCACCCTTAGGAAAGGCTATGAAATGTTGTCTCAACCCTACACTGTTGCCCGCGGCGTGATAGGGGGCAAAACAAATTGATGCTTTCGATAACTTCGCACCATTTAACGGACCGCTAACAACAGTACCAGCTAATAAGAGTACCCTTCCTGGCTATTGTGAAATAGTGATAAATATGAGTGAATGCGACAAACAACAATACTCTCCTTAGCCATTCCAAAAGTGTCATTGATGGTTTTTAAGAAAGGTCCAAAAACTGCTTCAAGAACTGGATGTGTCACCCATACAAGGATGTCCGCAACAGCAACGGCACAAAAGGGTGCAAAATGGCTTTGTGCTTTGGATACAGTCGCACTCTTACGGAAGGTTAAAAGCACAGATTGGAGACGGTGGCCACATACGAAATCGGATAGTATTGTAATTTCTATACAAACTCAAGGAAGGGTCCACACAACATTGTCGACTCACCCCTACCTTGTTGACTGCAATGGCGCGATAGGGGCAAAACCGCACGCTGTTATCAATCCCTTTGCGCCGTTACAGAAGCAAGAAGAATGCACTGGATCACCTGAAGGCATGTGGAAACTACCCCTAGGAATGTCATGGTCGCACGCAAGGACAAAGGTCTATGGAAGTCAAAAATGGATAATGTGGTCCCACATCTCTATATATACTTGACGGACCATTGGACACATGGCACAATTCCATTCGTTGTCTCCAACGGCTAGTGACATGTGGCCCATTCTCACTGGATTGTTCATCAATGGTACCTTCCACGTGGGATTTCGTGATTCGTTGTCGTACAAGGTATGGATGTTGTATATAAATGTTTTGCTCATTTTATTGTTCTAATGTATCCACAATGGCAAGACCTTTTGATTTTTAGCAATTGAACCTCTTCGTTATCGCACCAATCCGGAATGGCTTCTTCTCCATCAGCAACTCATGCCTCATCGAAGCCTTCACCAACAACACCTATTGGTTTGCAGTCTTCAAGGGTATCTCCATCCATATCCAATGTTTCAAAAAAGAGAGGGCTTTCCATATCTCCTACAACAGTTACAAAGCCATCTAAGAAAGTGAAGAAAACAACCAAACCCTCTCCAACAAAGCCTACTGGGCCCTCTAGTATTTCTCTTAGTGCACTAGATACCCAATCAAAGTTAAGTGTATCTAAAGCACGTGGAATGCTTACAAAGTCACCAAAGGCAGGTCCTATGGCATCAAAGAAGTTTAAGTCATCACGCAAGGCTCCTAGTCTTTCTGAGATAGTAGTGGTGTCTCCTACAGAGAGAATGTTGGATTTTCTTATTGAGAGTGGAATTGAGGCCTCTTTCTTCTTAGTTTTGCTAAGAATATTTTCAATCCAAAAGTTGATGTCTCAATGATTTTTAATCATGGCATGCCATTTATCAAGGAGGAATTTGATGAATTTGAGGAAACTACAAGGCCTTCTATCTTGATTGATAACAAGGAGTATGTCCATGTCCCTGTGGGGACCTCCTCTGTCCAGAGAAACATTTACAAAGAGGTGTAGTATGTAGAAACTTCAAAGGTTTTTATTAGAAAATGCAGAATGCTCCTCTCATCCAAAAGGAGAATGGTCAAAGGTTTTTATTAGAAAATGCAGAATGCTCCTCTCATCCAAAGGTTGCAGGAGAATGGTCAAAGCCGTTGCTAAAGCTCTTGTTAACGCGAGCAAAGGCAACGATAAACGATAAATTTCTATAAGGTATATACATATTTTGTTTTTCAATTATATATCATTCTTAGGAGTTGAGATATGGCCCCGGCTTCTCTATTAATTGTTAATAGTGATCTATTTGATTGATTTACTATTTAAAGTTTGTATTCTTTTAAACAACAGCATATGTCTTAATAAAGAATGTCTTATCGTAATCTCGAGTTGAAATACTAAAATCTTTGTGAAAAGGATTGTTTTCTTAAGAAGGTAACATGGATTCTAGTCCTATGGTTTAGTTGAGTAAATGGATGGTTATCTTGGTTAAATTAAGGTACAGGTATAACTTCTCCCTGCCTTGGCGCTGCCCCGTTCTTGTGCTTGTGTAGCCGGACGACGGAGACATTAGTAAGGCCCGGAGTTGGCCCATGGTATCCCTTATACCATTGGGAGAATGAGGTTTGCCGATTGAGGCGAGTGATTGTGATGCTACCTAGTTCTGAGGGCCCAGGCTAGTGCGGTGAATTAACCCACCCTAGTGTGTAGACATCCCTCTGAGGGGCGGGAGGATCGAGCAATGGAGCCTGAGAGGGCGACAGGGCGGCTTGAGTCCTCGCCACAGCGGCCGACGATAAGGTGTATGGTCCCGTAGGGTTTTGCCCAGCATGTAGAGGCTAGAAGGCCAAATTCTAGATCATCAGCAGTATAAAGAAAAAGAATAAGAGAGCCAGTTTGGCTTGTATGGAATTGATTCATGTATAAACTTTTTTTATAAATCTTGTCTTTGGCATTATCGTACTGTGGAAAAAGGCTGTTTTAATAAACCTTGTGAAGAGAGACTTAATTAGGGAACATGTTTATTTATGTCAAACAGTGTGGTAAGATTAATTAGAAAACAAATTGACGCATGAGTAGGGTGGAAAGTGGGAGGATGGAATGCCCCGACGGCACCATCCTACGGACGGGTGGACCCGATTAGTCGGGTAGCTTTCCAACATATTAAGTGAAATCCCTATGTTAGATAAATAGGTTCTCGGGCAATTCTATTCTAGAAGACTAGGCCAGCGGTGCCTTGCATGGATGAGAAAAAAAGCATTGTCTCTAGGAATCAAGACTAGTAGAGTTGCCCAAATTATGATCAATTACCCTATGGGTGATTTGATTTTTAGAAGACCACGCTCTCCTTGCGGGATAGAACTAGGTCTTACCTAGCTATCGTATCCTTGAATCTCTGCATGGTGAAGGTGTCAATGAGTAGAAAGTTTTCTCCAAGATAAGACTTAGTGGACTATCTTAAGCGTTTCCCCTATTTAAGGAAGGGGGGAACCTTACAAGTGGTATCAGAGCCGATCTTAGTTCCTAGGATTTGTTTTTCAAAGGTTAACTATCAAGGGATTAAAACAAGTGATTATTTATCATATGAGGACGAATCAATCATCTCTACTGGCCATAGAAGTGATTTGAATATCCTCACATGTTGAGACAATCATCCTATGAAATTGTGCTTATATCTTGGGGGTGCACACGCAAGATATTTGTATAATAAATTTGAGAAACAAGATTGGGGAGAGAACTTTTTGTGAGGAAAAACATAAGGTGATCAAATTAAGAAACTAGTGAGAGACTGAATAGAAGGATAGACCGAAACTAGTGAGAGACTGAATAGAAGGATAGACCGAAACTTTGTTTAGAGAAATTTTCAGGATATATCTCATTAGTTTGCATATTATAAATTATTAAGATTATAACTCCATTAAGGTTTGAATAGTTGACGTGTGAATGCCATATCCATTGGATGCTTTACACTAGGACAATCATCCACAAGATCTTGAACCCATCTCAGACAAACATGGGTCTATAACTTCGGATGTGTAATTCCCACAAGATCATGCTCTTAGATGTGTTAATCCAAAGATACTAGATGTGTAATTTTTAGAAAACTAATCATCTCAGACATGTTAATCCTGATAATCTTTGGATGTGTCAATCCCAAGGCACCAGATGTGTAATTCTCAAAAAATGAAGATCTCACATATATTAATCTAGAGTGCCTTTAGATGTGGTGCTAAGATAAGTATTTTGATAGTTTTCAACTTTTCATGGATACAATGAAAGAAGCAAGTTCACCCTTGCTCGTCTAAAAATTGAAAGAAATGCCGAATTAGTTGGAAGCATTGTTGTCAATCTAACCACTGGAACTAGATTCAGTTATAAGAGATGCCATGAAATTACACCTTCATGAAAGGTTTTGTCCTCTAGGATTTTGAGAGGATAAAATGAATGAATTTTTGGAGAGCTAGCCTAAGAAAGGAAGACCCTAAAAGAATACGACCAAACTTTTGTTAAACTTCTCCGATTTGCTCTAGAGATGGATGAGCTAACTCTTCTCCATCAATTCATTTGGAAGCTTAATCTACCTCAAGCCCATCCCTGGCTACAAGGAATCATGAGCTAGAGCAAAAATTAGGTCAAGAAATAGGGATAGCAGGGTTAAAGATAACCGAATTCAACAAGTATTTCTATGAGTAAATAGAAAAGGATTGGTGCAAGATTCATGTGAAGTAATGTGCATGATGAATAGAGGTATTCTACAAGATGATACTAAGATTATGAAATTGCTATCATAGGTTAAATTGCGTAAAGGATTGATTCCCTTACGTTCTCCATGACAATTTGTTAAGTACCATATTACATAGGGGTATAAAATAAGGAATTCAAAGGTTCATAGCATTTGAGAGGCCAATTAACTTTAGAATAATAAAGACCTTTTGGAGGCACAACAAAATGAGCCAAGCATATGAAATAAAGGACTCTTTAAGAACAATGTTTAGATAAAAGAAGATTTTTACCTAGTGTGGGGACACCACTTTGAAAGAGACAGGAGGATTTACTTAGATACTACCCTAGCTCACGAGATGAGGACATCTGAAATCTTTTAAGCGGGGGAGATTGTAAGGTCCCTCCCAAGCTATGTATGTATGTGTCTCTTTTAATATAGATTTCAATAAGGAAAGACAGTGTACTTAGAGAAGAGTGATTTCAATAAGGAAAGAGAGTGTACTTTTAAGGTACAGGTATAACTTCTCCCTACCTTGATGCTGCCCCGTTCTTGTGCTTATGTAGCCGGACGGCGGAAGACGTTAGCAAGGCTCGGAGTTGGCCCATGGTATCCCTCATACCATTGGGAGAATGAGGTTTGCCGATTGAGGCAAGTGATTGTGATGTTGCGTAGTTCTGAGGGCCCAGGCTAGTGCGGTGAATTAGCCCACCCTAGTGTGTAGACATCCCTCTGAGTGGCGGGAGGATCGAGCGATGGAGCCTGAGAGGGTGACAGGCCGGCTTGAGTCCTCGCTAGCTGGCCGACGACGAGGTGTATGGTCCCGTAGGGTTTTGCCCAGCATGTAGAGGCTGGAAGGCCGAATTCTAGATCATTGGCAGTATAAAGGAAAAGAATAAGAGAGCCAGTTTGGCTTGTATGGAATTGATTCATGTATAAACTTTTTTTATAAATCTTATCTTTGGCATTATCGTAGTGTGGAAAAAGGCTATTTTAATAAACCTTATGAAGAGGGCCTTAATTAAGGAACATGTTTATTTATGTCAAACAGTGTGGTAGGATTAATTAGAAAACAAATTGACGCGTGAGTAGGGTGGAAAGTGGGAGGATGGAATGCCCCGACGGCACCATCCTACAGACGGTTGGACCCGATTAGTCGGGTAGCTTTCCAACATATTAAGTGAAAGCCCTACGTTAGATAAATAGGTTCTCGGGCAATTCTATTCTAGAAGACTATGCCAGCGGTGCCTTGCATGGATGAGAAAAAAAGCATTATCTCTAGGAATCAAGACTAGTAGTTGCCCAAATTATGATCAATTACCCTATGGGTGATTTGATTTTTAGAAGACCATGCTCCCCCTACGGGATAGAACTAGGTCTTACCTAGCTATCGTATCCTTGAATCTCTGCATGGTCAAGGTGTCGATGAGTAGGAAATTTTCTCCAAGATAAGACTTAGTGGACTATCTTAAGAGTTTCCCTTATTTGTGGAAGGGGGGAATCTTACACGTATGGCATGAGATGTTTGAGGGTACCGATTGAGGTGTCGCACTATATGAGGGTACTGATTAAGGTGTCATATGGATGATGGATTGAGTGGTGGAGTAAAGATGGAGATCGTTTGTGAATCATGTATTAGAATTTTATTAATCATTTATAGCTTTTCATGTGGCTAGGTTATTTTATGTCATTTATAGCCTTTTATGTGGCTAGGTTTTTTTATGTGCCAGTGTGCACAAGATTATTTTATGTGTAAAGGCCCATTAGTATTTATCATTGGGTAAAAGTTTTGATATATACAAACCTTAGAAACCTTGATATGATAATTAATATGTAAAGCAGAACCCAAAAGTGGAAAAGCAAGCCCAAAATTGTATGCCTAAATATTATTAGCACCTTAGGCTATTTTTATTGAATATAATTCTCTAAAATACTCAAGTCGTGGAAGTGGAGCTACATGCTTAATGAAAGAAAGGTACATCTAGATTAGCCTTGGATTAAGGAAAGCTAGTGTTAACCCATTCCTAGGGTTAACAAGAGCTACCGCCATTATCTTACATTAAGGAGTCACAGTAGATACACCAAAGGGTCACTTATTCATGATATGAAGCAATGGTGTCCAAAGCTACAACTTGGACGAGTGCCCGTAATAGTGAGACAGAGTAATTGTGGACGATTCCCGCTTCAAGAGCATGTGGTAGCAAGTTAGGATGAAGTACTAAGTGATGTACTTCATGGATATATTATGAGAGTAGTCATTGTAATAGCATTAGGCCTCTTATGAGCCTAAAGTGCCCGATCGGCCACAGTTTAAGTGAGTGTGAACACTTATGGCCATGCATATAAGTAAATATCTTTCATAATACAACATACTCTCCCATTGTGCAATTGAGTCTTGCTCTTGTTAATCCTCTTGCTAATCTCTCTCCCTAATGCATGCTAGTGAGTGTGTGTGAGAGAAGTGAGGTGAGAGGAAGGACGAGTACCTGTTGTGCAACGCGACGGTGTGACAACGCTCATGGGAGGTGCAATGGAATTGCTTCTCAAGGAGTTGTAGAGCTTAGAGAGGGTTACGAGCTCGGCCATTGGAAAGATCCCCACAATAGTTGCAATTCACCAGCAAAGTAATCTCTTGTTGGATGTGTTTCAAGGGAGATTAGTTTGAGCTTTAACATTTTTGGCGCCGCTTTCTGCCGAGGAGCCATCCCTTGGATTTTTCCATCATTTCTCCTCTAATCTATGCATTACCCATTGCCCATTATCTTGATTA